>NW_021703772.1:62152417-62226610 GCF_005190385.1 Monodon monoceros
TGTGTGTGTGTGTGTGTGTGTGTGTGTGTGTGTGTGTGTGTGTGTGTGTGTTTAGTACTTCCTAACTTCCTAGAGCTATGAGATGCTCCAGGCTCATCTTGCATATTCCCTGCCCCAGTTCTAGAAGGAACCATTTCTCCAAGGAGATCTGCTTCCTTTTTATTTTAATTTTTCATATATTTTTGGAGAACTGTATTAGAAACCAAGATCTGGGGCACTGGGTGTGCTTGTTTCTACTGGAGCATCTTTACTTCTAGGCCCTCTCCACTGACACAGGAAGGAAAACTATGTCTGCATACTAACTTGTGTATATGCACGTACCCATAAATATTTATATATATGTCATTTCACCTGTATCTATATTAACCTAAATGTGAGTTCATACTGATGTCTCCAACTCTAATCCATTAAAACATGGACATTCCAGCGTCTTCCCTTGCTTAGCTGTAACCTCCCACTCCAACAGTGAGAAATCAAGTTCCAATCATCTGCCATCTATTCACAGGCATACCTCAGAGATATTGTGGGTTCGGGTCCAGATCATGACAATATAGCAAGTATGGCAATAAAGTGAGTCACATGAATATTTTTGGTTTCCTGGTGCATATAAAAGTTATGTTTATACTATATTGTAGTCTATGAAGTGTGCAATAGCATTATGTCTAAAAAAAACAACGTACACACCTTAATTAAAAAGTACTTTATTGGTAAAAAATGCTAACCATCATATGAGCCTTCAGCAAGTCTAATCTTTTTGCTGGCGGAAGGCCTTGTCTCAAGGCTGACAGCTGATGACTGAGCAGGGTGGTGGCTGCTACAGGCTGGGGTGGCTGTGGCAGTTTCTTAAAATAAGACACCAGTGAAGTCTGTCATATTGACTGACTCGTCCTTTCACGAATGATTTCTCTGTAGCACGCAATACTGTTTGATAGTATTTTACCCAGAGTAGAACTTCTTTCATAATTGGAGTCAATCCTCTCAAACCCTACCACTGCTTTATCAACTAAGTGTATGTAATGTTCTAAATCCTTTCTTGCCATTTCAACAATCTTCACAGCATCTTCACCAGGAGTAGATTCCACATCAAGAAAGCACCTTCTTTGCTCATTCGTAAGAAGCAACTCCTCATCTGTTCAAGTTTTATCGTGAGCTTGCAGCAATTCAGTCACATCCTCAGACTCCACTTCTAATTCTAGTTCTCTTGCTATTTCCACCACATTGTAGTTACTTCCTCCACTGTAGTCTTGAACCCCTCAAAGTCATCCATGAGGGTTGGAATGAACCTATTCCAAACTCCTATGTATGTTGATATTTGACCTCTTCCCATGAATCATGAATGTTCTAAATGGCATCTGAATCCTTTACAGAAGTTTTCAATTTACTTTGCCCAGCTCCATCAGAGGAATCACTATCTATGGCACCTATAGCCTTGTGAAATGTATTTCTTGGGACTTCCCTGGTTGCACAGCAGTTAAGACTCCGTGCTCCCAATGCAGGGGGCCTGGGTTTGATCCCTGATCAGGGAACTAGATCCCACATGCGTGCCACAATTAAGGAGCACACATGCCACAACTAAAGAAGCTAGCGAGCCACAACTAAGGAGCCTGCCTGCTGCAACTAAGACCCGGCACAACCAAATAAATAAATATATATACTTTTAAAAAGACACTGCTTTAAAAAGAAAAAAAGAAACGTATTTCTTAAATAATAAGACTTGAAAGTCGAAATTACTCCTTGATCCATGGGCTGCAGAATGGATACTACAGGCTTGAAAAACAATATAATCTCATTCATCTTCATCAGAGCTCTTGGGTGACCAGGTGCATTGCCAATGAGCAGTGATATTTTGAAAGGAATATTTTTTTTCTGAGCAGTAGGTCTCAACAATGGACTTAAAATAGTCAGTAAGCCATGTTGTCAACAGATGTGCTGTCATTCAGACTTTGTTGTTCCACCTATAGATTAGATTTAGAATGACTCTTAAGGGCCCTAGGATTTTTGGAATGGTAAATGAGCATTGGCTTCAACTTAAAGTCACCAGCTGCATCAGCCTCTAACAGAAGAGTCAGCTTGTCCTTTGAAGCTATGAAGCTAGGCATTGACTTCTCTCTAGCTATGAAAATCCTGGATGGCATCTTCTTCCAATATGAGGCTATTTCACCTACATTGAGACTCTGTCATTTAGTGTAGCCACCTTCATTAATCATTTTAGCTAGATCCTCTGATTAATTTGTTGCAGCTTCTACATCAGCACTTGCTGCTTCGCCCTGCATTTTTGTGTTACAGAGATGGCTTCTTTTCTTAAACCTCATGAACAACCTCTGCTAGCTTCAAACTTTTCTTCTGCAGCTTCCTCACCTCTCTCAGCTTTCACAGAATTAAAAAGACTTAAGGGCTTGCTCTGGCTCAGGCTTTGGCTTACGGGAATGTTGTGGCTGGTTTGATCTTATATCCAGACCACTGAAACTTTCTCCATATCAGCAATAAGGCAGTTTTGCTTTCTTATCATTCGTGTGTTCACTGCAGTAGTACTTTTTTTTTTTTTTTGCAGTACACGGGCCTCTCACTGTTGTGGCCTCTCCCATTGTGGAGCACAGGCTCCGGACGTGCAGGCCCAGCGGCCATGGCTCACAGGCCCAGCCACTCCGCGGCATGTGGGATCTTCCTGGACCGGGGCACAAACCCGTGTCCCCTGCATCGGCAGGCAGACTCTCAACCACTGCGCCACCAGGGAAGCCCTGCAGTAGCGCTTTTAATTTCCTTCAAGAACTTTTCCTTTGCATTCACAACCTGGCTAACTGTTTGGCACAAGCGGCTTATCTAGGCTTTCAACATGCCTTCCTCACTAAGCTTAATCATTTCTAGCTTTTGATTATAAATGAGAGACGTGCAGTTCATCCTTTCACTTGAACACTTAGAGTCCACTGTAGGATTATTAATCGGCCTAATTTCAATATTGTTGCGCCTCAGGGAATAGGGAGGCTCAAGGAAAGGAAGAGAGACAGGGGGATAGCTAGTCAGTGGAGCAGTCAGAACACACAAAACATTTACTGATTCAGATCACCATCTTATATGGGTGAATTCGTGGCACCCCAAAACAATTACAGTAGTAACATCAAAGATCACTGATCACAGATCACCATAACAAATATTATAATAGTGAAAAAGTTTGAAATATTGTGAGAATTACCAAAATGTGACAGAGACACGGAGTAAGCAAATGCTGTTGGAAAAATGGCACCAACAGACTTGCTCAACGCAGGGTTGCCACAAACTTTCAATCTGTAAAAAAACACAGTATCTACAAAGTGCAATAAAGCAAAGCACAATAAAATGAGGTATGCCTGTATGTAAGTGCTCAATTTCAGTATACATGTACAGTGGTTTCAGAACAGTTAACCCATTCACCATGGCAGAAACTTTATCAACTACAGTACAACGCTTATGTGCAGTTCCTTTTGCCTTCAGTCTTAAGCAATTCCACTCATTTCCAAGTTAAGCACCTTTTTCCCATCCCCTTCAATGAAGTTGTTTCATACATTTGTAATATACAGTTAGATTCTCTTGATACATTCTGTATTCCATCCTGAGACCTCCAACCTCCTAAATGACTTTTTAATTTGCATACTTAAGATTCACTCTGTTACAAAGTCCTATGGGTCTTGACAAAAGCATAGTGTTATGTACCTAACTTTATAGTATCATACAGAATAATTTCACTGCTCTAAAAAAATCCCCTATGCTTCACCTATTTAGCCCATTATCACTCCCAAACCCTGGCAACCACTGATTTGTTTACTGGCTCTATAGTCTTGCCTTTTCCAAAATGTCATGTAACTGGAAACATACAGTATGTAGCCTTTTCAGACAGGCTTCTTTCAGTAAGCATACACATTTACGATTCACCTACATCTTTGCACAGCTTGATACAGCATTCCCTTTTATTGTTTAACAGTATTCTATAGTATGGATGTACCAGAGTTTGTTTATCCCTTCATCTATTGAAGGATTTCTTCACTATTTCCAGTTTTGAGCAATTATGAATAAAGCTGCAATGAACATTCACACGCAGATTTCTGTGTAGACATAAGTTTTTATACCAGTTGGGTAAATACCTCAGAACATGATGGCTGTATCATATGGTAAAACTAAGTTTAGCTTTATAGGAAAATGTTTCATTCCTAAACGAAAAAATTTCAGGAGAAAGAACTTTTTGTATCTTTAATTGACAATACATGGAAAAAAATCTGAGTTAATGTCAGATTTACATCACTGTAACTGGTTCTTTAAAATTATTAGTTAATAGTATTAAAACTATATAAACACTTATCTCCATCTAGTGGCTACCAAAGAGTAGATATATAAAGTGAAATACCAATTTCAGAAACTTATATTGACTGTTTACCACAGCACTGTTAGTTATAGCAAAATCAAAAACAAACTGAAAACAAAGTGAATATCCAATAATAGAGAGGTAGCTGAGTAAAGTACTTCATTATGGGCTATTATGAGCTTTCCCTCCCTCCCCTCAAATAAAGAAACGGAAGGAAAAGAAACAAATTAGAGCAGTGGTTCTCAACTCTGGCTGCACATTAAGAATCAGCTGGGAACTTTCAAAAGGTTCGTATGCCTGAGCCCCACTCCCAGAGACTCTTCTTTAGTCTATAGTGGATCCCAGGCACAGATATTATTTTAAGGGGGATACAATGATTCTAATGTGCAAAGTTGAGTACTACTGAATCAGAACTACTAGAGAGCACCTGGAGGTATTACTGAGGTAGAGAGCAGCAAAAAGTGATCCCATCTGGTAAAGCAAACAATGATCAAAATCAAGGAAGAAAGAAAGGGGGACAGGGGAGAAGGAGGGGAAACCTGATATGAACATATAATTGTAGTATGTTTGTATATGATTATATAAATACAGAGAAAAGCACAAGAATATACCAAGCAAGCTGTAAGCATGGGTCATGGAAGGAGAAAAAAATAATATGGATTAAAAAAATTTATATTAATCCCGTGTATATAACATTGCATACATATGCAAGCACATGTGTGCATAATGATATCTGGGATAAAAAGAGATCCCAGATACTAATTTGCAGGGATATTCATGATACATTGTTAAGTGTTTTAAAAAGGAAGCTGTACCCCAATGTTCATAGCAGCATTTATAACAGCCAAGATACAGAAGCAACCTAAGTGTCCACTGACAGATGAAATGGATAAAGAAGTATACATACACATACACACACACACACACACACACACACACACACAGAATAATATTCAGCCATGAAAAAATGAAATCTTGACATATGCAACAATATGGATGGATCTAGAAGGTACTGTGTTAAAGTGAAGTAAGTCAGAGAAAGACAAATAACTGTATGACCTCATAAGTGGAATGTAAAAAAACAAAACAAAATGAAACAGAATCATAGATACAGAGAACAAATGGGTGGTTGCCAGAGGGAAGGGGAGTGGGGAGTGGGAGGTAAAATAGCTGAAGGGGATTAAGAGGCACAAACCTTCAGTTATAAAATAAATAAGGCAGTGGGATGTTATATATAGCATAAGGAATCTGGTCAATAATACTGTAGTAACTTTGTATGGGGGCAGATGGTTACTAGACTTAAAATGATCATTTCATAATTTATGCAAATATCAAATTACTATGTAGTACACCTGAAACTAACATAATATTGTACACTAACTATATTTCAATTTTCTTAAAAAAGGAAGCATGGGACTTCCCTGGCAGTCCAGTGGTTAAGGTTCCGTGCTTCCAATGCAGGGGGCACGGGTTCGATCTCTGGTCGGAGAACTAAGATCCCACATGCCGCGCTGGGCAGGCCAAAAGTAAAAAAAAAAGAAAAAAAAAAAAAGGAAGCAAACTGTACAGTATTATACACAGTAAAATTTTATTTCAGGAAAAACAAATAGAAACAAAATGCATTCATGTGAAACAAGAAAGCCTGTTTATAATGGTTTATCCTGGAGGGGTGAAATTTAAACGGGAAGGTAGGAAGAGATGATAAGCTTTGCTTTCACACAGTTTTGTATGATATGTTAAGCATATTTTTTTTAATGTCTTGGATTGGTATCAGTGGGTCTTATTTATGGAACAAATAACCAAAACATAACATACATTTATGGGCTGTATTTTTTTTTTGAAATACACCACATCACAGATGACTGACTTGAATGACAGATGCAGCACCATCCCTCAAAAATGAACAAATTTACAATCAGAGCAACCAACATAAAAAGTATTCTATCCATGAGATCTGCTTTCTAATTTAAGTGAAAAGAAGTTCAACTAGTTTCTATTTAGTTGAGAGAATAAGAATTTCACAAGTTAACACAGCAAAATTTACATAATTTATAAAATAATAACAGATGCAACAGCCATAAATACATAGGACTAATGCACTATATGCATTCCAATGTCACAAGTAGATCGGTCCTACCTAAAACAGAGCAAGTCTACAGCTGTGCCTGATTCCAAGCAAATGTAAGAATATAAAAGAGGCTAATTTATGATAGAATCAAACCCTAAAGCAGCAAAAAGATGTGTCAGGGAATAAGAAGCAGTTAAAGATATAAACAGCATCCTTTTCCATAATAAGAGAAATGCTCATTAAAATTAGACCAGATACCACTTCTTTTCACCTACCAGATTAGCAAAAATACAAAAGTTTGACAACATAGTCTAATGACAAGTACGCAGGGAAATTGATACTATGACACACTGTTGATGGGAATGCAAAATGGTACAACCCCGTAAGGGTAATTTGGCAATATCTAGCAAAATTACACGTGTTTACCCTTTGACCCAGCAATCCCACATCTAGAAATCTATCTTACAGATACATTATCAAAATACAAAAAGATACATGCACAAAGATATTCACTGCAGTACAACTTGTATAACAAAAGACTGGAAATTACCCAAATGTCCAATAATAGAAGACCATTTGAATAAACTATGGGGGGTGGTATCGTGGGGAATCTACTATACAGGTAGAAAAAAGAATAAAGAACATCTCTATACACTGCATGATGGGTTCTCCAGGATATAATGTTAAGTGAAAAAAGCAAGGTAGAAGAATTATACATAGTATGTTATCAATTACCTAAGAAGGGGACACTGGGGATGTAACTATTTTTATGTCTCAATATATATATATATCCCCAACCCCCTTTCTTATGTAAATTATTAAAAAAATAAAAGGATAAACCTCAAATTAAACTGTACTATTAAATAGCAAAATAAACAGCTCCCTCCACAACTAACAACAATAAGAGGTCAACCAAATCCTGATCTATGCCAGCTCCTGCTTGGACTACCCCACTTTCCAAACGAAATCTTAAAGGATGGGTACTGTGGACAGCTACTATTTCTATCTACCTAGTATCTACTGTCCCATCTGCTAACAGCAGGACTCAATTTTTGCTTAGAGAATCATACCATCACCCCCACTTTTGATTCATATGACTGGAGTGGGGCTGACCTTATAACTAGGCTGGACTAATAGAGACACACCAAGGATTTTTGTTTCAGCTACTGGAAAAGAAGCATTCTTTTCATTCTGGTTTAAAAATAAATAAATAACACTTTCCAAACACATTGAATAATCCCTTCTATCTTGTACCTTGTACCTCAATCAATCAACCATCAGTCTATTAATTCTTATTTTGCAACTGTCCTCATAACTGTCCCTTTCTATCTCCAGGCTACCAACTTGGGGGAGTAGGGGAGGGGAGGGACTTAACTCTGCTCAATTTGCTTCAAATATGAAGAAATAGTAAAGAGCTTGTTGATTAACAGCCCATACTCCACCATTTACTACTGTATAATCTCAGACAAATTTCTTAACCTAAATTTAGGCATCTTTATCTGGAATACTACCATCTATCTCATGGGTCTATCAGGACAAATAAGTCAATATACAGAATGTGTTTAGCATAGTTTTGGTTACACAGTTAACATACAAAAATATATCTCATCATCACCATCCCCCCAAATTCATACTTTTAGACCCAGACCCAAAATACAGACAAGGTTTTGTATATACAATGTTCATAATAATTTTAAAAAACTGTAAAACTAAAGTCCAATTATGATGGGATGATTAAGTAAATTATAGAATAAAAGTAATAATAGTAATAGCCAATGCTTATAAACACTTATTATGTGCCAAGCACTCTGTTTTGAGTGTTTTAAATGTACTAATACATTCAATCTTCACAACAACCCTATGAGGTAGGCAGTATAATAATCCCTTTTTAACTATGTGGAAACCAATGTAGAGAGAAGTTCAGTAAATTACTTCAGGCAATGGAGTGGCTGCAATATGAACTTGGCAGTAAGGCTCCAGAGTCCATGATGATAACCACTACCTGCTACCTCTCCAACGAAGTAAAGCCTTTAAAAATCATCGTTACCAGGAGTTTTAATAATAATATAGGGATATGTTTATGCTAAAATGTTGAGCAAGAAGACATGAAACCAAATTGTACTATGCAGTATCATCTGTAATGTACGTGTCTTTTGGATGGTGGGATTAGGGATAAAATTCATCCTTCTTTATGTTTTTCTGTACCATATAACTTCTACGATTAAATGTAGTATATTTAAGATAAGAAAATAATTTCCAAAATAAATCTGCTCTATATTAAGCATCTAAACTCTCACTTGAAACAATTATGCTGGATTTCAGTCATATCTATCTGATAAGCCTTAATGAATCAAGGTCTAACATCCTGACTTCTATACCTAGATGGCTAGTAAAAACAAATAATGGGGTATAGTAATCAGGAGACAAAGACAGAAGGAATTGCAGAGGGAGTCTTTTCATATAGAAAATTTGATACCTACAAAAAGGCATTATCAACATATAAATAAGAGTACTAATCACAGAGTAGAAATCTGTTGCATTCAGAGAGAAAAGCGTTTGTCCTTAAATTTTTACCTAATGATGTAAAATATTTGATTAGAGGACTTGTAAAGTACTGTATGTTATAAATTCAAAATACTCTACATGTTATGTTACTAGACTAGAAATCTTGGGAGAACATCCCTCATACACAAAGATAAAGGCAAAATAAGAAAGAAGCAACTATGGAATGCTTACATTTACAACACAGATGGGAAATAATGCAAGAAGACAAAAGGTATCTGACAAATAAAGCAGAGGACTGGACTGAGATTAAATTGTGTCTGTATTATTGCTAAATAGTACCTCAGGTGTGGGCCCTGCTTTATGTGTTAATAATATTATAATACATAATATCAGATGTAAATGAGCAGAGTAATCAGAGGCAGTGAGACATATGACTCTGTAATTTTTATCTTGAGCGATGTATGAAAATGGGATCTCAAACAGGTTCTAGGGGTCAAACAGATCTCTTTGGGAAGGGAGTGAGTTACAAATAAAAGGAATATGCAAATCTGAATGGTCCAGAATCCCACTGGCATGGCCATAACCAACATAAATAAACCAAACGCTCATGAATCTATTATTACCTCACCTGTCACCACTGCAGCATGCAAGAACCGGGACTAGGAGAGAGCGGAGCCCATTATCCTGATGGCTTCTGGGAATTGCCTCTGTTTGCTAGCAATCATGTCTGCCTGATCCCTCAATTGTTGTTCCTGTGCCCTGGCTACTACCAAAAAAGATCAAACCTTCCAAAAAGTAGTAAGATTTAGGACAGTGAGTCAATAACTTTGCACACTACTGACATTCAAATATATGATTGTGAACATAACTGGTTCCTAAGCATTGCTTATCAAATTTTATACTTAGCCTGGGTGAGCAACATCTCCCACTCTCATTAGCAACTATTCCAAACCTCAGGTGGCATTCTTTTCACTCAGCAGAACTCACGTTTTACTTAGCCCTGAAAACTGAAGCAACTGAGTGATCACCTGAACTTCCCACTTCCCCTGCGCCTAATGGAACTCACCTCTATCTCCATCCACTCTTTCCCTCTTCCCTCCAGTCTCCTCAGGGAATGAGGTGGCCATTCTCCTATTCAAGACAATACTACCTAACCTCCTCTGGATACTTTGCTTAATCAATTCCTTAGAAAACTGTTTTTGTTCTATCTCACTTGGGAGTGGGAGGCAACAGATAAAAACAATTTCTGAAAGCAGTATTAACTAAGCTTTTTTTCTTAGTTCCTAAGGTTGCCAACAAACAAACAAACAAACCGAACTGTACATCAAACTGGTTACACTACCTCCCCCAAAAAGACTGCTCTCAAGTGGCTTCAGAACACAGAGCTTTTGACTATATACCCTTAGTAGAATTACCGAAGGACAAAATGATCTGTAAACAATTTTAAATTTTTTAAACTTAATTCAATGATTTCATTGTTTAACATAATATCCAGGTTGGTATTTGAAGCTATTTACTTTGAAAGAAAAAGTAATTTTCTTACATATGATGTATTGTGCTTGAGTAGGAGAATATTCTCAATCCTAGGACACGTATGTTGAAGTATTTAGGAGTAAAGTGTCATGATGTCTATAACTTACTTCATTTAGTAGAGACAGACAGAGAGGGAAAGAACAAATAAAGAAAAATGTTAACTAGGGGAGGATTACAGTGGTACATGGGAATTTATAATACTATTCCTTTAGCTTTTCTGTATGTTTGAAATTTTTCATAAGAATAAACAACATGTGTGAAATTAACTCATTTTGGTTTAAAAAAAAAAGCATTTATATACATATATACTCAGAAAAAGATTTGTAAGGATACAGCCTAGGTTAGGAAATCTGATAGTAAAAATATAATATTATTTTCTTATTTTTGATTATATGTGCTTTCTAAGTTTCTATAATAAAAATTTAATGTTTTTGTAATAATAGAAATTTTAACTTTATATATTATAATAACAAATATAAGTAAGTATCTAATCAAGATTGCAGACTGAGCACAGGCTTTTGTCTCCATTCCTTCTAAAAAACCACTGAAATAAAAGTAGAGAAATACATAAAGAAATATTTCCCCAAGAATATAGAAAAAGGATGGAGTTGTGGAAGAGAGTTTCACCAACCAACAAATAAGAAATGTCAATAAAATTTCCAAAAGATTGGAGGAGATGGAGACATAATGAAAATGAAAGAAAGTCATAAAAGCTGCAACCACTTATGTATTATGAGAAAGTTTACAGAAAGGAAGAATTGATCTCTCCGTTAGAAGAATGTCAACTCTGGGCTCAGAATCAGTCAGTGAGGCACAGGATAGGAGTCATAAGTATTAAGTGACTCTGAAAACAGAGTAATTAATCAAAAGTCTATATACAGAACTTCACTACTCAGCACCCCAATTCCCTCCCCAACTTTGACTGACAGAGCACTCAGATAATTTGACATTTACCTCACAGAGGAAAAAAAGACTCTTTCTCCAGAGGAACTGAACAAGTCAGTTGGAGAGCACTGGGGTTTCTAACTGAGTGTTAACATCTGGGGGCCCAAACAGAGTAGTCTGCAGTCCTCCCACCAAAATCTAAGTCTGACAGTCGACACACCTCATCCATACTCACGCTAAAGAGAATTACTAGCATCAAACCTACTTAGACCTCAGCAGGGTAAACCCAAATTAACTACCCAGGCCACCTTTCCAGGAGAGTCAAGGATTATCAGGCAAATGAGGAAAACTAACAACATGAAAGACTAACTTAAATTTCTAAGTAATTCAGAAGGATAAAGGGAAAGAGAGACATTCAGAAAGATTTGAGAAAAAATTCTACAGACAAAGTAAAACCAAGATATTGAAGAGAAGAAACCTCTAAGCATGTAAAGCAAAAAGAATACATGATATAAAAAGACATAACTGATGAACCTAGTGGTAGGGCAGGAATAAAGATGCAGACGTTGAGAATGGACTTGAGAACACGGGGGGAAGGGGAGGTTGGGACGTAGTGAGAGAGTAGCATTGACATATATATACTACCAAATGTAAAATAGATAGCTAGTGGGAGGCAGCCGCATAGCACAGGGAGATCAGCTCGGTGCTTTGTGACCACCTAGAGGGGTGGGATAGGGAGGGTGGGAGGGAGACGCAAGAGGGAGGGGATATGGGGATATATGTATGCATATAGCTGATTCACTTTGCTGTACAGCAGAAACTAACACAACATTGCAAAGCAATTATACTCCAATAAAGATGTATAAAAAACAAGACATAAAAGATTAAAAGATCAATCCAAGAGATCCAATATCCAAGTAGTGAGAGTCCCACCAAAAGAGAATAAAGAAAATATAAGGAGAAAAGTTTTATAATAGTTTTCTATTGCTGTTTCACAAATTACCACAAAATTCAGTGGCTTAAAACAACATTTATTATCTCACACAGTTTCTGAGGGTCAGGAACCTGGGAGCAGCTTAGCTGACGGTTCTGGCTCAGCATCTCTCATGAGATCGCTATCAAACTAACAGCTGCGCAGTATTCATCTGAAAACTTGAATGGGGCTGGCAGTTTCACATCCAAGTTCACTCACATGACTGTTGGCCAGAGGCCTCAGTCCCTAACCACACAGGCCTTTCCATAGGGCTGCTCACAACATGGCAGTTGGCTTTCCCCAGAATGAGCAATCCAAGAGAAAGAAAAGCCGTCAAGAGAGAAGCCATAGTATCTTTCATAACCTAATCTCAGAAATGACATACCATCACTTCTGCCATATCTCAGTGATCATGTCTACCAATTCTGGCACAATGTCAGAGAAGACTACACAGGGCATAAATACTAACAGGTATGGATCATTGAGGATCATCTTGGAAGATGGCTATACCAGTTATCAAGAAAAATCATAGGAAAAATTTTCCTCAGAGCTTCTGATACATGAATCTTCAGACCGAAAAGGTCCATTAAGTACTAAGGAGAATGAAAAAAGATCCACCTAGATACATATCATAAAACTTCAGATCTCTAAAGATCAAACAATTATAAAAGTGTCACAGGAAAGGGAAAAAAATGCTCACCCACAAACGAATAAGAATCAAACTACCACCATACTTCTTATCAAATTAATGGCAAAAGACAAGGGAGTATTGCTTTAACAGTTGTAACAGAAAATGTGTAGCAACGGGGAATTTTATGTTCATCCAAATTAACAATCAAGCATGAGAGCAAACCAGAGTTCCATCTGGAAATATAAAGAATCAGAAAGTTTAGCTTCCAGCACAAGCATTATTGGGAATACACTTGAGGCTGCACTCCAATAAACAAGACTCCCAGAAAGACATAAGATGCAGGAAACCCCAGATCAACATGATAAGAGGAAAATCCTAAGGTAATGGCTGCAGAGCATGCCTACAGAGCAAATGGACCAGACTGGAATAGAATTTCATGCAAAGGACAGTATGATTGAGTGGGCAGAATAATAGGGATATCATAAAGGCATATTAGTTCGAAAAAAAGGCAGTTGGAAACTTCAGGAGAAACAAAAGACAATATAACAAAGTAATGGCCCAAACAGAAATGAAGAAAGGATGGTATGGTTTTAGCAATTGCAAGACTGTGAGAAAAGAGGCTATATACTAAATACAATCTCCTTAAAGTGCACTAGGAGTCAGGCCAGTGGACTCAAAAAAAAAAAAAGTAAATGAATACTAGGTTATTTTTTAGCCCTGTATTCAACAACATTCGAACAGTTATCTTAACTGTTTTTCAACATATAGAATAAACCTTTGGATGGAAGACTTGACTGCAACTGCAAAACAAAATGTTGGCAACCTTAATTTAAAAGAAAAGAAGTAACTAATAAAATGCAGAAGGTAGAGATAAGGAAAAGAAAAATGAAAACTAAGGGTGGTTATTAGTTCATTTTATATGAAGAGATATGAAAAAACTGGCTATAGATAGAACACTTAATAGAACACTTAATTGTAACACTTATTACAATTATCTTTAATCTGTAAAAACCAAAAAATATATATAATTATTAATTTTTGGAAAGAAGGAAAAGAAAACACAATGGAAAAAGTGAAAGCAGTGTCAATGAACTAAATCCTCATATTTCTTATCAGAAAGTCAACTGAACCAAACGTAAAATAGACAGCTAGTGGGAAGCAGCCGCATAGCACAGGGAGATCAGCTCGGTGCTTTGTGACCACCTAGAGGGGTGGGATAGGGAGGGGGGGAGGGAGGAAGACGCAAGAGGGAAGAGATATGGGGACATATGTATATGTATAACTGATTCACTTTGTTATAAAGCAGAAACTAACACACCATTGTAAAGCAATTATACTCCAATAAAGATGTTAAAAAAAAAAAAGTCAACTGATAGCAAGTTAATCCAATAAGCAGAATTTAGTATACTTTACATCAAAGTTATGTCCTGAACATAAACTCTACTGTTGATGGTTTAGAATACATTATGCTAAATCTGGACTGACCCTCCTCTTCACACCTCTTGTGAACATTAGTTATATATTGAACATTAGTTAATATATATATATAACTCTAGTTACATGTGCTTATGTGCATGAGACTGTATTTGCATGTCTGAATGCACATATGTGTATATATTTTAACTAAAGGCACAACTTCAGTGTATTTTCTTTCAGCATTTTTGTCTAAAAGTTAAAAGAGAGAGAGAGAAATCAATGAAATACAAGTAATAGTCAGGGAAGGGAGTATCCTGGTTAACTGAAGCCTGAGATTAATTGAGATTTAATCTATTTTTCCTACGTTTGTAAAAGATTACTCATAGCAATCTACCATCACACAGGAAAATGGCATCCTCTCTCATTGTACAAATGCTAATGCTAATCCTAATGGAAGTGAGAAGTGCATCTGATTTTAAGAAACAGTGAAGGGGTGGGCAGCAGGAAGAGACACTGAAAGTATCTGAAAACTATCTTAAGGATCTCAGAATAATTTCACAGGAAAAAATCAGAATAAGTAAATTCACAATGATGAACCTCACAAATCTAAAGGACAGTTTAACAGAAGAAAGCAGCAGGAGAATACTGTATTACTACCATCAGGAAGAACTTTCTAACAACTGTAGCTACTCAACAACAGAATGGACTGTCTATAATAAAGGTCTGATCTTCCATCACTCTATTGTTTAAATAAAGACCAGAAATCATGTTTGCAATGTTAAAAACTGGTGGATGATTGGACTAGATAATCCCTAAGGTAATTGTAACTGTAAGTATGAGAGTTCTAAACTAATAAATTTTGACTTACCAACATCCATTGCAGTTTCCATGAAGCTTTTCTGTCGTGAAGCAAATTCTGCAAGCAATTTCTGCTGCCTCTCTCTGGCCTTTTGTCGTCTAGATTAAACAGAAATAAAGTGGTAAGTACCAGACGTGCTTAAGACATACCTACTATCTTTCAGGAGTATATAATGTACGAAAGGCCCCCCACACACAGTTAAGAACAACCAATTTTCTGTACTATGTATTAAATTTCAGGTAAAATTTTATTGTCCTTAAAAGGATTCTGCTGCTTTAAAATAGTTTGACAATCACTGGGCTTAAATAGGTAAAAATAAAAGCCACGATTTACTTTAAAATGTGAAATAATAATTAGATAGAAAATTTGGATGTCCAACAACACAATTTCCTAAATATATGTCAGTTCATAGCAAGAGCAAGAAGAGTTTTAGCTAGGAATCCACAATTTAACCCCAGGTACAAATAACAGCAAACTCATTGCTAGAAGAAACTATTATGTTAAGCTATGAACAGAATCTAAAAGATAAGAATAGTCAGATTTAGGGGACTTCCCTGGTGGTCCAGTGGTTAAGAATCCGCCTTCCACTGCAGGGGACGCGGGTCCGATCCCTGGTTGGGGAACTAAGATCCCACATGCTGCAGGATCTTAGCATGTGGGAGCAACTGAGCCCACGCGTTCTGGAACCCACACGCCACAACTAGAGAGAAGCCCGCACACCGCAACAAAAGATCCAATGTGCCGAAACTAAGACCTGATGCAGCAAAAATTAATTTATTAATTAATTATTTTTAAAAAGAATAGTCAGATTTACTGTTACCTTAAAAACAGGTCTCTTCCTAAAAGAGAAATAGCAAAAAGCCAGGAAGTTTTCCAGTTTCTACCAGGAAATATTCCAAGTTTGGTTTATTTTGTTTGAAGTAAAAGAATATGAAAGAGTCTCAAATACAAGATAAAGATAAAACTATATTCCAAATCTAAGCATAAATATTCCTTTGGATTAGTTCACTTTATTCTATTTATTAATTATCCCTTATCTACTTCCAAAGAGCATTTTAATTTGAGGCTACTTGAAAAAGAAAAAAAATGACTATAACATAAGTATAAGAAAATAAAAGTAAACTAATAAAGACAGGAGATAGGCTTCCCTACATTTAAAGATGCTAGAAATACTAATAAGCATAAAATTCTACCCCCAGCAAGGTAAGGTTCATATAGTAATTCAAAACAAGAGAGGAGGGAGAGGAAGAAGAAAAAGGTTAAAAGGTAAGTTATACATTAACTCATTGGGAGAGACAAACTTTTTACTTGAACTAAACTCAAAAAGGGATTTATCATAGCCCATGATACAAAGGACATTAAAAACATAATGGATGAAAAAAAAACCATAATGGATGGAGTATACTATAGCAGTTTCTTTTAGTGACCATTTATTATATCTATATACTACAAAAGAATTTTATTAAACTGAGACTCTATGTAGTAATTTCTATGGGAAACATAAAAGAATTCTGCTATTAATCTGAAATGATTAAAGGATATAGAATTTAGAAGAATGGAATGCTGATGGTAATTTTTAGATTATTCACACATCCACTCTGACCCATTTAGTGGAGATAATCACAAACATCTATAAAATCAAGTACTGTGGTCCAGCTTACCATGAAAAGTTACATATTTTTGCCAATAAAGTTCAAGAGATTTTTAACACTCCTTTTCTAACATTTATTTTAAATGTAAGTTAGGGCCCACTTAAGAAAACTCACTGTATTACCTATTTTATAAATATAACTCTTATTTTTTATATTATATTTTATATTTTAAGCCAATATATTATTATCCAGGTTGATCACTCACCCTACTCATCAAAGTGGACTCCCAATGACATTTGCCATTTCAAAAAATTAAAAACCACTCCTGGGCTTCCCTGGTGGTGCAGTGGTTGAGAGTCCGCCTGCCGATGCAGGGGACGCGGGTTCGTGACCCGGTCCAGGAAGATCCCACATGCCGCAAAGCAGCTGGGCCCGTGAGCCGTGGCCGCTGGGCCTGCGCGTCCGGAGCCTGTGCTCCGCAACAGGAGAGGCCACAACAGTGAGAGGCCGGCGTACAGCAAAAAAAAAAAAACCACTCCTGCACTCTCTTTCCTTCCTGAACATGGAAGGTGGCACAGTGGCCTAGGACAGGGTGTCAAGACCCAACGGCCCGGCACAGGAAGGCATTCGTGTGGGGGAAAGTTACAAGAAATTGGTTACATACAAGGGAAGTAATCAAAAATTAATACATATTAAGGATTATAGGGGCCAGGTTTCTCACTATGGGAGGAGAGAGTTACAATTATGAAAAGAAGGAAAAGAAGAATAAATCCTATGGTGCTGGATTAGAATTGGGATTATCAGGTTGAACTCGCAGTCATAGTTTTTAACAACTCTCTCTCCCCTCCCTTTATCTGCCCCCCATACACACACATTTTTGCCCACTAAGAGGGTCTGTGAATGAGCTCATTAGAATGAGCACATGGACTGTAGTTTCTAAATAAGATTCTTTACTAAAAGGAACCAGGACTCTTTGGAGAAATGGCTAATACCAAACACAAGATGAACCTGGGCTATCTTCTTGGCCCAGAAAATAATTGAAAATGCTCAAAGAATGGTGGGGAGAAATCCAAAGAACACAGAAACCAGCTTGAAGGGACTCCCACTGGTCAAATCTAGAACAATTTGAGCATCAAAATGATTAATGAGCATGAAATTATAACCCATAAAATAAAATAGGAATCCATAACTCCAAACTGATATAAGTAAATAAATGAATAAACTGAAAGTTGATGGAGAACAGGATATTGCAACATCTCAAAGTATCTCCCCACAAATTACATATTAATTACAAAGGGGGGAAAAAAAGAGAGGAAAGTTACTAAGGGTAACTTGACAGTGAAGAAGTCTAACAGACACCCTCATAATCAAGTGATCAAAGTTAATCACCAGTAATTAAACAAATTAAAATCATGTGACACCTGATGGGATGCAGTCAAAAGAAAACAGCAACACTTCCATTTTTTTTTTTTTTGGCCAGGCCGCCGCAACTTGCAGGATCTTAGTTCCCCAACCAGGGATTGAACCCAGGTCATGGCAGTGAAAGCCCGGAATACTAACCACTAGGCCACCAGGCAACTCCCCAGCAACACTTCCTTGATATTCCTCTCAAAGGTGCATCATCGGAATCCAAACGTAATAGGAAAGGAGACAAGCCCAAGTTGAGGGACATTCTACAGTGTCTATTGCTCTATAATCTTCAAAAGTGCCAAGGTCAAGAAAATAAAGGAAAAACTGAGGAAACTATTCCATGCTGAAGGAGGCCAAAGAGACATGACAACAAAATGCAATGAGTGATTCTGGACTGGATCTTTTTGCTCTGAGACACGTTACTGGGACAACTGTCAAAACTTGGGATCTAAGGATTTTATCGTACTAAATAAAATGTTGATTCCCTTATTTTGAAAGGTGTATTCTGATTAGGTAAGAAAACGACCTTATTCCTAAAAAACACGCACTAAAGTATTCCAGGGTAAAGCAACTTACTCTGAAATGATCCAAAAGTTCTTTGTATTATCCTTGAAACATTTCTGTAAGTTTGAGATTTCTTCAAAATAAAAAGGTTTTAAAAATTAAACCCATCCTCAAAGGACAAAAATTTGTCATCAAGGAAGAAATGGAAACAAACAAAAATGTGCCGTAGATGCTCAAAGACATATGAGACCTCCAAAAATGTTTAATAATAATAGCACTGATAGAATATGTGTTTGGTCTCCTATACTACTCCTTTGTAAACTTATAATAAACTTATAAGTTTCAGTATGTTTCTTTAATTAAAACAATGAGCTACGCACTCTACAGCTCACCTTTAAATACATACATGTACATTTACATTTAGAATACATATGGCTGTCACCATATGTATTCTAAATGTAAATGATAACTAACTCAAGCATGCTAAATGCACAAGCACTGACTATCTTTGATTCCATTTACCTTACAAACTAATCAGCTATGATTATAGCTGATAAACATCCAGGTGATTAGCCTCAGATGGCCAAAAGTGGGGATGGGGGGTGGTAATATAAAATCTTCAACTGTACCATACATTAGTTTAAAGCATTAAAAATAAAAATTACCTTTCTTCTTTGTCCAGGGTTTTCTTCTCTGCAGCAGTGATCTTTTTGGGTGGTACAGGAGGGGTCACTTTTCTACATATCTCTTCAATGATGCGTTTGTTCATTCTGCTTTGCAATGCAGCTTTTAGTAAAATTCTTTCTACTGCAGTTATACCATCTCCATGACTATATTTAGGTATATCTGGTTGGATTAAAATTTCTATGTCATCAAGCCAGGGAGGATAGTAGGAGTTTTGTTTTCCTGAGAGTTTGTGGTGAAGTTTAATTAACAAAGACAATATGCTTTCTTTAATTTCCAAAATGGCTGTAGTTAACTGTGGAGCTGAACCAGGTGCAGACCATTTATTTGAAGTTTTAGGACGAACCACCTGATTTGCTTCACTGCTATTGCGATTGATGATCTCCTGAAACTTCTTTCTACGCTCTGCTACTAAGCTGAAAACTTGAGCTGTACCAGAATTCTACCATTCAAAAGAGAAAGAAAAAGAAAAATCAAGAGAAGTTATTCAAGTGTCAAGTTTAAAACCATATTAGTACTACATTTTCAAAAGGGAATGTTCAAAGTTTCATCCAAAGATTTATTTTATTTAATAGATTTGCTCTTTAAGTAAATCTGTCTCTTCACTTCTCTCAAATATACTTAGTCCCCCTCAACCTGGAAACGATCGAGGAGAAAGGCGATTAGCCACAGTAACACCTGTTTTACAACCTCCTGGGCCTACCTACCAGGGAAAATAGACAAAGCTTGAGTAGTTTCTACAGCCATATTAAAGAGGAATCATAAACAAAGTACTTCATCAGATTAAAAGAATAAAAGCTATTCTATCCAACATTCATCAAGAATACTACACTCTTTACCAACTTCTAGAAGACCATGATATCTTCCACTTAAGAAAATTATAAATTAATTTTTTACCAAATTAATGAATCTGAACTGCTAATTAATTTCATTTTTAAGGAACTTCAAAAGTTTGAAAATTAATTCTAACACAAATGCTTTAAGTTACTAAAGTGAAATATAAAGATGAAAAATCAAACTAATCTCTTTCATATTTAAATATCACTATAATTTGTTATTTGAACAGATTTTTTAAAACTATTTCTCTCAATAATTTATCTTCAAACTAGCCTTTTCTGCTAAAGCAGTCAAACTGCATTAGGGCTCTTAGAAATCATCTTTTAATTAAGATACAAGCTAGTTTAATGGATTTCATTAGTTTTTTTTAAGCAAGCATAGAAAGGATACTTCAATCAGTTGAGCTTTTTATGAGCTAAATTATAACATACATTATTTTTTTTTAACATCCAAGCTGTTTTTCAACGTACTCTGTATCAGCATTAGAGGCAAAGGCTGCCGCTTATAGATTCCAATATTTTAATCAAAATTCTTTATGGTGTTCACAGCAAAAACATATTGTCAAAGACAAAGAAAGTTCCTACAAATGGACTCTTCAACAAGAAATGTCTGATTCAATGTTCTTTACTTGCAAAAATCTATATTGTAGGAATTAGAGGTATTTAAATTTAGTTACTTGCCCTGTCATATCAAGATTTTTCATTTCTGCTTTCTATAAATTAATTAAGCTACATGCAATGAGAGAGCTGATTTTCAAAATGCATCCAAATACACAATATATGGAGTTTAAGATTTTTGTGGGCTTTATTTTATCAAAGTTAATTAACTGCCATAGGAGCAAAAAAAAAAAAAAGTTGTGAATGGGCATGCCACCAGCAACTAAAGATTAAATTTATTTTGATTTAGGGAACGTTCACTTTTAAGATGTTAGTAACAATGCTAAATGTAAACAGGCTGAAATGTGCCGCTTATAATTGGCCCAAAATACTAACACTACTAAGAAAAACCCACTAGTAAATATGCAGTATTATTTTTTAAGTTCAATAATATGAATTTTCTTTAAAATTAAGCTGAAATTACTGCGTTTAAAAAACACACACACACATTAAACATTTTTTAATCTAATCATATTAATTAAACACACACATATACACACAAATACTTCAGCATTTGTCCCCATTTCCAGTTAAAGCCATATTGCTAGTTAATGCAAATATTATATGCTTCTACCTCTCTTTGAAGAACTTTAGGCCGACGTGAACTCTGGCAGATTAAAGGAAAAAGATGGGTGAGGCAAAAGTTGCTTAGATATATCAGAGGAAATAAAAGACAATTTAAAATTATCTACAACCACATTTATTTTTCTTTTAGATATGACAGGATGATCTAAATGACACAACCCAACATAACAAAGTCTTTCCTTTTTTTTGTTCTCTCTTTTACACTTACTTGTAAAGAACCCAAGCTATCAGAGCTGGTACTTGCAGGTGAGTCTCTCTTCACTTCTGGAGCAGTCTCTGGAACTCTCACTCTAACATAATTTATAAAGTGTCGCATGTTTGATACTAAGTTACTACCAGGAAACCAACTGTCATGACAACGTTCTGGTCCACCTACTGATGCCTAAAACATAAACATAATGAATATCAAACCTTGCCAATCTGGTCTAAGGTACAATGGAAATGTAACAAGCCCAAATAATAGTCTATTGCCTGTCATATTCCTGAATCCCTTATAGTCTCATTCACAAATCACAAAGTGCTAATAAAACCAAATACAAACACAAAATTTTAGAACAAATTTCTCAGTACTAATATAGGTTAAGTCCAATGGAAGTCAGCTAAACTTCTCCAGAAAAAAATACACTTTTCAATTTGGAAATACTTAGTACAGAATATTATTCATCAACCATTAGGAATAACTCATAATACAATCAAATAATGCTAATTTGGACTAACTGTAGAAGAAAGTCTGAAAAATCAACCAAAAGTCTGACTTAGTCTTAGAGGAATCGTAATGACCTTTTAATATCTATGAAAGAATATATGTTGACTCAACTTAGAATATAAAGTACAGCCTAGTCTTTTTACTTGTCTGGTTTTTTCTTGTTTGTTTTTTTGCTGTTATTATGTTGTGTTGTATTCTGTCTTTTTGGAGGGAGGGGATGAGGAAAATATCAATTAATTATAAAATCAATTTGTAGTGACAATTACTTTTATGGAAGTGATACTTATAAAATCCTGAAACAGATTAACAACTTGTATTCTTAAGTAAACATTCTCCCTTATAACAATACTTACTCCATTAACTTAAAACCTTTACAGAAACAATTTGCTATTCAAAATTAATCCCTAATCAAATTATTAGAATTTCTAGACTGAATTCCTAACATAACAATTATTTACCAGTAATCAATGCTATTAGCATAACACCAAAAGTACACTAACCATGTTTCTTACATCTACATATTATGAATTACGAATTTCAAATTCAATAATTCTACAAATGGAGTTTAATGTATTAGTGAAACCTCTCAAAGAACATATGTACGTGAAGATTAAAAAGGGCCTTTTCCAATAGTTCTTAGGAAGATTTTCATCTGAGTATGATGAATCCATAAATACCTTTCAAGATGACATACAACCTTTTATTAAGGCATGTCATAACTTCAACATTTAAAAATACAAGAAACTACTTACCTCTTCATCTGATTCCTCTTCAGCTGAATTTTCAAGTCCTAATTCAATCAGATATAAAACCATGCAGAGTACATGTTCTGACAGATTTTGATGATCCATCAAAATCTTTAAAAAGGGAAAAGATGCCCTGTAATTACTTTTTTCCCACAAAACATATTTCACTTAAATATCAAAAAATATTTTAATGCTATAGATGAAAGTAACATAAAATACATATACACATATATATGTGTATGTATGCATATGTACATATATATACATATATATACAAAATTCATAATCAGATACATGAATAAAGCCATACCTTGGTGAAAAGACAAAAATAAAACCAGTAAAACAGGTTCCTTCTCAAGATCACACAGTATTTTAGGCAATATCCAGAGATATTAGTTCACTGATTTCCTAAAGGTTAAGACATTAAATAATCCACTAAAACCATTATTATAAAAATACTAGTATCTAATAAAGTAATTTAACAAGACTATTTTACATTCTAAGTTGCTGACACTCTTCTCCTGATGACAAAGATATCAGATAAATAAGTTTGTAAAATAGGATAATTCATGCAAATGTGTTTGGCATAGCACCTGGCATATAACTGGGAGCAAAATAATTGTTTATGGAACATTAATATTCTTAAAATCTGTCTCTAAAATTAAAGTTCTGAACCTGAGTGTTTTGTGTTGTTGTGTAAATGTGTATGCAATGTGTGGTTTATATGAGTGAGAAAGGAAAAAGAAATGCAAGTGGTTAGGAGAGAGGCTTCTCTGAGGAAATACTGATAAATCTGACCTTATACACGGAATACACAATGCAAGCCTTACACATTTTATGCAGGACTTTGGGGCTAACCTACACCAATCACTCATTCAATATGATGCAACAAACTATTAACCAGAAGACACATAAAATACCATAAGAAAAAAACAGCCTGGCAACTATCATGTTGTCTTCATTATTTAAAAAAAAAAAAAGCCATCTGGTCAAACTATGGAAGGGGTAAGAGGAAGAGCTTCTGCGGGGAGTGGCATTGTCAGCTGCAGATGAGGCTACAGAGAACAAAAAAAGAGGCCAGTCTAGGCTGAGCCTAGCAGAAACTGCCCAAACGGCAGAGGGAGCTTGGAAAGGACTTAGTCACTTAGGAGCTAATCTACTGTGACTAAAAAATAAAGACTTTCAGTTCACTGACTTTCTAATGCTTATTCTGACTACTGAGAAGGCTTTTCCATTCATATTTTGTGTGGCACAGTGGTGAGGAGAATAGACTTTCAAAATCTTTTAAAAACCTGTTTTTTAATACAAATTCTGTATATACTTCGCTATTTGACCTTGAGCAACATCTGGCCTTAAGTTTTCTCATCTTTAAAACTGGAATAGTAGTCCAGAATTATTGCAACGATTACATGATCACTATCTGTAACTTGCTTCATACAGTATCTAGCAATTGGTGTTCAATAAATAGTAGATAGGTGGTATGGATAGTGGGAGGAGCAAGAACAGTAAGAGGGGACTGAAGGCTGGGAGGCAACAAAGGTCATGTTTTCTAATCCAGTACTTTACAGGGAGGAAACCAAGGCTCAGCCACACACTCAGCTAGCACAAGCAATACTAGAACAGTTTCAAACTCCCAAGGACTGCCTATCATTACTACTCTGCCTCCTCTTAATAAATAGAGCATTACTAGCTAAAATCAAATAAATTTTGGCTTGAAATCCTATGGCATTACATCTTACAACTTCAAATGAGTAACTTAAGGGCTAAGAAAAGAAAAAACTTTATTAGGTACTACAAAAAAAAATAAAAATGGTTTCTGGGGATTTTTATCAACATGTTCTATATTAAAGTTTTTTAATATTAAACATGGCAGGAGATGAAATGGTTTACTGACACTGATTTTTAGAAAGTTGACCTGCCAATGCAATGTCAATTAAAGGTTCTTCTACTATCATAAAAGTCATGAAAACTATTACAAAGTTGAGATTTTAAAAAATTTGTTCATAATAATCTTATAACAATATTGCCTTTCTATTTTTGATGAAATATTATTTTTACAGTAAGCAAATAAAAAGGTTGAAAAAATTTAACTTGAAAGGACACAAATCATTTGCAGTAGGCTTCTTTAATTTTTAAATCAAGAATTACTGACATTTATTATCTGTAAGATGTTACGGAAAAACCCAAAGAAACTTTTTGCCCAACCCAATATATGTACTTAGCTTCACTATCTGAACTAGTTATTTAATCTCTAAAACTTAAAAATCATATCTGAAAAATGAGAATAACAACAGAACTTTCACTCATAAGGAAGTTTCCTAGAATTAAACAAAGTAATGTATATAAGTGTATATAAAGTATTTGAAACAAAATCTGGCACTAAGTAGACATTCAAAAAAAAAAATCTATTTGTAAAAAATCAAAACCACAAATATCTTTTTAGTAAGAAAAAATATTCTACTTTTTTTAATGAAAAAAGAACATTTTAAATCATTTTACTGAATAATTCTCTTAGAAATTAATGAAAATAAACCATTCAAGATGTTTTTTTGAGGCGCATGTCTAAAATTTTAACAGGAGTAATTTTTACAAGTAAAACAAAAAACTGGTCGTGGGGTAGAGTTAAAAAGAATAGGGGGTACAGAAATCTAAAAGTTATATTTGTTTACACAGCAAACAAGAAAAAAACTAAAGTGTCTACTTAACTAAATTTAATTTAAGTAATTTAAATAATGCATATGTAGTAATTGTAAATTTGCCTAACAAATAGGCTTACTTTTTTAATTTAATTTTTAATTTTTCAAATTCTAATTAGAAAGAAGAAACAATAGTTTTTTTGTATCTAACTGTATAATGTTTATCGTGTCTAGTTACTTTATAAATGTCTATAGTTATTTTACCTATATAACATGAGTATAGTTTGTCTTTCATTTCTTATCCAGGTTAGAACATAAATATGCCTGTTATATATATATATACACATACTCTATGACATTATGTATACAATTTTTGAGTACACAACTAATGTTAGCCAAATAAGTAAGTCCGTTCTGTGTGAGAAGACCCAAGGATAAAACAAATTCTAGGTAACAAAAAAGTAAAAGCATCACCTTTTGAGTTTCTAAGGTATTTAATGAAAGAAAATCCTTAATGGTGTCACTTAGGAGCCCATTCAAATCCCTCCATGTCACATTCCTGATCAGAGGAAGAAAGCCAAGAGAACAAGCCTAAACACAGGGTCACTGGCTCCTATGGCTGCCATGTTAGTTTTGTCATTTTAGTGGATTCTGGTGGTTGTTTGGTCCCTACTGTTCATTTCATTCTTCCTGTACTCACACAATATTTCACTTCTTGTGGCACAGAAACCATAAAAAAAATTCCTATCTGAAACTGATAATATGAATAGTTTCCCCCAAAAAATGGTATAGCTGTTATTCTCAACTTAGATTTGAAATTACATAAAGAATACAATTCATATATATGTGATTATGACATACCCTCACACATCTTAAACATATAAATACATTTTACTTTATAAATAGTATTTTTATGTAAATATTATCCTTTAGCACTTTTATTTACAAATTATGGTAATAAATTCTAATCTGAGTCTTTCTATTTGAATTACTACTGTACCTTGTAAAGCAGAGTGAATAGCACAATGTGTAAAGTTTTACAGTGCAAAAGTCTCATGAGACCTTTATAGCTGGGATGGAGTGGCGTCCTTTTCTTATAGGGAGGCCAGGGATTTCCAGGGAATTTTCCACTCTGTTTTAAACTGTAAAAATAAAACAATACTAAAATTAGATGATAGACTCAAGATTAAAATGTAATTTAAATAGTGATTCCATAGCTTCATCACACACTATATATGTTACTTCAGCACTTTTTGGAATAGCCTTAGGTACAGATCATAACTTCCTCTACCTTTTTCTGGATGTATCATATTATTGATTCATTACCATTGAACTCACAGCCAACAGCACTATAACAAGCCTGAACAAAGCTTATCTGACAACAAATTTTCTCTGTAAGGCACATCAAAGCCTTCTTGCTCTCCGGAACACTAAACAGCACTGTGGCACTACACTTGGGGACCATTTTAAACAACAAAATCACCAAAGGACAAAAATGCAAAAACATAGCACTAAATTGGCCATGAAAAGGACACGTTTACAGTATGAGCTGAAACAAGAGGGTAGAGTTTTGCTTTGTTCCACTTCAACCTAGGTGCCCTCTGCATATCCACCGAGATCTGTGACTAACCAAGAAATTGCTCCGAGTATCGATTTCAGGCATAAACATAAATTTTACCAAGTAGCCAAATTTGCAAAATAGAATTTGCAAATAATGAGGATCAATTGTATATGACAGAATTAGCATTACAAATCAGTGAGAAAAGGATGGATTGTTCAATAAATAGTCCTGGAGCTGGTTTTCTGTAGGGGAAAAAAAAAAATAAATCACTACTTCACTCTACATATAAAAATCAACTCCAGGTGGATTAAAAATCCAAATATAAAAGTAAAACTTTAGAACTGATAAACTTTAGACAATCTAACAGAAAAATCATCAAAGAATAATCCATACACCAATCTCATACCAAGAATCATGAAGGGAAATTAATAAGTATTTTTTAAAGGCTCAACCTCACCCAGTAATCCAGAGAATGCAAGTGAGTTATACATTCAGCACTTGAAGTTAAAATGACAGAATGAACATAAATATTTAATTTTACTTTCACTCAAAACTCCAATAAAAATATAGTAATGGTATTTCTTAAAGGATGAAAAGCACCAGGATGAAGAAAATCCAAAAAAAAAAAAATGCAAACTTTTGTCAATCGGAAAGCAAATGGATACATGTTGACTCTAGTAAACCTAAGAAAGCCAAATCACAGGAAGGCAATGCGGACAGCTGAGAATCAACCCCAATTACACTGCAGAATCCTCAAAAGGCTCAGAAACTGGAAACATCTGGTTCTTCAATAACTGGAGTTGGGGAGATAGGAGGCTAAAATGAGGATTGGATGAAAACTGCTTCTCCCCGACCCCAACAGAATTCTGGCTAGAGAATTCATCTCTGGAGAAGGTAAAACGCAAGCACAGTTAAGGGTAGGAGGATGGGCGATTAAAATCATCGTATGCCTAGAAAGTCCAGGTGTCCTTTGAGAGCCACTGAGATTTCACCCTCTTTATGCAAATTCCTTCTTAGAAATCTTTGTCTCTGAAGTTTTCTTAAGCTATGGTATTGACCTAAAACAATAGGAGGAGGTATGGCCAAGACCAAACTGCTTGAGTCCCATTATTCTTGCATTTGGAACACTCTCTATGGCAGACTGTATTGTTGTTACCAACTGTTGGATCACTTCCTTAAAAGAGGAGGACATCCCTGCTCATTGCCATATGACATGAGGTGCCTCACTGCTAGTACATTACATATTTCCACCCCATCACCAGGCTTAAAGTGAGCCAGTAGAATGTGAGAAAAATGACAGAGGAAAAAAAAGAAAGTCATCATATGCATTTTGACTCAGAACACTCAGGCTCTGACTCCATTCAGTTTACAAAATAATGGCAGCCAGACCATTACCTTCTAGGCAATATTTGAAAATACTTCTCTGAGGAATCTGACAAAACCAAAAAGGAAATTCTAAAGAGACTAACATAAGGGCTTCTCAACAAACCTGCCTGCCCAAATCACACCATGTTAAAGCTCAGAATCTACAAAGATCCACCAAGGCATGGAGAGCTCTTCACCACAAGCAGCCAGAATTATCAGACATCCAAAGAATGCAGCTAACATAAAAGCTACAGACTGAACAGTAGAAAACTCAACTTAGAGGAAACAAATATCATGTAGGGAGGGGGAAAAATCTTAAAAATAATAAATTACAAGGAGAGGCAACATGGTTTCCTGTTACATGGGTTTGGAAGGGGAAACTCAGTACAGCCCACATACCCCGTGTTAGCAGAATTTCCTGACATCTATATGAGGTGAGAACACCTAGAAACAGGAAAGAATGAATTCATAGTTTGGTCTCCCTATAGGAGATGATTTTTCCTGAATATCTTCTGAGACAAGGACAGGAAAAGTTGACCTTTTCAGCATTTCAAGATCCTTTCTGCCTGTGGGTATGTTAGGAGCAAAGGCATATCCTCAAGATGCTGATGTGATTCCTCAACGTAATATCGATGAGAAAATGACCCAGACAAGACGAAGAAGAGGAGGAAATGGCAGCTTCTCAGGGACTGTTGACATTCCAGGATGTAGTCATAGAATTTTCTCAGGATAAGTGGGAATTTCTGGACAGCACTCAATGGGAATTGTACAGGGATGTGATATTAGAGAACTATAAAAACCTGGTCTCCTTGGGTCCTGTCTCTAAGCCAGACCTGGTCACCTTTATGGAGCAAAAGAAGGGTCCCTGGGACGTGAAGGGAATGGAGACAATAGCCATACACCCAGGAACTGGGGACCCCACCCAGGTGGAGGATGGTGACTTCAGGCTGAGCATAAGAATCCTGGGGTACCACCCTGTTTCCTCACCACCAACCAACCAGAAGAAAGTCACACACCCTGCAGCCCTCAGCCCAAATTTTGCCTATAAAAACTTCTCCCTGAAAACCATGGGGGTATTTGGGGTTTTTTACAGCACAAGCCACCTGTTCTCTTTGCTTAGCCCTGCAATAAACCTTTCTCTGCTCAAAAAAAAAAAAACTACCATCAACATACCAAAGAAATGAATTGCATCTATGATTCAAGAAGAGGATGCCATTAAGTTTGATTTTAAAAAAAAAAACTGGTTTCTATATAAAACTATAGTGGCTACATATAAGCATAATCTTCAAAGCAATCTCAAGAGCCTATGATTAAATGTTTCAATTATTCTATTTCATTTAGCATAGAAAAGCAATTTTTAGTTTTTATTTTATTTCTTTGTTTGCTTTAAGCACTAGGCCCCTAAATACGCAGCACCTAGATTAATAAAGTGTTCTGAAATAAAGGTTATATATTTGTTCAAGGCAGCAGGTAATACCATTCTGACTGCTCTTTTCAAAATCATTAATGAAATAATGCAAATGAAAAGCTACATGACAACAAAAAAAAATTTTAAGTGACTCAAAACCAACACTTAATTATTGACTAGCTTGAGACATAAATGACATATATAAACTCATACATCATACTTTAAAACACGGGCCAGCAGCCATTAACCTTCAAGATGGGAGATGGGAAGCAACAGAAATATCAGAAATTACAGTTCAAAAAGATTTGCTTTCCAGCTGAATTTAAAGTAACCACTATATAAAAATCACATTTGTCTTTTGGAAATGGTCTAGACAATAGTTCCAACACTGCCATTAACAAACGTATTTCACTGAACTCCTCTGGACCACAATGTCCTCATATGTAAAATATAACAATGAATTGAATGGATGGTTTTCCAACTGTTGGTTTGTTTTTGTTCTTGTTGTTTTTTGTTTTTGTTTTTCTCATTTTAAAAGCTGAATTGCCCATTAAGGGGTATTTGGAAGGGAGTGAGGAAAACGGGATGAGCCACCTCCACTCTCTTAGGCCTTCTGTTGCTGTTGCCCAACCCCCTCTTCCAGTGATGGCTCCAAAGACATTTCTACAGAAGCTGGAGAGATCTTGAAGGGCTTTTCCAGCAATAAGATCCTAAAATTCTAAAGGTCCAAACATCACACAATGAAAATGGCTTATTTTCACTTAAACTCTCAGCACAAAAAAATTTTAAGAAACTTACTTTTCATTCATTTAGCAATTACTGATTATCTACAGAGTGCCCTGCATCGAGGTAGATTCTAAAGACATAATAGCAGGACTTCCCTGGTGGTGAAGTGGTTAAGAATCCGCCTGCCAAAGCAGGGGATAAGGGTTTGAGCCCTAGTCCGGGAAGATCCCACATGCTGTGGAGAAACTAAGCCCATGCGCCACAACTACTGAGCCTATGCTCTAGAGCCCAAGAGCCACAACTACTGAGGCCGTGTGCCACAACTACTGAAGCCCGTGCACCTAGAGTGCATGCTCCACAAAAAGAGAAGCCACCGCAATGAGAAGCCTGTACACTGCAACGAACAGTAGCCCGCTCGCCACAAGAAGAAAAAACCTGCACGCAGCAACAAAGACCCAGCACAGCCAAAATAAATAAATAAATAGGGACCTTCGAGATGGTGGAAGAGTAAGACGTGCAGATCACCTTCCTCCCTACAAACACATCAGAAATACATCTACATGTGGAACAGCTCCTACAGAACACCTACTGAACACTGGCAAAAGACCTCAGACTTCCCCAAAGGCAAGAAACTTCCCACGTACCTGGGTAGGGCAAAAGAGAAAAGAAAAAAACAGAGACAAAAGAATAGGGACGGGGGCTTCCCTGGTGGCGCAGTGGTTGAGAGTCCGCCTGCCGATGCAGGGGACACGGGTTCGTGCCCCGGTCTGGGAAGATTCCACATGCTGCGGAGAGGCTAGGCCCGTGAGCCATGGCCGCTGAGCCTGCGCGTCCAGAGCCTGTGCTCCACAACGGGAGAGGCCACAACAGTAAGAGGCCCGCGTACCGCAAAACAACAAAACAACAACAACAACAACAACAAAAAGAATAGGGACGGGACCTGCATCCAGGGGAGGGAGCTGTGAAGGAGGAAAAGTTTCCACACACTAGGAAGCTCCTTCACTGGCAGAGACGGGGAGTGGGCGGGGGGGGGAAGCGTCAGAGTCACAGAGGGGTGCAATAACAGAGGTGCAGAGGGCAAAGCAGAGAGATTCCCGCACAGAGGATCGGTGCCAACCAGCACTCACCAGCCTGAGAGGCTGGTCTGCTCACCAGCGGGGACAGGTTGGGGGCTGGGAGTTGAGGCTCCTGCTTCAGAGGTCAGATCCCAGGGAGAGGACTGGGGTTGGCTGTGTGAACACAGCATGAAGGGGGCTAGTGCGCCACAGCTAGCCAGGAGGGAGTCCAGGAAAAAGTCTGGACCTGCCTAAGAGGCAAGAGACCATTGTTTCGGGGTGCGTGAGGAGAGGGGATTCAGAGCACCACCTAAATGAGCTCCAGAGATGGATGCAAGCCACGGCTATTGGCATGGACACGAGAGACGGGCATGAAACGCTAAGGCTGCTGCTGTAGCCACCAAGAAGCCTGAGGGCAAGCACAGGTCACTAACCACACCTCCCCTCCCGGGAGCCTGTGCAGCCCGCCACTGCCAGGGTCCCGTGATCCAGGGACAACTTCTCTGGGAAAACACATGGCGTGCCACAGGCTGTTGCAACATCACGCCTGCCTCTGCTGCCACAGGCTCACCCCGCATTCCGTGCCCCTCCCTCCCCGTGGCCTGAGTGAGCCAGAGCCCCCTAATCACCTGCTATTTCAACCCCATCCTGTCAGGGCGGGGAAGAGACACCCTCAGGCGACCTACACGCAGAGGCGGGGCCAAATCCAAAGCTGAACCCCGGGAGCTGTGCAAATAAAGAAGAGAAAGGGAAATTTCTCCCAGCAGCCTCGGGAGCAGCGGATTAAATCTCCACAGTCAACTTCAAGTACCCTGCATCTGTGGAATACCTGGATAGACAACAAATCATCCCAAACTTGAGGTGGTGCAATTTGGGAGAAACTGTAGACTTGGGTTTGCTTTCTGCAGCTAATTTGTTTCTGATTTTATGTTTATCTTAATTTAGTATTTAGGGCTTATTATCACTGGTAGATTTGTTTATTGATTTGGTTGCTCTCTTTTTTTTTATATATATAGATAGATAGATATTGTTTCCTTTTTCTCTTTTTGTGAGTGTGTATGTGTATGCTTCTTTGTGTGATTTTGTATGTATAGCTTTGCTTTTACCATTTGTCCTAGGGTTCTGTCTGCCCGTTATTTTTTTGTTTGTGTTTTTATTTTTTAGTATAGTTTTTAGTGCTTGATATCATTGGTGGATTTGTTTTTTGGTTTGGTTGCTCTCTTCTTTCTTTCTTTTTTTTAAAAATTACTCTAGTATTTTTTTATTTTTAATCATATTTTTTTATTTTTTATTTTAATAATTTTATTTTTTTTTCTCTTCTTTCTTTCTTTTTTTTTCTCCCTTTTCTTCTGAGCCACGTGGCTGACAGGGTCTTGGTGCTCTGGCCGGGTGTCAGGCCTGAGCCTCTAAGGTGAGATAGCCCAGTTCAGGACACTGGACCACCAGAGACCTCCTGGCTCCACGTAAATTCAAATGGAGACAGCTCTCCCAGAGATCTCCATCTCAACGCTAAGACCAGCTCCACTTAATGATTAGCAAGCTACAGTGCTGGACACCCTATGCCAAACAGCTAGCAAGACAGAAACACAACCCCACCCATCAGCAGAGAGGTTGCCTAAAATTATAATAAGGTCACAGACACCCCAAAACACACCACCAGACACAGTCCTGCCCACCAGAAAGACAAGATCCAGCCTCATCCACCCAGAACACACGCACTAGTCCCCTCCACCAGGAAGCCTACACAACCCACTGAACCAACCTTAGCCACTGGGGGCAGCCACTAAAAACAATGGGAACTACGAACCTGCAGCCTGCAAAAAGGAGAGCCCAAACACAGTAAGATAAGCAAAATGAGAAGACACAGAAACACACAGCAGATGAAGGAGCAAGGTAAAAACCTATCAGACAAAACGAATGAAGAGGATATAGGCAGTCTACCTGAAAAAGAATTCAGAGTAATGATAGTAAAGATGATCCAAAATCTTGGAAATAGAATGGAGAAAATACAAGAAACGTTTAACAAGGACATAGAAGAACTAAAGAGCAAACAATGATGAACAACACAATAAATGAAATTTAAAATTCTCTAGAAGGAATCAACAGCGGAATAACTGAGGCAGAAGAATAGATAAGTGACCTGGAAGATAAAATAGTGGAAACAACTACTGCAGAGCAGAATAAAGAATGAAAAGTATTGAGAACAGTCTCAGAGACCTCTGGGACAACAATAAATGCACCTACATTCGAATTATAGGGGTCCCAGAAGTAGAAGAGAAAAATAAAGGGACTGAGAAAATATTTGAAGAGATTATAGTTGAAAACTTCCCTAATATGGGAAAGGAAATAGTCAATCAAGCACAGGAAGCACAGAGAGTCCCATACAGGATAAATCCAAGGAGAAACATGCCAAGACACATATCAATCAAACTATCAAAAATTAAATATAAAGAAAAAATACTAAAAGTAGCAAGGGAAAAACAACAAATAACATCCAAGGGAATCCCCATAAGGTTAACAGCTGATCTTTCCGCAGAAATTCTGCAAGCCAGAAGGGAGTGGAAGGACATATTTAAAGTGGTGAAAAGGAAAAACTTACAACCAAGATTACTCTACCCAGCAAGGATCTCATTCAGATTCGATGGAGAAATTAAAACCTTTGCAGACAAGCAAAAGCTAAGAGAATTCAGCACCACCAACCCAGTTTTACAACAAATGCTACATGAACTTCTCTAGGCAGGAAACACAAGAGAAGAGAAAGACCTACAATAACAAAACCAAAACAATTAAGAAAACGGTAATACGAACATACATATCGATAACTACCTTAAATGTAAATGGATTAAATGCTCCCACCAAAAGACACACACAGACTGGCTGAAGGGATACAAAAACAAGACCTGTATATATGCTGTCTACAAGAGACCCACTTCAGACCTAGGGACACATACACACTGAAAGTGAGTGCATGGAAGAAGATATTCCATGCAAATGGAAATCAAAAGAAAGCTGGAGTAGCAATTCTCATATCAGACAAAATAGACTTTAAAATAAAGACTATTCCAAGAGACAAAGAAGGACTCTACATAATGATCAAGGGATCAATCCAAGAAGAAGATATAACAATTGTAAATATTTATGCCTCCAACATAGGAGCACCTCAATACATAAGGCAAATGCTAACAGCCATAAAAGGGGAAATCGACAGTAACACTATCATAGGGGACATTAACACCCCACTTTTACCAATGAACAGATCATCCAAAATGAAAATAAATAAGGAAACATAAGCTTTAAATGATATTTTAAACAAGATGGACTTAATTGATATTTATAGGACATTCCATCCAAAAACAACAGAATACACTTTCTTCTCAAGTGCGCACAGAACATTCTCCAGGATAGACCATATCTTGGGTCACAGATCAAGCCTTGGTAAATTTAAGAAAATTGAAATCGTATCAAGTATCTTATCCAAACACAACACTATGAGACTAGATATCAATTACAGGAAAAAACCTGTAAAAAACCACAAACACATGGACACTTAACAAAACACTACTTAATAACCAAGAGATCACTGAAGAAATCAAAGAGGAAATAAAAAAATACCTAGAAACAAATGACAATGAAAACATGACGACCTAAAACTGATGGGATGCAGCAAAAGCAGTTCTAAGAGCAAAGTTTATAGCAATACAATCCTACCTCAAGAAACAAGAAACATCTCAAATAAACAACCTAACCTTACACCTAAAGCAATTAGAGAAAGAACAACAAAAAACCCAAAAGTTAGCAGAAGGAAAGAAATCTTAAAGATCAGATCAGAAATCTGAATAACAAAAAAACAAACAACCCAATCCAAAAATGGGCAGAGGACCTAAATAGACATTTCTCCAAAGAAGATTGCCAACAAACACATGAAAGGATGCTCAACCTCACTAATCATTAGAGAAATGCAAATCAAAACTACAATGAGGTATCACCTCACACCAGTCAGAATGGCCATCATCAATAAGTCTACAAACAATAAATGCTGGAGAGGGTGTGAAGAAAAGGGAACCCTCTTGCACTGTTGGTGGGAATGTAAATTGACACAGCCACTGTGGAGAACAGTATGGAGGGTCCTTAAAATACTAAAAATACGGCTTCCCTGGTGGTGCAGTGGTTGAGATTCTGCATACCGATGCAGGGGACATGGGTTTGTGCCCCGGTCCGGGAAGATCCCACATGCTGTGGAGTGGCTGGGCCTGTGAGTCATGGCCGCTGAGCCTGAGCATCTGGAGCCTGTGCTCCACAACGGGAGAGGCCACAACAGTGAGAGGCCCACGTACAGAAAAAAAAAAAAAACAAAAAACTAAAGATGGAACTACCATACGACCCAGCAATCCCACTACTGGGCATATACCCTGAGAAAACCATAATTCAAAGAGTCATGTACCACAATGTTCACTGCAGCTCTATTTACAATAGCCAGGACACGGAAGCAACCTAAGTGTCCATCGACAGATGAATGGGTAAAAAAGATGTGGCACATATATACAATGGAATATTACTCAGCCATAAAAAGAAACGAAATTGAGTTATTTGTACTGAGGTGGATGGACCTAGAATCTGTCATACAGAGTGAAGTAAGTCAGAAAGAGAAAAACAAATACCGTTTGCTAACACATATATATGGAATCTAAAAAACAAAACAAGAAAACAAAATGTTTTTGAAGAACCTAGGGGAAGGACAGGAATAAAGACGCAGACGTAGAGAATGGACCTGAGGACACAGGGAGGGGGAAGGGTAAGCTCGGACAAAGTGAGAGAGTGGCATGGACATATATACACTACCAAATGTAAAACAGATAGCTAGTAGGAAGCAGCCACATAGCACAGGGAGATCAGCTCGGTGCTTTGTGTCCACCTAGAGGGGTGGGATAGGGAGGGTGGGAGGGAGACGCAAGAGGAGTGGATATGGGGATATATGTATATGTATAGCTGATTCACTTTGTTATAAAGCAGAAACACACCATTGTAAAGCAGTTATATGCCGATAAAGATGTTAAAAAATAAAATTTTTTTAATGCTAAAAATAAAGACACAATAGCTTTAATTTACCTAATTATTTTTCTCTATAATTTTTCAAAACGCCTTTCTATTACCTTCTTGAAATAAAAAAGGATCACACTAAGTAAATCAGTTTTGCCACTTTTGTTCCTTAAAACTAAAATAAAATGCAAATGACCAATAGCCAATAAGCCCTACACTTTAGGCTTATTTCCCAGTTGTGTTATATTAAGAACTGAAACGGTCAATTATACAGTCATATAAGTGATATCACATAAAGGAAAAAGATTATATTTCATATACAAAATAAATTTCAAAAAAATTTAAGTTTTACATAGAAACAAACACATTCTTCACGGATATATTTATCTTAAATATACAAAATGTTGTATTAATATAATATTGCATATAAAATTTCAGAGATTATTTTATAAGAAAATGATTTTAATCTGAAGTTAAAGTGTATTTGTTATCTGTTATTATTCTTTTATTTAAATACACATTTCTTTAAACAAAGATTTTTAAACTGCCAAGAAACATCACAGCAATTCAGACATATTTCTAAGAAACTATACAGACATTGTACAGGAACTCAAAAGCCAAATGAGGAGAATGAGATTATGAGAAAAAATAGCAAAATAGGAAAGAGGAAAATTTAATAAAAATAGCTCTACAGATATGGTTTTCATTTTTCAGCATGAACTACTCAAATTTGTTTACTCAACAAATATATGCTGAATGTCTTTTTATATGCCAGCACTGAGATAGATTCTGAAGATATAAAAGAGACACAGAGACAAAAATATCTTCCCTCAAGGAACTAAGAGACTAGTAAAAACCTACAAAGCAAACAAAGTTACAAAGCTACACGAAAAGCATAAAAAGAGGTTGCTAAGAAAGCAGAGAAAGGAGAATCTCAGACTATGTTCCCACGGGTTTTAGAGAAAGGTAGAAAGAGATGCTGAACTAAGTTTTGTTTTTCGTTTTTGTCTTTCTTGGGGTGGGGTGAGGGGAGGGGAGAATATGCTAAACTTCTACACTATAAACTTTCTTCAGAGGTATCTATGATGGTTCTTAAATTCAGCATATATCCATTACTGCAAAGTCTTGGCAAAAAGAAGTTTCAATTACACCCAATATCTGTATTTACACTTTGATGGTTATATGAACAAATATTTTCTCAAGATCAAAGACATTTATATCATCTTAAACTTGTTTTCAAAATGTTTAACTAAGCACAAATAAACTGAGCACAAATAAAAGGCGATATCCTATAATGTTCAGCAATAGATTAACTATTTAATGTTTAAAAATAGGAGGAAATAATACATTAAAAAATAGTCTACGACAATAATATATAAAACTGAATTCTCCATTAAAAAGATATCCTTCAAAATTTTTCGGCAATTATCAACATTTTAACTACTTTGTTAAATATTTACAAATAAAATTCATTTTACTTTGGCTGTTTTCCCAGTTGTCAAGAACACAGCAATATTACCACATTTTTTGTACCTACCCATCATCTCTGACATCAGACAATTTTAGTCTCTTAACTTGTGCCTCCTCTACTGCTTTAAAAGTAGAACAACACAAAACCAAGCTTTGAATTCTCCTGGTCAAAGAGCAACTAAATAAGTTTGTTATTTTTTTACATTTATTTGTGATGTTTTATAAAATTTATTTTTATCAGATTAATGTCAGGTTTTTGGATCAAGATCTTGAGAACATAAATCTCAGCCAGATTATTTTTTTAACCTTAAAATATTTTCTCCTCTAAAGATTGAGTATATTTTAATGAGAGCATATCACATTTGTGTTATAACTGAAATTTTTCTCTATAAACACAAGATATCCATTATTTTACTGACTAACATAACGTACTTACAATGCTGTGTATCTGTCCATTGCAGACTGCACGTCTCTACGGTAAACTGTTCGAAGAATGACCATGACGGGGTCAAACTCATGATCCCAGACTTCAGCTATTATTCAAAAGAGAGTAGAAACAAAACACTGACTTCTTAGGAATAAAGTCAATCTCTAATGACTAATTACATTTAAGTATATCTTATATTTAAAAGATGGGAAAGTTTAATTTGAGTATATATTTGCCTTAATAAGCTTGATGCAATGACCACTTTTCTAAATCAAAAATCATTATTTCGTCACTATAATGTTCTCTTAAGTTCAGCAAGGACTAGTGAGCAAGAAGCTTTATAATGTGATAACGCCTCACCATAAAAGTTTAGCTCACTTTTTTTTGTAAAGTGCCAATGAGAAAGTAAGAAACACAATGCATTAGCATTTTTGAAAGTATTCGAAGATAAAAATGTGAAAGCTGGATTAAAAAATTAATGAGCCATTGATTTTCAAGAGCTTAGTTTATAAACACTTTTTGGTTTATAAAACATTTGTTCTTTTGCTATAATTGATCTCCTTACCTTCTCCACAATGAGGAACCATTATCCCATGTGTGGTATATGTACAATTGGTGGTACACTAGATGATTTTAAGTATTAAGTGCACAAAGCTTATGTTAATAGCTATATAATTACATTAACGTGTACTAGAAAATTGCACATTGCAAATAAAACCTGTGATCTCACTAATAATCATGCTTAGGATGAGAATTCTTAACATTTCTTAACATTTGAACCTTAAGCATCTCTACACATCTACTATAATTTCAACTTTCTGGCATTAAAAAAAAAAATGTTAACAACTGTCCCTATTTCATGTAACAGGCCATCTTAAATTATCATAAGTATGATTTAAGATCCTTAAGATAGGCCTTCAAAAAGCCACAGAACCTTTGTTATTAATTCTATTATCTGTTTTTGTCAGAATTATAAAACCATTGAAATGGAAGAAAACTTCAGTGATTGATTAACTGGTCCAGGAGGCTTCAGTGTTCCAAGAAGTTGGATTTCAACAGAGATTTACCAGGAGCCACTTTAGGAGCAAGGAGATGGTAAAACAGATGAGAAGCTATGTCCACTAACCACACTCACTTTAACAAGAGTAGGTTTGCTTTTACTGCTTTTGTATAACAGATTCACTTAAGGCTTAGTTCCCCCAAACTAAAGGCTTATCTTAAACACTTTTTTAAAAAGCTTAAAAAACACTCATCTATTCCAACTCACTCATTTTACAAATAAGAAGTTAAATCCAAAGATAAAACACTGACTTTCTCAATATCGCACAACTGGCTGATACAACTCAGTACTGCATCTGAATATGACACCCAATTTCTTGATTCTAATCTTCAAATGTCCAGTGCTCTGTCTCAGTGTCTCAAACTTAACTGTGTGTGACAATCATCCTTTAGAGCTTGGTAAAAAAGCAGATTTCCAGAATTAATCCCCAGAGATCTGGATAAGAGCAGATTGGGGTTGAGGCATAGGAACCTGTATTTTAATAAGGACCGTGAATGGGTGACACAGATTATGCTCACATCACACTTTATTAATAAGCACTGCATTATACAAGAACATCACTCTACTTCTAAGCTCATCTAAATTTTAGATACAAAGTGTTCTCTACAATAAAGAAATACTGTGCTTTTTCTTTAATGGAATACATTCCAACCAGAGACTCTGGATTATTTCTTGCTACCTTTGTGAACTCTCTGAAAAATCACACATGATAAGGTTTATTTTCGTGTGTTTTACCAAACATGGTACATGCTATTTACAACTACAAAGTGGGCATCAGTTTGTCACTTAGACAATGAGTGCTGAGGGGGGGCAAGAAGCATGTAACTGCTACTTCCTTCAAAATTTTAACTTAGATTAATGAAAATGTGAAAGAGAAGAAGAAAAGACCATGAATCAGGATTCCACCTACTTCTGGCTTTTGTCAAGCATGTCATCTACAAATCCAGGGGGAAAACTTTAGAAAACCAACCACTTACAGAAAAGGTTTCTATGTATTTACACAGGTTCAAAATGTATGAGAATGTTATCAGTATTCCACATAGATTTTAACTGTTTCAAGTTAAAATTTGGGTAGTGAGAACTATTTCAAAATCAAATTTAAAGGGCAAATACATTCAGAATGTTTGTAAGTATATATTTTGCTTCATAATTTCTGGTTCATTTACAGTTCATTCACTTACAAAAATAAACTGGAGTTCATATATAAAGTTCCTTTTATAATTCAGAGTCATCTAAGAAGTCTTATTATAATATAAACTATAGGTTTGTAAATAAATGGAACCAGTATCACTGTACACCATAAAAGACAAACATACATCTATAAGAAAGCTGAGGGGAAAAACCAAAGCTGAACAAATAAAAGGCAAACATTTTGTTTCAATATACACAATGAACCTTCAGAAAACTGATATCTGAAAAAACACATTTATATAAACATACCTTTAGGAGTATACATGCCTTGTTGCATAGAACCTCCAGGTTCAAAAACAGGAGCCTTAAAATCAGCTACAGCTGATAAAACTGATTCAAAGCTATAACTTCCTGGAATAATGCCACTTTTGGGATTTGGATTTTCTGGAATATGATGTATGTGTCAAGAAAAAAATTAATAACTAAAAGTCAGATACTTAATCTTACCAAGGTATTCTAGTTTCTAACTTCCTTTGCTAAAATATGCAGAGTAATTGGCTGTAATACATAAAGTCGGCCACAAGAGGGCTATATAATACAACAGTTCAATAATAACTTTTTATTAACTGTGAATTAAGATAGCTTAATCTAGAAGCCTACTAATAAATTACATGCTGAAGTAGCTCTGAAGTATATTTCCCCCAAAACAAATTAATACAGTTTCAGGAAATGAAAAAAAAAACTTTTAAAATTAATCTCCATTTTCATCCTTTTGCAAATAAAGTTGTAATTTCCCTTAGAAAATCAAACACAGTATACTAAAAATCAGCCCAGATTTTTATGAGCAAAGATTATTTTTCCAAAAACACAAAATGTCATCCTCAAAATAAGAAGGAAAAAGATACTAAGCAAATTTTTTAAAAAGAAGAAAACCACAAAGATTCTTTTCTCTTGGTTTCACATTAAAGCTACATAATTCTTCTAAATTCAAAGTTACAGAGAATGCTTTTGCTCTTTTGCAGCACTAATACACAGTATATAATGGCTGAATGAAATCATCAAACAGTATCAAATTGTTGGCTGCTTAAGAAAATCTTCAAGGTTATCAAATAGGCATTTCTAATAGGAGCTATTTCACAAAATTTAGCCAATTATTTCAAACATAGTCATAATGTACAAATTAAATTTAGTCAAAAATTCACAAATAAATTTTATCACAAAATAACATGATGATCTTTGTCTAAAATTTTATAAACAATAAATCAAAAAATAATAAAGTGTCCATTGTATGCTCAGTCTTACACAGAGAACCGTAAGTTTTTAAAGTTTGTAGACAACAGTCTTTGCCTTTAAAAACCTCTTGGTTTAAAACTGAATTCTAAGAAAAAAATCCTCAGAATGTTTAAAGCTCTGGTAATAATAATGATAAGATATACCTCTAAATTTTAACCATGAATTCCAGCCTGGCTATAGAGATAAAGTAGACCTAGCTGCCTTTCACCAAGTGTCCAGCTCCCTTTCACTATTGCTGTCCTTAAAGGTCAGATCCTGGGGTGCCCAGAGCCACCAGTCCTGATGCCTAACCAAGGTCTAATAAGAGTACCCTGAGGGCTTCCCTGGTGGCGCAGCGGTTGAGAGTCCGCCTGCCGATGCAGGGGACACAGGTTCGTGCCCCAGTCCGGGAAGATCCCACATGCCATGGAGTGGCTGGGCCCGTGGGCCATGGCCGTTGAGCCTGCGCGTCCGGAGCCTGTGCTCCATAACGAGAGAGGCCACAACAGTGAGAGGCCCGCGTACCGGAAAAAAAAAAAAAAAAAAAGAGTACCCTGAGAGACGACAGAGACAAAAAAATCTACCAGTGGTCTTGAACACAGAATTGAACAAACAGTTGGAGTTTTTCTCCATATTATTTTTCAACTTCAAAAAAAACCATTTTAATCAAAAAGTGATATATCTCTAATCCATGAATATTACTTACAACTTAGATCCTGCAACTAACAGAAAATTAAACTTTTAAAAGGATATGAGGTCCAGCAATGAACTATGTGTTCTGTCATTCATACACAGCTGGGCTACCATCTCTGCTCTGAGAATCTCATCATCAGACATTCCTAAAATTAAAAATAGAATTAATAAATCTGAATATCTATATATTATAAAGAAACAACTTACCACACAATTTATTAAGCGTAAATACCAAAAATGAGATGCTTCCAAATTTAAAGAGCAAAGAATACAATGCCCCAATATAACCTGCAGTTTAACTACCCTGATATTTGCAGTTCCCTTAAGGGGTTTTTTAAAGGATATTCTAAAAGGAGTGTCAACGGTAATACATCCTTTCCTTTTTTTCCATAAGCCAGTTACTACCACAAGGAGAGGGGAGGAAACGGAGGTTAATAGTTAATACGCAAGTATTTGTATTAGTGCTTTTTACCTAAATGTAAACGAAGACTCAAAAGAATCACAAGAAATGTAAGAGCGCCTTCTAACATGGATCTCTCATGCTCTGCATCAAGTACTGTGTTTTGATGTTGTGAAGCCATTGTCAACAAATCCACTACCTTAAATCTATTAAAAAAATATTTGAGACAGATTTTTTAAAGTTAAAACAAAATTAGTTTAAATTCCAAATACTTCCTAATACCTGTCTTAATAAAATTATGCTTACCTTTCAAAGACAGATGAAATAAAATAATCTGGATCAAGTCTAGATGCACAAACCTTTAAAAGACAAAAAATAAAACCCACGATCTTTATTTCTCAATATTCAGTTTTACTTCTTTTTTTCTTTTTCCAGCCACGCCACGCTGCTTGCAGGATCTTAGTCCCCCAACCAGGGATTGAACCAGGGCCACAGCAGGGAAAACACCAAGTCTTAACCACTGGACTGCCAGGGATTTCCCCAGTTTTACTTCTTGTGTTAATCATGTTTTTTATTTTCTGTATCTTCTGATGTTCTGGCATCTAGGGGGGCCCTACAGACCAGGAGAGAAACTACCCTTCTAAAGGCTAGCTAATTCCAAAAGATAGTAAACAGCTTACCTGGGAGCAAGTCTCTCATATGCAAGTCCCTCATGCCCTTTATTTAACTCACATACCAAGCCAATATTCCCCCTGGCCCCCTGCCCAAGGCAGGTACCAGATAGCCTTTATGCCCCAGAGCCCACCAAAATTATTCAAACTAGCCAATCCTAAACTACTTCCCCTGCCCTGCCTTGTCGTTCCTATGGAAACCCCAATAAAGCTTCTGGTCTAGGATTTCCCCTCACTCCTCCTTCTGCCTCCTGACCAAAATCTAATGCTTCCCCTCTGGTCCTGCGCAGTGTGGCATGCCCCCTTCCTTTGGAAATTATAAGTAATAAAATTCTTCTTTCAATAGCACTGACCTCTCCATGTCATCATTTAGTCACCTCTATAAATTAAAATCCCACAGGTACAAATGAGATACTTCTAAAGTACAACATCTGCACCATCAAGTTGGCTTACCTGTAATAGGTAAATGTCAGGATCAATCATGGAATTACAGAAATGAGACTGGACATAGGTCATGGCTTGTCCTTTGATTTGCAGACCATTTCTTACCCACATATTGCTATGGATTTCGGCAAGACTTGCCTAGTAAAACAAAAATTAAGTAAATTGGACAAAGAAGTCATCTAAAGTCAACCTTTATAAAATCATGTTACAATAAACAATCATTTCAAAATATTTTATAACTTAATCACAGCATAAGCCTGACATTCTGTCCAACGTTTAAGATATTCAATTCAAATATATAATTTTAAATTTTATGATGATCATTATATCTTATACAGTCCCTTCTTCTGGAGTTTATACATGAGTTAGTTTTCCATGATGACTCCTGGATACATTTATAACAATATTCATTGAAATCTTTAATGAGGAATCACTGACGATTACATTTAACTTTTTCCTCTTCAAAAAAGAAAATACATAATGCTTAAAGAAACACAGGAATAAGCATCAAACAAGCTAACTGTTCACTGTTCAACATCAATGAATATAATCTATGTCTTTAATTCACCCTAACTCAACCTTCAATCTAGTCATTTTCTAAAGTCTGGCAAGAGCAGATCAGATTAGAATAAATTTTCTTATTATATTAATATTTAATTCTTCATGTATTTATGTCCTGTATCAACTAAAACTAAGCACAGTCATAACTTCATCTCTTATTTGTTCCTAACTCCCAGAGGTAAAGTTCAATAATGGTTAACAAATCTAAAATTTCCAGGAAAAATAAACTGAAGTGCAAATCCCTCTAATGTATATAAAAGGTGGTCCACAAAATCACAGTGTTAGAAATGAAAGAAACCACAGTGCATATGTAGGCTAATTCTTCTCTCTTTTCTCTCCTCTCACTTTATAGATGGGGAAACTAAGAATCAAGTAGGTAAATCACTCCAAACAACATAGATAATAAAATAGTGGTGGCACCAAGGCTAGAATTTGCTGGGTCTCCTGACTCCCAAAACAGTGCTGTAGTATGTTAAACCCCCCCATAAATAAATATAGTGAAAAGAATTCCTGGGGAAATTATAACTAAATGTAAATCTCATTAAATATATATATATAATCTGGCAAAAATACAAAAAACTAAATTTTTTTTAAAATTTCAAACATTTTGGCTATAATAACAATGATAAAGGCATACAAATAAAATAAAGGAAGAATCACTTAACCAAGGAACTCAAAACCTTTTAAAAGCCTGAAAACATACCTGAATTTGGAGTGGATGAATCATTAGTTTCATTAACATTTCCTGATCTGGTAAAACAGAATCCAAATCTAGTTCTTGACATTTCACAGCCTAAAAATTATGATAAAAAATGTTACTAATTCAATACATAATTCCCAATATTCAAAAAACAAACAAAGTTGTTTAATGACACTCTTACCTTACTCAAAAACATAGCATAATAACGATGTAGTGGCAGATGAAAAGTGACTTGGTTAGGTGCTGGCTGGAAATAAACAAAATCCACAAATCAAAGAATCCTTTACCGAATTCAAAGAAGGTTTTAAAATGCTAAAACCACACTTTCACCTTGATTTATTCCCCTATACTTTCTAATAAAAAAGTACAATTTTAAGGGCTTCCCTGGTGGTGCAGTGGTTGAGAGTCCACCTGCCGATGCAGGGGACACGGGTTCGTGCCCCGGTCTGGGAAGATCCCACATGCCGCGGAGCGGCTAGGCCTGTGACCCAAGGCCGCTGAGCCTGCGCGTCCGGAGCCTGTGCTCCGCAACGGGAGAGGCCACAACAGTGAGAGGCCCGCGTACCGCAAAAAAAAAAAAAAAAAAAGTACAATTTTAGAAGTTATAGCCTTAAAAACCCACTGTAGATAAAATTATTCTATTTTAAATGTAAGTTACTTAAAGGCAGAAACTGTATACTCCTCAACGTTGAATCCTCTGAAGCATCTAGCCCAGAGCAAGGGACGGAATAGATTTCCCTTTACAGTAGGCCATTTGGGAATCTTCAAATGCATGCATACCAAACATGACGATAGTAACAAGAACAATAATTACAGCTAACATTCACCGAGCACTTCCTATGTGCCGGTCACTGTGCTAATAAGCACTTTATTCAGACTTAATTTAATCCTAGGAGAACCCAACGGGGTAGAAACTGAATATTCCATTTTATAAATAGGGAAATTCAAGTTTAAAAAACTTAAGTAACTTCCTAAAGTTAACAAGCAGTGAACTGAAAAGCTAGCCTGAACTCCGCTGTTATATTCAGAACGGTAAGAGGCTCTGACTACAGCCCTAAACTGAGGTGCAGTTAAAAGGCTTACCTAGTTGGGTGAGATGCTCCCCATATCAGTGGTGAACACACAGTTTCTGTAGGAAAGCTTAGTACAGTATATATCAAAGACCTCTGGTATCCTTGTGAATATTATAAAAACTGTATTTTAAATCTGTGACTCCCATGGGTCACGCTATCACTACAGGGAAAAAGTACAACACAGTTGTCCTTCTCAAACAGACGAGAAAAATTAAAAGGTATTATTTGTTTTTAATGCTTCCATAAGTTTTTAGTAAAGTTTTCTCCTGTTAAAAAGTTTTACCCCAAACACTCAAATACCAGTATAGAGTTATAAAGATGTGCAATATGTCCCCATCCCTGAAACAGTTTTTTCCAAAACCGATATGAGAAAAAGATCTTCCTCAACATGTGAATAAATGTCTAAAGAAAGTTGTTCTAATAAATAAACGTTTGGCTTCCATAAAAAGGAAGGAATTTCTGACACATGCTGCAATATGGATGAACCTTCAAGACATTATGCTAAGTGAAATACGCCAGTCACAAAAATAGATATACTGGATGATTCCACTTATATGAGGTACTTACAGTACCTTATAGAGACATGAAGTATAATGATGTTGTCAGAGGCTGGGGGGAAGGGAAAATGGGGAGTTTATTGGGTATAGAGTTTCAGTTTTGCAGAACAAAAAGTTCTGGAGGTTGGGTGCACAACAATGTGAATATACTACTGAACTGTATACTTCAAAAAAGGTTAATAAGATGGTAAATTTTATTTTATGTGCATTTTACCACAATCAAAAATAAAATAAGTTTGCCCTCCATTACTATAATCATTTTAGTAACATAAACTATACTAACTAGCTAAATCAGAATCTCCTTCCATTTCCTTTGAAGGCAGGCATCAAGAACAGTGGTTAAGAGCAGACTCTTAAAAGCTGGATTTGCAGGAGTTCAAATCCTGATTCTGCCACCTACAGCTGTAAAACTGTGAGCAAGTTACTTAACTTCTCTGTGTGTAAGTTGCCTGACCTGTAAAGTGGAGATAATAAGCAGTTGGATGGCTGTGAGGATCAAGTAAGAGAACATAGTACCCAACACACATTTCTATTAATTACTAAGCCATAGACTCTATCTTGTCTTTTAAGGCTTGAGCATATGCTAAACACACATTCTTCTACAGTGTTATATTCCATAATCCCCTCTTGTCCAACATCACAAATTAGTCACTTGAAAAACTCTTCTTCCACTCCTTCCATATATACTGAGGTGGTCCTCAGATTCCATTCTTAGCTTTCTACTCTTCTCATTCTAGGTGACTTTATCCAGTTCATAGCTTCAATTGCCAACCCAAGATGACTCCCAAATCTCAGCAGAAATCTCACTCCTGAACTCCAAACCCTATATTCAAGTGTTTAAGTCCCGTGGGGACCACAAATACACTGTGTCCAAACCAAACTCAGCATCTCTGCCCTAAAACTCAATCCTCCTCAATGTTTCTTCTCCAAATTCCCAGTAATACAAATCTGAAATGTAGACTCCTTCCTTCTCTCAAACCTCCTACCTTTCATAAAGCACCAAAGTGTGTCTGATTTTCTAAATACCTCTTAACTTTACTTCCTCCTCTCTTTCCATACTGCCCCTAACTAACCTTAGCTCAGGCCCTCAACATTTAGTGCCTAGATTTCAGTGCTAGCCTTTGCTTCTATTCTTACCCTCTGTAAGAAACTTTCTGTGGTATCTGCCTAGCTCACAACCTTCCCCATTTCTCAGAATGTCCCTTCCTACACCACCTTCCAAATACATACACACAGGGACTGGAGGCTGACAGTCAAGGTACAGTAGCCACATCTGACTGGATCAGGGCAGGAGATACCTAACCCATCGTGGGCAATGAGGTTCTCTCTTCACTTGAAAATTGAACTAGATTTAAAGACATCTGCAGAGAGTCTTGGAGTATGGCTGAAACTGCAATATTAGGCAACTGTAGAAGGTAATATTTAACCACACAGGCAAATAAGCACAGAAAACCAATCCACAGAAAGGGAAGAAAAAATGAGGCAGAAAGGCCAAAGCAAAAGCAAGAGACAGGAGTTCCTGTTCAGCTTTCCACTCAGTTCCTGAAGTCCAGGTGCCATAAGATCCCTGAAAGACCTCTCTGTACTCATAATAAATTATTCCTCCTTTAAATTAGGCTGCCTCAAAAATGTTTTTTCCTTGTATTCAAAAGAACCTTAATTAGTACATCTATTTAAACCTTGATATATTGCCAGGAGGTGGTCTTACCAAAACATTAATTTAACCTTGTACTTCTCCATTCATCATCTTTTAATGGCTCCCTATAGTTTTAACTTCCTTTAACCTTCTGACTCTTGAGAGACAGGGCTTACCTCTCCAGCCCATCTCCTGTCATATAAACTCATGCACCATAGGTAGTGCCTTTGTATATGCCTTTCCCTCTGCCTCAAATACTATACATCCTTGTTCCCACTGGATTAACATACCTTTAAGACTTTGCTGAAGTGACATTTCTGCTAGGAAGTTTTTCCTGAGTCCCTCAGGGTAAATCAGATGCTCCACTCTATTCTCCTCCATAGCACCCTGGTCACAACTTTACAGAAGCCCTCTGATCAAATTAGCCATTTATTTGTCTTCCATTTCCTTAAATTAGGCACCATTTCATCACTGTATCCCCAGTGCTTAGAATACAGTAAACATTCGATAAATATTTGCTGGATGAACGCATGTTCTACTTCAATCTTTTTTTTTTTTTTTTTTGCGGTATGCGGGCCTCTCACTGCTGTGGCCTCTCCCGTTGCAGAGCACAGGCTCTGGACGCGCAGGCTCAGTGGCCATGGCTCACGGGCCCAGCCGCTCCGCGGCATGTGGGATCTTCCCGGACCACGGCACGAACTCGTGTCCCCTGCATCGGCAGGCGGACCCTCAACCACTGCGCCACCAGGGAAGCCCTACTTCAATCTTATAAGAGACGACTCTAAACAAACCACTCTGCTATATACTCATACATGTTGCTATATACTCATAAATGTTGCTCTGCTACATACTCATAAATGATATTCAGTATTTGACGATTCTTAAATGGCCTGTACTTTGGGAAAATTTATTCCATCCTGTGTTTCTAAGTGACTGATTGATTTGGCTTAATCCAGTTCAAAAAAATATTATTTGCTTATTCTGTGCTGGATTACTGCAATAACTTCTGACCTCCACTCTCAAGGCTGAAAGAAGGACAAATATTTATCACACATGAAATATGTGCCACTTAGTCAATCCTCATTGGCTCATATTATTATTTTAAATAAATAGATGAGGAGATGGACTCAGCAATGCTTTAAAAAAAACCAAAAACTGTCCAAGACCAAGATCACATAGTGTCCACTCAGGTATGCCTGACTCTAAAGCTCCTTCCACTGCCAAAGCCAGTACAGTTGAAATACGACCAGACAAGAAGTTGAGAGACATGGGATCTGGACCCAGAAATACCAGGAGTTTGCTATACAACTAGAGTCAAGTTATTTAATATCTCTGCATCTCCATTTTACATCTGAAAAAAGGGAGTGATAATAACACCTTCCCTACTTCACAGGGTTGTTTTGAGAAACAAATATATCAAAGCACTTTAAGAAGGAAGAAACTTTTAAACATCGTGAAAGATATATTGGTTGATTCCTTAAATTCTATACTTATTTTCTTTTCTATTAAAAATCTATATAAATTTTTGCAACATTCGGGACTTCCCTGGTGGTCCAGTGGTTAAGACTCCATGCTCCCAATGCAGGGGGCCCAGGTTCGATTCCTGGTCAGGGAACTAGATCCCACATGGCACAACTAAAGATCCCACATGTCACGACAAAGATCCCACATGATGCAACTAAGACCCAGTGCAGTCAAATAAAAAAATAAATATTTTTTAAAATTTTGTTTACAACATTCAATATCTTCCTAAAATATTTCTGTGTAAAAAACAAAAATACTGGGGCTTCCCTGGTGGCACAGTGGTTAAGAATCCGCCTGCCAGGCTCCCTGACTTCAGACTATACTACAAAGCTACAGTAATCAAGACAGTATGGCACTGGCACAAAAACAGAAATATAGATCAATTGAACAGGACAGAAAGCCCAGAGATAAACCCATGCACATATGGTCACCTTATCTTTGATAAAGGAGGCAGGAATGTACAGTGGAGAAAGGACAGCCTCTTCAATAAGTGGTGCTGGGAAAACTGGACAGGTACATGTAAAAGTGTGCGATTCGATCACTCCCTAACACCATACACAAAAATAAGCTCAAAATGGATTAAAGACCTAAATGTAAGGCCAGAAACTATCAAACTCTTAGAGGAAAACATAGGCAGAACACTCTATGACATAAATCACAGCAAGATCCTTTTTGACCCACCTCCTAGAGAAATGGAAATAAAAACAAAAATAGACAAATGAAACTTCAAAGCTTTTGCACAGCAAAGGAAACCATAAACAAGACCAAAGACAATCCTCAGAATGGGAGAAAATATTTGCAAATGAAGCAACTGACAAAGGATTCATCTCCAAAATTTACAAGCAGCTCATGCAGCTGAATAACAAAAAAACAAACAACCCAATCCAAAAATGGGCAGAAGACCTAAATAGACATTTCTCCAAAGAAGATATACAGACTGCCAACAAACACATGAAAGAATGCTCAACATCATTAATCATTAGAGAAATGCAAATCAAAACTACAATGAGGGCTTCCCTGGCGGCGCAGTGGTTGAGAGTCCGCCTGCCGATGCAGGGGACGCGGGTTCGTGCCGTGAGCTGTGGCCACTGGGACTGCACATCCGGAGCCTGTGCTCCGCAGCGAGAGAGGCCGCAACAGTGAGAGGCCCGCGTACCGCCAAAAAAAAAAAAAAAAAAAAAAAAAATTACAATGAGATATCATCTCACACCAGTCAGAATGGCCATCATCAAAAATCTAGAAACAATAAATGCTGGAGAGGGTGTGGAATAAAGGGAACACTCTTGCACTGCTGGTGGGAATGTGAATTGGTACAGCCACTACGGAGAACAGTATGGAGGTTCCTTAAAAAACTACAAATAGAACTACCATATGACCCAGCAATCCCACTACTGGGCATATACCCTGAGAAAACCATAATTCAGAAAGAGTCATGTACCAAAATGTTCACTGCAGCTGTATTTACAATAGCCAGGAGATGGAAACAACCTAAGTGTCCATCATCGGATGAATGGATAAAGAAGATGTAGCACATATATACAATGGAATATTACTCAGCCATAAAAAGAATCGAAATTGAGCTATTTGTAATGAGGTGGATGGACCTAGAGTCTGTCACACAGAGTGAAGTAAGTCAGAAAGAGAAAGACAAATACCGTATGCTAACACATATATATGGAATTTAAGAAAAAAAAATGTCATGAAGAACCTAGGCGTAAGACAGGAATAAAGACACAGACCTACTAGAGAAGGGGCTTGAGGATATGGGGAGGGAGAAGGGTAAGCTGTGACAAAGCGAGAGAGTGGCATGGACATATACACACTACCAAACGTAAAATAGATAGCTAGTGGGAAGCAGCCGCATAGCACAGGGAGATCAGCTTGGTGCTTTGTGACCACCTACAGGGGTGGGATAGGGAGGGTGGGAGGGAGGGAGACACAAGAGGGAAGAGATATCAGAACATGTGTATAACTGATTCACTTTGTTATAAAGCAGAAACTAACACATCATTGTGAAGCAATTATATTCCAATAAAGATGTAAAAAAAAAAAAAAAAAAAAGAATCCGCCTGCCAATGCAGAGGACACGGGTTCAAGCCCTGGTCCAGGAAGATCCCACATGCCATGGAGCAACTAAGCCCGTGCACCACAACTACTGAGCCTGCGTTCTAGAGCCCACGAGCCACAACTATTGAGCCTACACACCAGAACTACAGAAGCCCACGCACCTAGAGCCCATGCTGCGCAATGAGAGAAGCCACCGCAATGAGAAGCCCACACAATAAAGAGTAGCCCCTGCTCACCACAACCAGAGAAAGCCTGCGTGCAGCAACGAAGACCCAACACAGCCAAAAATAAATAAATAAATTTAAAAATATATGTGTGTGTGTATATATACACACACACACTATTTCCTTGAATTAAACTGTTCTGTAAACCATACTTGATTCTAACTATCCGTAAATCCACCCCAAGTCCAACCGTGGATTAATTTCATGTCAAATACTACCTAACCCTCTGTGTGTAATGATAATTTTCCCCTAGTTCAATCTTCCTGTTGTCTTAGTGATGCCACCATTTCAACAATAACTCCTAAAGTTTCAAATACTAATGAGAATTGGACTGAGAGAAGCTCCAGCTGAAGCCCCAGCTGACGGACTAATCCTCGACAGGGTGAAGAAATAGTGAAGCAGGTTAAAAGCAGGCTGGAGCTCTGTGGAGAATGGAGAATGTTTTCTTTAAAGACTGACTCATTACCATTTATATAAATAAAGCTTAAGCTTAAGTACCAACATTTAGACAAGATAAGAATCGGTGATTTGGTGGAGGCAGAATCAGAATCCAAATGGACACAATGGCCAGGTTGAAGGCTAAAGGCAGGCACAAATATTGGAGGAGGAGTCATCAGGGATGGAAGATAAATTAGTTTGAGGCAGGAAGGATGAGAGTTAAAGACAGTAGGAGGCTCTTCCCTTCATAAATAATTCAGTCCTAAAGCCACTGGGGGGGAGGTGTTAAGAGGTGAAATAAACCAAAATAGGCATCTATAGGTGAGGAGCCTGAAAAGGGATATCAGAGCCCAGGGTGAGGAGGACAACTGTGTGTGCTGGGGCGGGGTGGGGGGAAATGTCAGTGGTTTTCCAGGGTGAAGAGCATCTACACAGAAGTGGGCTGTGGCCCGGCATACAGAGTCAGGGCATCCACACAGCAGGGCAGCCCAGTATACTATGTCAGAGCCAATCAGGGTGAGGAGAGTGGGGACTGACCAGGGATGAGAAGCCAGAACCTGATAGAGGTAAAGAGGGCAATGACACAGGGCGCCAGCCTGGAATAAGGAATCAAAATTCAAGCAAGGTGAGGAGATTACCCACGGGTGAAAAGGACCCAGTATGGGGCATCAGAGCCAAAGCAGGATGAGGAGGGCAGCCAGAATGAAGACATGCCTGGTGTGGGAATTCAAAGCACACATAGGGCGAGAAGGATTCTTCACAGAAGGGTAGTCCAAGGTGGGGAGTTGGAGCCCAAATGCGATGAGGAGGGTGTCCATATGTAGGGCAGGGTGGGGGACAGAATGCAGGGAGAAGAGGGCATCCATGCAGGGGAAAATGAGGTAATTGATATGAGAAATTGGTTCTATATAAGAGGATTGGTCAAAGAAATAAATATACTAAGGATAATGGAAGCCAGGTTTCTCACTGTTAGAGAAAACTAGAATAAGTCCTGTGCTATACTGGAATATAAAGTATCAGTTTGAACTCACAGCTTTCAATATATATAATAGAGAAATAAATATAGATGCAGATATGTACATCTATATACATAAATGCATACATATATTCTGAACCTCTGTTCACTGAGAAGGCCTGGGAGCAGTTAATACCTCGATAGCAGTGAGCCCACCAAGCATCCAGATCCCGCTTTCTCAATACTGTTCTCTACTAAAAGTAACAAAAGATCCTTAAAAAAATGACTGATTCCAGGGGTAGAATAGGGAAAATATAAGGTGAGCCTGAAACATCTTGTTGAGCCACTAAGAAGAGAAGCGCTCAAAGAATAACGGGACAAGTCAAAAGGACACAGAAACCTGCTTGAAGGGGCTCTCACTGGCCACATCTGAAACAATTTGAGCATCAAATAATAGTAGTGTTGGATTATAACCCAGTGAATAAAAGAAACTATGAATCTCCACAGCAGAAAATTAGTGAATGAACTAAAAATTAGATGAGAAAACAGATGTATTTAAATAGCTTTAAAGCAAGTCCTCACAAAAGACTTTATTAATTATGATGAGAAAAAGGGTAACTTTATGGTGAAGAAGTCTGGCTGGTAACACCCTAATCAAATGAACAAAAAGATCACCAGTAATAGGACAAACAAAGATCATAAACCACTAAAGAGGGTGCAATGAAAAGACTGCAACATCACTTCTGTAATACTCCTGCAAAAGATGCATAATCTGAACCTACTCATAAGAAAACCCAAATTGAGGGGTGTTCTACAAAAATAACTGAGCTGTATTCTTCACAACGTTATTGCCCTGAAAGGCAAAGAATGAGAAATCATTCCAGGAGACTAGAGACATGATAACTAAATGCAACATGTGACTCTAAATAGGATCCTTTTGCTATAAAGGGCAATCAATGGACAATTTGTAAAACATGAATGAGTTCCAAGATTTGCATAGTAATAGTACAATAAAGTTAATTCCCTAATTTTTATGGTTGTCTCTGTTTATATGAGAGAGAGAATGTCCTGGCTTATAGGAAATGGATACTAAAGTATTTGGGAGTTATGGGCATCAAGTTAACATCTTAACTCTCAAATAGTTCAAGAGAAAGTTCTTTGTACTCCACTTCCAACTTTTCAATAAGTTTATGATTGTGTAAAAGAAAAATTTTTTAAGGAAAAGAAATAAATAAAAGCCCCTCCCCTCCACGCCCCGGCCTAAGACACCAGGAGTTGCATCTGCCCAGAGTTCAGAAATCAGATAAGGAGTGCTCCTTCTTCCACATCTGGCAAATTTTTACCCCACTTTGTAAGAGGAATAAAAGGGGCTTCTGATAGGAAACTTGGCTGACTAATTAACAGCAAGCCCTTATTTAATTCTTCTCAGTTCATTATCAGCAACAATCATCCTTACTCAGCCATAAAAGGAAACGAAACTGAGTTACTGTGGATGGACCTAGAGTCTGTCATATAGAGTGAAGTAAGTCAGAAAGAGGAAAACAAATACCTTATATGCTAACACATATAAATGGAATCTAAAAAAAAAAAATGGTTCTGAAGAACCTAGGGGTAGGACAGGAATAAAGACGCAGACATAGAGAATGGACTTGAGGACACAGGGAGGGGGAAGGGTAAGCTGGGACGAAGTGAGAGAGTGGCATGGACATATATACACTACCAAATGTAAAACAGATAGCTAGTGGGGAGCAGCCGCATAGCACAGGGAGATCAGCTCCGTGCTTTGTGACCACCTACAGGGGTGGGATAGGGAGGGTGGGAGGGAGACGCAAGAGGGAGGGGATATAGGGATATATGTATATGTATAGCCAATTTACTTTGTTATACAGCAGAAACTAACACACCATTGTAAAGCAATTATACTCCAATAAAGATGTTAAAAAAAAAATCATCTTTATTCATGCCCAGAGGAGAACACTGACCAATTAATAAAGTTGTGATACCCTTTCCATCAATCTCCCCTATTCTGTTCACATTTGCACTGTCACTTTTATCTCTCTGAATGAAGTCCTGAGAAATATACATTTAATAACATTAAAAAAGTTATGCCCTTCTCTAGGAAATAAGCAAATACAGTTAATGCACTGTAGAATCTCCTAAGTGTCAAACAACTGGTCTCTTACTTCTCCTTTTTTAAAGCCTAGTGATTTTATGTTTATTCCAACACCTTTCCCTTATCCCACGAAAAGATATTCATTATTTTCAATGTTAAATGAGATCTAACACTTTTCTTAAATGCTTTTACATATATCAAAAACATACATACCTCATCTACGAAGTTAATAGCATCAAACCAGTCTTGAAGAGCTTCAAGGCAGTATCTCACAACATTTCTGGTATATTCTTGAGTTTCCTAAAATAATAACTTATATAAATTTACAGTATATAAACACGTATATGTTCAACTTAAAAGTATATGCAATACATAAAAAGTTATGTGCATTGTATATATAATGGTAAAATATACATATTTTCAAAATAACCACATTTGTCATTTCAAGGAATCATCCTCTCACAAACTAATAGTAACAACTAGAGACAGTTATGAAAATGAACTAACCTGAAATGAGTCAAAGGTGAAATAAATTTATGTGATGTAAATTGGGTTCCACATGGCCGCTGAGCCTGCGCATCCGGAGCCTGTGCTCCGCAACGGGAGAGGCCACGGCGGTGAGAGGCCCGCGTACCGCAAAAAAAACCAAAAACCTACAAGCCTCACATCCATATCTAAAAATAGCATCTCTAGGGACTTCCCTGGGGGTCCAGCAGTTAAGACTCTGTGCTTTCACTGCCAAGGGTGTGGATTTGATCCCTAGTGGGGCAACTAAGATCCTGCAAGCCAAGGGATGTGGCCCAAAATTAATTAGTTAATTAATTAATATAGCATCTCTTATAAAGTAGGTATTATCATCCCTTTCTTTCAGAGATTTACTTCTCCTTCACCCAGCTCAGTCTCCATATCCTGTTAATTCATCCTCAATACTGTCATGTAGGTTCACTTCCATTTCCTCCTATTTCTGATATCATTCAGACAAAATATCACTTAACTAGTTTCCCTGCCAACAGTCTCACCCTGTTTTAATCTATCCTATATGAGATTTATCCTTCTCAAAATATTATTTTATACATTCTGTTCCCTATCTTTTACTGAAAAAAATGTAATGACACTTTAAGTTACCATAAATAATGTGTCATAACCAAACTAAAGTTGCAGATAATTCATGTATAAAGAAACATTTAAAACCAAATGTTTTCCTATTTAATCAAAGGTTTGAGTAAAGGGACACCACTATATCCTCTTTACACAAGTGTAAACTGATAAACTCTTCTGGAGAACAATTTGAAAAGTAGGTATATCAAGAGTCTTCAAAACGGTGACCAATTAATTCCATTCCTAAATACAGCATACTTAATAATCATGTTCAGATCATCTCTCCCATCTCCCCATCACTATCATACCCACCCCCAAAAATTCAGTATGCATGACTTACTAGTTTTATGACCTTGAGGAAATTACTTGAATTTTATGAGTTTCAGTCTCTCCATACGTAAAAATGGGCATAATACTACCTACCTCCTAGTACTGCTATGAAGAAGCAAATGAAATAATGTACATAAAATGCTCTATGTCACAGTCTAGCACTATATCTGACAAGTACTACTTAAGTGCTCCAAAGATTCATGGCCAGACTTCTGTCAAGCCTGCAGTAACGTATAGTTGCCACTAGATGGAGATTTTTACAGCTTATTTGTTCTGTTCAGAAAGCAAAAATTAGTAAAATTCTAGAAATGTGCCATCCCTTTATCCAAGCTATTTGTTATTAATCTAGTATAACTTGTTTAACTATCCCTTAGCATTTTCAAGAACCAAACAGCATACGGGGCAATCAGACAAAGAAAGTAAGCTATCAGGTGAAGTTCCTTTTTTCTATTGCTAATCCTTTAGTTTTATATTTTATAATTAGAGAACATAAACATAAAGCAATAGCTTTGTTTTACTTAAAATAATAGTCTTTCTTCTAGTTTACATTTCTAAAACCTGACAACACTGCTGCTAAAAAGCTCCAGACAGTCTTGCTTAAGAGACAATTATAGCAAAGTGATAAAGAGCACTGGTTCTGAAATCAGATGGATTTGTTTTCAAACTCAAGCTTCCACTTGCAGCTGTGTAAATGTGGGCAAATTATTTAACCTCTGAAAGAAAGGGATGATACTATCTACTTTATAAGAGATGTTATGAAGATTAGATACGAACATAATGTAAGCAATATAATGTGAAGAATAATGTCTGGCATAGTGTAGGCTCTCATCAAGAGAACGTCTTATCTAGGAACTAGATGCTCCTTTAGCTAAGAAACTACTCTCAGATACTACCAGAACAACATGAGCTCGTTTTCTCTCTGTTGTCTTCGCTTCTTAGATTAAGAAAACCATAACACATTGCAATCCTGGCCTTCAAAACTGAAAAATAAACTACTGCCTGAAAACAATGATTTCTCATTATCACATAAACATAGCCCTGGCCTTATAATCCAAAATCATCCTAAACACAGTTGTCAGAATAATCCTCCTAAAATACTGACCTTTTCATATCAACATCGTATCAATCCTCCCTCCTAAATCACCATCTGTTCTGTTGGCTTACATGATGTTGCATTCTTCTGGTTTTTCTCCTCTCCCTCTCTGATGTCTAAATGTTCGTTTTTTCTTCAAGGTCCATTTCTCTTCTCCCCCTATTTGACGTGACCCCATCCCCTGGCAATAAATGCCATTTTTATTCCCAAGGGTCTAAAATTTATAACCCTAGTTCAGATTTCTCTTTTGAGCACAAAACTCACATATCCAACTGACTATTCACTATTTCCACTTGGATGTTTCAGAGGCATCTCAAACTTAACATATCTAAAACTAACTCTGATCTCTCTAAACCTTTTCTATTGATCCTTTTCACCTCTGTAAAATTATCTCCATACATAGTTACCCAAAAATCTATTTCACTCATCAATAACATACAATCCATCACCAAGGCTTTTGGTTCTACCTTCAAAATACATCTTCAATATCCAAAATGCACCTTGAATTTCAAACCTGAATTTCCTAGATTATTATCACAGCATCTTAATTGGTCTATTTGCTACTAGTCATGATGCTCCCCACGCTCCCCTCAATCCAGTCTTTCCAGCAAACAGAATGATCTTTTAAATGTAAATCTGATCACATTAAACCCCTACTTTAAAATATTCACTGGCTTCTCCTTAAAATTAAATCTAAGGCTCATTAACATGTTCTATAAGAACCTGCATTAATAATACAATCCCTGCCTATCTCTCCAACTCCATCTTGTTCTGTGGCTCCAGCCACAAACTCCTTAAAATGACTAATCACTTTCCTACTGGAGGTAGGTTATTCCATACTATCTCCCCTATTCCCACCACTAACCCCACTTTTATACTTCATATAGCTGGCTTTTTCATTCTTCAGAAAGGCCTTCCCTGATCCTTAAACGTAACCAGCCTCCACACTCATTACTCTCATAGCAATCTGATATTTTCCTGTAGAACACTTACAAAACTTACAAAATAAACCTGTGTGCTTACTTACTTAATGTCTATCTCTCCTATCAGACTGCTCCATGAGAGCAAAAACCACATCTATTTGGTTTGACACCAAAAACCCGAGCATCTAGATAGCATCTGGCATAGAACAGCATTCAATAGATACTTTTTTGAATGAATGGACAAACGACTCTCATATTAGATGACAGTTTTTTTGATAAATGCTACAATGGAGATTAAACGAGGTACTATAAAAACAGAGACTGGAATCATAAATATGAAAGAATTTAAATGAGCAGATTACATTATCAGCTGAGTCTTATGAGTACAATTTTTGAAGAGCTCAACTAATTGTTCTTCATTCCAGTTAGAATCGCTGCCAAAGTCCTACTGCACATCAAACAAACCAAAATCTCTGACAGTGAGACTCAGGCACATGTATTTTGCAAGCTTCCCAGATGATTCTCATATAAGAGAAGCACTGGACTAAGCAGAAAGAATGAGCTCATTTGTCAAAAAAGGGACTAACTTGAACAAAACCACTGGAATCAAGAAAGGAATTGCATGTTGAGGAATGGTAATCAATCCAATGAAGGCATGGAGGTAGAGGGCAGTATAGGAAGGTGAATTATGATAAACAAGTTGAGGGCAAATTGTGGAAGGTCTTAAATGCCTCTATAGGAAATATGGACATTATCCTGTAGACATAAGAACTTGAACGATTTTTAAGCAAAGGAGAGATAAGTACAGAGCTTAGCAGTAACTTCGGTATTAGGAAAAATTACAGTAGGAAGAATCTAGAGGCAGGAAAACCAGTTAAGAAACAACCCAGATTTTAAAAATAAAAAGAAATAAATTAAGACAGTGGAAAGAAGTGGTAGAGAGACATTTCTGGTATGAGAGAAAATTCATGGTATCTGATTATAGCTTGAACACAGCTGGTACAGCAAGGGGAGGTTTCTATATTGGATAACTGCATCATTTAAAAACACCATACATAAAATGACATAAAGAACACAGCACAGACAAATGTTTTTAAATAGTTTAGGAACCTGAGAAAATTCATGTACCTATAAGGAGATCTACATGAATAACCAGAGCTGTTGTGAATTTCAACCTGGCCAGACTGTAACAGAGTTGTGAGGCATCTGCATTTAGAGAAAGCTGGAGTCATGAGAGAAAACAGAAATCCTCGGACACCAAGGGGGGAAAGTGGCAGGGGGTGGTGGTGGTGGGATGAACTGGGAGATTGGGATTGACATATATACATGGATATGTATAAAATAGATAACTAATAAGAACCTGCTGTAAGAAAAAATAAATAAAATAAAATTCAAAAACAAAAAAAGAAAACAGAAACCCACTTAAAGTAACACATACATTTAAAGAATATATGTAAGAGAGTCTCATAATAACCCTGTGAGGAAGAGCAGGCTTTGCTGTCCCATTTCTATTTTGTTTCCTTTAGTTTTTTAAAAGAAAAGGAGAAAGACTGAGAAGTTCAAATAGTTTAAAATGAGTTGACCAAGTCACCTAAGTCAAAAGAGGCAGAGCCAAGACCACTATAAAATCTTGTGCAGCACGCTTATTGGTACAGGCTAGCAGGTTGGACTTCATGGGATCCATACAGCAAAATCTTAGTCAAGTCCTTAGTTTAGTAGGGTCAGGAGATAACAAACTGTCCAAGGATTCTGGAGACCCATCAAACGAATACTTTAAAATGCAAAGGTAAAATATATATTTGTACAGAAAGACATAAATGCATGCAATTATAAGCAAGCATTTCTTAATCAATTATAAGAATGTATGTTGTTGCTATGTACCCTTAGGTTCTTTTTATAAACAACTGTAAGTTGTATGAAATGTATACTGATTTTGTGCTTGGAATCTTAAAAGTGTAAACTTTATTGAGGACTATCCTCATCCCTTGAGAGACAAGAAACATTAGGCAACTAACTGATAATGGGTAAAATGAAACAATAAAGATGAATGTGGAGACTTATAAAGCTCCAAAGACTATTCACAATAAGGGAAGGCTGGAATGATATTATAACTCATTTATATAAATGAATTCTAACCTGCCTAAGAATAACAATTAACCGTCTCAGGTCAACTTTCACAAAGGTGAATTCAGAATTAAACACTGCATATTATTACACACAAGTAAACAAATCAATGTTTTCACAAATAATTTTCTTAAATAATTATTTTAAAGGTAAACACAGAAATTAACAAAACATACCCTAACTTTACAATGTGATAAGAGTCCCCACATTGGCTGTGCACAGGCCTCAAGTTCAGCAGCAAAGGCAGCATAGTAGGTCTGAGATTCAAATTCCACATGCTCATTTAGTTCTCGCTTATTTAAGTTCATACCTTGTAAAAATTAAAACAGATATAAACCTTGCCAAATGGAAATACACACCCATGTTAAAAATCAAGTAAAATACTTCCAAGTACCAAACACATTTTAATGCACACAAATGGCATAATGACACAATATGTATAGAAATTAATAAATTATTAAAAATAAAATAATCTGGTCCTTTTGGAATTCTTTATAAACTACGTTTTCTTAGAAACATTTTGTGAACTGTCTCTTTCTTATATAATTGAATATATTAAATAAAGTCAAAACTATTTTAATTGATGCCGGTTGACATTTTTACAGAAGTATTATGAGTCTTTCTTGGAGAATAGATTAGAAATTTCTAGATTAATGCTTTCAAATGCTTTTAAAAATTACACTCCTATTTCCTATGTAATAGTTTGACCTTCTTCATAACTCTGATATGTTTTCATGAACACTTTATCAAAATACTTACAAATATCAATTAATTGAGACATTTCACATGTAACTGAATGATGTGCTATTATCTCTTAATTAGTGTTTGACAGTTTAACATTAGGCATTTTGTAAACTAAAAAAAAAAAAAATTAAGAAAAAATCTGAAATTGATACCTTGAAAGAAAGATACAAAGTTCATCCATGTCACTAACAAACCATGGTCCTCCAAAAATCTCTTAGCCACACTTTGATGAGAAAGGATATTAATAAAATCACTGACAAGAGGCCAATAAGTGTTATTCTTCAGTAATGCTTCTCCACAATTCACTACCACATGTAAACTGTTTTCTTCATCTAAAATAGACACACACACACACAAAAAAAATTAGTTTAAAAAAATAGTTTTACCAATGATACAGATTATACATTTTAGAATCAGTCACCTAAATTCAAACCCCAGCCTGCCATTTAATAACTATATGGCTTTAGGTATATTACATAGCTCTGAATCAATTTCCTCATCTGTAAAACAGAAAAAGACACATATCTTAAGGGAATTACATGAAATGTTAACATAACACTTAGCACATCATTATAATAATTATTACCACGTCTAACATATTACATGATATTAAGTTAGTTACATGTTTATAAAACCTTATTATTTTCTTGATTTTAATGATATAATGCAATATTTTCAGTTCTAATCAATAAAATGTTTTTATCACTAGATTAATCTCATTCTATCTTTTCAATAAAATCTGTATGACTTAAACAATATATATTTAATTGCTTTCTTCTATTCAAAGGACATGTAAAAACAATTTTTAACACGGTATTTCAAAAATGAAACAACAAAAAACACACATAAATTTCTTAAGCTTTAAAAAAAAATCCTCAAAGTTTAAATACATTGCTGGAAGGAGGAGATGGGGAGGATTAGGTTTGTACAAAAACTTTACTATTAGAAGTTATAGCATGTATGCATTACCTCTGTTGACCTATTCCAGCTTAACTGATTCACTGGACAAACAACCCCCCATTCCCACTGTAAAACACACTAATACCCATAATACACAGAATGCTCAAAGCTTGTAGCCTATTCCCTAGTACACAAGCCCCAAGGTATAAGCTTATCCAGAGTCTGTTTTTGCTTCTGTTCATACTAATTGTTCTTTTTACTGTAATTATAAAATTTAAGTTACAAATACATAATCTGATAAAATATGAATGCATAAATAGAGGTATAACAAAAACTGGATCATAAGCTTTTGAAAGACAGTAAAAGTGCCTAAGAAAATCTTGGAGGAGAAAAATCACAAAAGTCTAGAAGGATTTTACACTCAGATTGTTTCATGAAAATCTTTATGCTCTTACTCTACTTTAAAGAAAATGAAAATCACAGATGCTGCTTTACAGATGTGGTATATACAAGAAGGACGAGGGAGAACTCCAGTAAAGAAAACCATACCTTACAACTGCTTTGCCCAAAATTAAAAGCTTGGAGAACAAACATACATTCCTGTGGTTTAAGTTAAAATCCACTGTTTAAGATACGTATGTATCACTTTTTAACAATGCTTCACTTTAACCAACTTTTCAAATAACCACCTCGTAGTCAAACTCATCAGTGAAGAGGGCTTCTACTGCACTTCTTATTTCCATAAATTAAATTTAGGTTTCAGCCCATGAAATTACTTTACCCAACTCAAATTTAACAAGACATAAGAACAGGACCCACAACAGGATGAGAGAGGGTATAACTGAATGAGGAAGTGGGGGTAAGGGAGCTTTTATAAATTACCCACATCTGAGATTCAGAAACGCCCTCTCTGACAACTACTGCCACTGTGAGTTGGTGAGCAGCTGATACTGATGGGACAATGCCTAGGGATGCCGGGATTTTTTAGTTTTTTAAAACATTGAGAATCACTGTTCTATTTAATTGAAATCAGAGGATGAATAAGCAGAATATAATTAATCAAAATCACTATTTTCCTGACACTGCTTTAAGTACTACTGTTCTTGCGAAAAATACCTTGGAATCTTTTATGAAATAACATGATTAGAGCTTCTATTTTTATCCAACTGATACTTTTCCAAATATAGATACAGAGAGAGCAATGATTCAGTGTTAAATGATATTCACTCATCCACAAATATTTACTGAGCTCCTACTGAGGGTCAGGTAATCTAGTAAGCTCTGAAAATAAAGCAGTAAAAAAATCAAGATTTATACATTCTCTCTCTCCACTGAGGTTAATATCTAAGAAGACAGAGTGTGGTAAGGTCTGTAATAGGAAAAGTACAAGAAGTCATAAGAACATGTATAAGCTGGTCTACAATTAAGGAAAAGAGTTTCCTGAGGAAGTGATGTTTAACTGAGATTTACAGAAGGAAGCAGAAATTGGGATTAACCAAATAAACTAGGGATGGAGAGGAAATGATGTTCTAAGTAGAGGAAGCAGTATAAAAAAGGATGGAATTACTGGGACAAAGAATGCAGAGAATAGGTGGCACAAATGAGTCTAGATGGCCTCATAAATCAGCTTCAGGAGTCTGCAGTTGATGTGAAGAGAATGGCAAGCCACAGAGGGGGTTTTAAGAGAGAGGACATGACTAGATGTTTAGTGTTGAGACTGATTATACAGGAGGGTGCTGATGACTAGTAGTAGAAGGCCTAAAGATGGCAATGGCTTGAACTATGGTGTTGGCACGAAGATGCAGAGATGAAAACAACTGGCTATTCTAAGATATTCAGAAGGATTTAAATGACAGACCTGGTGATGTTCACTACCTCTACAAAGAGTAAGAAGTCAAAAATTACTCCTAGGTTTTTAGGTTGGGCAACTCTGTAGATGGTTAGAGTGGTACCAACACACCGACTTGAGTGCTAATACACACATACATATATACACATACACACATATGCACAAATGCAATAGAAAAGAAGCAGGCTTGATAGAGACAGAATGGGTTTTTGGTGCTGACACTGAGTGTCTGAGGTGCTTGTAGACATCCAAAGGATATAGTTTAATAAACAATTTGATATGCAGGACAGAAGATCAATCTGGCATTATTAGCAACTACAGACATTCCTATAGTTATGCAACACATAGTTTGGTTTGTTTTTTTTTTTTAACTTTATTCCTTCTTTTTTTTTTAAAGTTAACCATTTTTTTAAAATTTATTTATTTTTGCTGTGTTGGGTCTTCGTTGCTGTGTGGGCTTTCTCTAGTTGCAGTGAGCGGGGGCTACTCTTCGTTGCGGTGCACAGGCTTCTCACTGCAGTGGCTTCTCTTGTTGCAGAGCATGGGCTCTAGGTGCGCAGGCTTCAGTAGTTGTGGCACAAGGGCTCGGCAGTTGTGGCTCACGGGCTCTAGAGTGCAGGCTCAGTAGTTGCGGCGCACGGGCTTAGTTGCTCTGTGGCATGTGGGATCTTCCCTGATCAGGGCTCGAACCCGTGTCCCCTGCACTGGCAGGCGGACTCTTAACCACTGCGCCACCAGGGAAGTCCCACAACACATGGTTTTAAGTTCCATTTTAAACAGACAGTTGCATAAGACAAACTGTAAAATTTCAGAGATATGGGAAGTTATGAGTTATATTTGGAGTCACAAAGTAGTATGGTGCAGAAATGAATACAACAAGGTAAAAGTATAAGGAAGGGAGCACGTACTACTAGAGGCTTTTTCCTATTAATCTTTAGCTGTTGCTGTGGCCATGTGAATTCTCATTGTATCAGCTCCTACATTTACTAACAGTGTAGACAAAATTTTCAAATATTGTCTAATGACAATGTATACAAAGGCTAGATAGGGGCTATTACAAAGTAAGAAGTATAAAGAACTTGTGTAATATCTGTAGCTAGTTCAATATATTTAAAGCTCATTCCAATACTCTTCATGTAAAAACAGGGAAAACATATGGTGCTTTTAGAAAACCAGTAAGTATGTAACATGAAATGTTATGCTACTTTTGAAAGAGGAAAAAAAACAGAACAGGAGCTAAAGATAGTTTTAGACTTGGCTTAGAAATAATGTAATTTATTGCTAGAAAAAATACATTTATATTTAAAGATCTTAGCAATGCTACTTATAGCTATTTAGCTTTTGGAAAATTCAATTCGTGTAAGAATTTCCAGGACAGACTAACTGCATTAGAAGGAAGTATGTGTAGAAAGCAACTAAGACCATGTAATACGATTTCCAAAAATATGGGAAAAGTGAGAAACACAGAGACAGCAAGATCAAGTGCCAAGAAACACCAACACTGATAGAACAAGTAGAAAATAGTTTCATGCCACACAAAGAACAGAGAATCAACAGTGTAAAATGATAATGAAAATCAAGCAAGATAAGGTCCAAAGTGTTGCCGCTGGCTTCCTTATCATGTAGTCATAGAAAGGGTGACCATATAATTTATCATATAAACAGGGACACTTTTGAGAGTAAAAAGGACTGTATGAAAAATGATGTCAAAATAACAGGCAGGGCTTCCCTGGTGGCGCAGTGGTTGAGAGTCCGCCTGCCGATGCAGGGGACGCAGGTTCATGCCGCGGTCTGGGAAGATGCCACATGCCGCAGAGCGGCTGGGCCCATGAGCCATGGCTGCTAAGCCTGCACGTCCGGAGCCTGTGCTCCGCAATGGGAGCAGCCACAACAGTGAGAGGCCCACGTACCACAAAAAAAATAAAAATAAAAAAAATAACAGGCATAACTTGGAGCTGTTCTGGGGAAAGTAGGACATGTGGCTACCGGAGTCATGGACAATTTTGGAGACAGCAATAGAATGACGGAAGCAGACACTAGATTGAGGTGGGTTAATGAGTGACCGGAAGATAAGGAAATGAACATAAAAACTCTCTCAGGAAAGATGCCTATAGCAAAAAGTGGGAGGCAGACTCATATACATCTTCCTCCCAAACATTCTCCTCTGAAATGCAAACCATATAAAAGAAGCATAGCTAAACCACTTAGTCAGGAAAACAGACTCAAGATTCTTTTCAAAAGAGTAAATACTTCTAATTTTTTTAAGTTTTCCAGTTTATAAATTAAAAATACTGTACTTGTGAAAAGTCCTTTTCTAGTTATATAATTCTACACATAAGAACATCACTGATATAGCTGAATGATGATAGACACTATTTCAAAAAAGAAAAGAGAAAGTAATATACGTAGCTAAATCTCTAAGAAAGAAAAGGTCATCCTACACAAAGAAACAGTACAATACAAAGCAGCTCTTAATTTTCTTTTAAAAAGGTAAAGAGGTATACTGTTCAATGTAAATAATGTATTATTCTCCCACTATACCTACAATGGGAAGGCAGAGTTACGCAGTGGGTCAGAGTATGGGTTAGACACCTAGCTTTACCACTTACAGCTATAAAACCATAGATCACTGACTTTTCAACTTCCTAAACCAGAAATGCCTCATCTATAAAATGGAAAAAACAACGTCTACTCTCCAGAATTACTGATAAATTAGATAATACATATAAAGTACTGAAAAAAAAAGCATGGTATACAGTAAGTGCTCGAAAGATGGTAGCCATCATCATTATTAGCAAGCTATTATTATATATAAGGCATCATGCCCTGCACTGAGTCCTGTATAAATTTTCAGGCTATGGTATTGCATCTGAGAATAGGCAGACTATCAGTATAAAGAGAAAATAGGAGCTGATATGCAAAAGGAGACAACAGTAGAAGGCAAGTCTCAAGTATAAGATCTCCCATCCACAGAGAATGGAAAGGTCCTAAGATTTAATTTGAGGCATTATTTGTTGTTATTTTTTAAGTTTAGCTCCAAGTGCCAACAAGTGAAGACACAGTCCTATTAATGTTGGCCTGGTTGTATTGTGGCTAAGAACAAAGATTTGACATCAGGAGATATAAAGTCCTTCTTGGCTCTGTCATCTACTAACTATATAATCTACAGCAAATGACTTAATCTCTCTAAACTTCAATTTATTCATCTTGAAAGTGGAAATAATAATAACGCCAATCTAGAGAGTTGTTCAGAAGCTTAATTGAGACAACATATAAATAGTATTAACACAGCGCCTAGTACAGAGCAAATACTCAAATAATATAAATTATTACAAGGAGGTGAAGTCAAGATGAAAGACCACAAAGAAATAAGAATGGGAGGAATTCCTAGAAATGTTATGGCAATTTGAGGAGGCATAAAGGAAGAAAATTAAAGATCACACTAAAGGAACATATAAAAGGCAACATTTATTCCAACTTTTAAATTATAAAAGTATATGCATATAAAATGTCTAAAGCTGACAGTAACAAATTCATGATTAAAAAAACAGAAACATATCTAATTAATAAGAAAATGGTTAAATAATGGTCAAGTCGTATGATATTACTACCTGCAATCATGAAAGAACATGTTCTTGATGTGTACACTTGATAGCATATTTTAAAGTACATATTCGCATCTATAAATATACTCACATCACACAAAAAGACAGAAAATATCCCAAAATATTTGTTAATATTATTTGTGAATAACAAAACTATAGGTGATTTTAAAGTTTTTCTTTAAATTTTGCTGAAATTTTAAAAAATGTTTCTTTAACAAACGTATTATTTTATAATATTTTTAAAAGCTATTTTTAAGCATAAAGGAAGTTTTTAAGATTAGTTATACAAAGTATACTTATAAAACTAGTGAAAATAATTCTGAGTTTACCTTGTAGCTCACTTTTAATAAGGCAACTTTCCATCATGTATAACAGCACAGTGACCATAATATCCAGCAGCTGACATTCTTCTGTTACCTGTCTGGCTAGCTCCTCATTGCTGAACAACTGAACACTAATATGCACAATTCTGTTAGACATTGTGTCTGATTCATGACTTTTCTTCAGTGTTTTCATAATGAAAGCATAATGCTGAACAAAAGTTTTTGTAAAAGCAACCTGTAAAATGTTTTAAATAGGAAGAAAAAAAACACAGTTTAAGTTTTACAACACATTTTCCAACATATTATACTAGCATTTTTAAGTTATGATTAGCTTGTGATGATATCCAAGATAAATGGAAAAATAATTTCAGTGATGATGGTAGTCTTACATTTGTCCTTTTTTGGAAAATTAGCAAAATACTTTGGTGGTTAAAAAAATGTTCAATATGTATTTTAAATTATTAAAGTTTTAAAGCAATTACAAAGATAGTCTAAAAATACAAATCTTCACTTTGCTCACAAATATATCAATTCACTAACGTCAAAGTATGTGTCTTTGTCCTGTGCTACCAACTTTAACAACAAAATCTAAAGCCTCACCTGAAAACCATCACAGAGTTATTTATATAACTAAACAATAAGTGAGTCAATGTGACTACTCCAAAAGAAATAATATCTTTTCCTATTTGATCTGAAAGCCAACCACTATTCTGACTAAATATTCTCTTCTGTATACCATATACACTTCCTCTATTGTTTTCTTAAGCAGGTATAAAGACACAAAACAACAGCATTATTAAAGTGTCACTCCTAAAGAGGCTTTACTACCTAAACCATAAGAACTATAGCATGATTTACTGTCTTTTCAGACACTAGGTTGTGTAACTTTGCCATAACTATATGGTAGTAACAGGTGAGTCCACACCCTCTGAAACTAGAGACTTCACCTATGTACATGTGTACATGTGTCAATACCATTGTGTCTGTAACAGTTATGGCCAGCAGCTACAAACTCCATGCTTTTCCCATGCCTAACCATACAATCTAAATTCAGTTGCCCCCATTAAACATTCTCATAGCACCTTGTACCTTTCTCCTTTAGAGAACTTACTACAATTTGTAACTACATATTTATTTGTGCAACTGTGTTTTTGTTTGTCCCCCAGCAATCCCTTTGGACCAAGTTTCATGCACAAAGGCAACCCTTAGGAATCCTGCTCTGTAATGGTGCTCTGACTCAGATCTACAATACTGTGCTTTTTGTGCAGGCCCTCTTTTGGCAACAGAGCTGAGAAATATATCAAAAAGGTTTAATATTGAAAAGGCGAAGAAAGAGGAGCAAAGTTCAGAAAGGAAGGAAAAAATGTAGATACCTTATACTCTTGATCTGGAAGCATGTTGAGTAAGAAAGTCACCATCTTCTGGGGAAATTCATACTTTATGGTCCAAAACAATAGTTCTTCTAAGAAACTTTTATGCTTCAAAACATCCATTATGGATTGATCTACATAATAAAAATAAAATTTATCACCCTAATGATTTAAGTTGCTCATCTCACTAAACCTTACCATGATTAATAACCCATCAACCTCAAACATCTGAACATACCTAAAAATTAAGGCTATCCTTTCAATAATTCAAATGATAATGCTAACAATATCAAGCTAAATTTCTATAATGTCCACAGTATATAAATAATAAAATACTTAATCCTTATAATTTAATATAAAGCAGTTACTAGAAAAATACGTAATTACTTGACCTTAAACATAAGCCATTTATCTAAAATTTCTACTAAGATTTAAAACAATTATCTTACAAGAACAATATTCATGGCACTTAATTTAAAACAGTAATAATAATTTAACCTAAAAACATACTATTAAGGACATAAACTCCAAAGTTATCTAAATTTTTTATTTTTGAAAAAAATCTTTATGGATGAATAATTTATTTCTCTAAAATTATCCTTCATAAATGAAATATTAACTTCACTAGAGAAGATAATCACTAGTGCATTGCTTACTCTAGTATACAGAAGCATTTACTTTCTTCTGGTAGGAACATACTGGGAAACACATAGAACATTAGATATGCTTACTTGTACTGGACTCAAGATGCCCTCTTCATGCATGGAGGAAACAGGAAATGCATGCCCCTTTTGAATAAAGGTATTCAAAGGGGGGGATAAAATTATTTACTGGAAAGTTTATTTTCTAAAGCCAAGTACCACTCCTTGAGGGTTAGGCTGTCTCTTGCTTATCTCTGCCTCCTTGCCATGCTTAATCAACAGAAAGGTCTCAACTGGTATATGATGAATTGAAATGTTTTAAATTTTTATTTTACATTGGAGTATAGTTGATTAACAATGTTGTGTTAGTTTCAAGGTGTACAGCAAAGTGTGAACTGAATATTTTTAATACTTTGGCTATCTCTTTCTCTCACTTTCTCTAATTTTTTTCCCCTCAAAATGAACTAGAAAATTCTATTAATCTTTATTGGAGCAAATTATCTTGGGATACTGCTCTGGATCATCAGCTCTATATAAGGGCATCAAGAAGATAAGGGCATCAAGTGTCAACTATGAATGGACTGTTTCAGTGACAGTGCTTAAGCAGAGACTAGAGTTAGATGAGATATTTGAAAAACCAGTATCACATGAACCAAAATACTCAGGTACAGCCCTAACTATATCACAGTTGAAGTAGTCTTGCAGGGTAACCCTGCAGAGTTTTTTCAATTAACCTTACCCCAATCCTACCCCAGTGTCACAGTTCTTCTATTATTGAGTAATGTGTTCATACCACATCTCCTCAGGTAATGGGTCTAAATGAGTAATAACTCAGTATTTAATCACTCCCTTGATTCTTTTGTAAAACACTGAGTTTAATAAGACTTGAATCAGATATTAAAGTTAGATGTAACTTTAACCCCATGTTAGATTAATAATTAATAATCCATTATTTTCAGAATAATAATTTCATTAATCTAGAGACACTATGATTTAGATTACAGAGAGACCAAAGTATCTGCTAATCCCCTACCTAACTCCCTTTCAGTGGTGCCTTTAGTATAAACCGTATGTAGTAGGAGTAAAAGTATAAATACAATTACACTACACATCCCTTTATTGGAAACAATAATTCTTTATTTTCCAAATCTCAGAATTTTCTACTTGTAAAACAGAAATCTCTTCCTCTTGAAATAGATCATTCCCAGGATATGGCAATGATTTAAAAAGAGACATAAACCAGTCCTGCAAGAAATGAGGTAAAATATATTCAAAGGCACAAGCTGACAGATTCAAAGCCAAAGAAGTAATAAAATTAGGGACCAAATGAATCAGGTGACAGGAATATAAGGATTACAATTAAAACTTAGAATATAATCCACAGCACACATTGCTGAAGCCAATTTAATTCTCAAAATTCACTTGGTACTAACATGACTGAAAATTTCACAGACTACCAAAAAAATAAAACCCTCACAGAGAAGTGCTTCTGAAAATAATTACAAAGTTGAACAAAACTAGCAGTATTTATCCTAAAATTCAGTTATAACTCTCTGCAAGCTTGTATTAGCCAAAGAAAAGCCTGAAGCTACCATAATTATTATATGTCAAGCATTAAAAAAGATACATTAACTTTGTTTTAAATAAATAAAACAATCTGAACGCACCAGAAAAGCTATGGCTTCTACTAAAATGCTGCAGTTATGTACAATCCAATTTTTCTAACTTCAGACATTTTAAAGAAGGGAGAAAAGCCCACAATGTCTTCACTGTTATTCTTAAAATAAATGATATCAGTTTCCCAAGATATTTAAAGCATGTGTTATATGTATTACGTGTTATGTTATGGAAATGTGGTTAGAAATGCTTCCATTAGTTATGTATGATTATTTACCTTTAAAATCTTGATAAAATTGTCATGACCTTTACAACGCCTAAACAACTCAAGCCAAATTGTAAAAAGAGATTTTTGAAGAATCAGTATGTGGTACAAATGTATGACAGCATTTAATTTAGACAGTAGAGTCCAGCCTCTGCAACTCACAAGCTCAATAATCTTGGCCATGTTAGCTGAAGCCCTCTAGGCCTAGGCTTTTCACCCTTAAAATTGCAGTTTTGAGAATAGACAGTGATGTGTTTGTTAGCACAGTTGCCTCTCCTCTTGCCTATCATTACATGTTTTATTTTCAGCTCACTTTCAAACTGTTGAATCAAATTCTTACAAAAACTAAACCACTCCCTGAACTTCAGACATTTTCAAAAGCAACAATTACTTTTTGAAAACAGAGGTTCTACTAATTCAAAAAGCCTCACTTTCAACTTTTTCAAAAAGGCACTTCTTCCACATACATACTTAAACCAAACATGATAACTGATCAAGTCTTAAATCTCTATACCACTTCTTACCAGTAGAGGAAGGAAGAGAAAACAATCAATCTCAAATGCAAATATATATATATAATATATATATATATATAATATATATAATATATATATTATATATATAATATATATAATATAATATAATATATTATAAAATATATTATATAGTTTTATATAAATATAAAACTATAATTATATAATTATAATATAATTATATTATATAACTACAATTATCCCCTTTTGTGGATGATAGAACTAAAACTCAGGCTGGGCAATGTATCCAAGGCCAACGTATAGAATTCTGAGACAAAAGGAAAAATATGTATCCCTATATGCACTTATCAAAATATTCTCCCATATTTTGCCTCAATGGAAAAAATTAATAAACTCTCTACAACTTAACATTTTGAAAAATGACTACATGAAGCCATGCATTGCTCAATCTTTTCTCCTGCCCTTGTCAACCTTCAAACCCACACCCGTGGGGGGCATGATGCCATGAAGACCAAGGAACCACAGGCTGATTGGAAAATCCTGTTCTTTGAACAGCACAGCAGGATCTCAAAACAAACAAAAAACATTGTGCCTTTATTTTAAAATTCGACATTTTGTTCATCATGGATTTTCCCTAAATTTTGATTTTTAAAAATATTTTATTAAGATATATATCTTGATTACTGATTT
>NW_021703772.1:62226710-62515467 GCF_005190385.1 Monodon monoceros
CAAATATATATATATATAATATATATATATTATATATAATAAATATTTTTATTATATATTATATATATATATATAATATAAAAAATATAATATTAATATATAATAAATATATATATATATAACAGAAAATCAACTTCAACATAAAGGCTGCATAAAAAGTAACTTCAGCCAGAGTTTGACCAGGCTGAAGGAAAACAATGACCTCTTATGCCATAACAGGTATTTTCTGAACATCCCTGAAGCATAAACTCAAGTATATGCCTAACAATCTCCTCCAACTCAGATGTGTCTCAAGGACTCAGGTAAACACATGGACAACTCTGGTAAGTCAAGGGGCCAGTTAGCCATATGGACTTCTAATTTCTTTCAGGCATTACAGGTTCTCTGCTGGGCCACGAAGAAAGGGAAGATGTGCATGTTGGCCAGCAAATCAAATTTCATGCCCTTTGCTAACAGTCTGTAAGTTAAAGGTGACAACATGAGTAACTAAGTAAAGACTTGCAGACTTACAAAATGAGCCTCAACGGAAACTGCCTGCTTGCTCCACCTTCCAAGCAGTCCTAAACTTTCCACAAGACACACTTAGCACCAGAAGTAAGAATCTTTTCATCAAAATAATATTTTAACCTCTGGAGACTTTCTAACAGACCATACTAACCCATAAAATAGACTATGTTAAGATTTGGAAATCCATGGCAAAAATCCAGAGCACAGGCTGCCAACTAATAACAAGTACTCTAGAAAAGCTTTTAGGGAGGGTCAAGAAAAGATAGTGATAAAGCATTTAAACTCTGGGATTTGAATTAAGGACCTACTTCTCATTAGCTGTTAAACCTAACATGCCTCCATTTCCTCATTCATAAAATAGTAATAATAATAAAACCTGCTTCATATGGTTACTTGGAGAATTAAATGACACAATGCATGTGATGTGATTAGCACTATGTCTAGCATATATAAAAAGTTCAATAAATATTACTCATTACTACACTACAGGCATATCTACTTCTTCCTTTGCAACAATATGTATTGAGTCCTTTCTGAGCCCTTAATATGTGGTAAGTGCCATTCATTCTCATTCTCACTCTCTTTCACTCTTGTTACTTTTTCTCACACACACACCCAAAATCTCCCTCTTGCTCATCCTTTAAATCAAATTAAAGCTTTACAGCAAATATGCTGCATCCAAATCAAAGATTCAATGAAGAGACTATTTTTCTGGCTCAAATATGATGTTGCTCATTTTATAAAGAAAACAAATGAACAAAATCCCAACAGTAAGGGATTTTACTTGCTTTCGAGGTCCCCCCACAATCACGCTCTAACAACACTTTCTCCACATTAGACAAATCTAATAACATTACTCTCCCTTCAAGTGCTCTTAATGATTAAGCATTTTTTTATACAAGGAAAAAACAAAATATAAATACCTTTGGTGTTACTGCTTAGTTTGACCCTCTTTCTCTTGCCCAGACCTTGACTCCCATCCTGATCCTCCTGGAGAAAAACAAAAATTAGCATTATCTATAGTCCTATTCATGAATTCATACATTTTATGTAAATATAAATATGCTTATAAATTATGTTAAATATACAATACAGGCATGCTTACATATTATTAACCAACGATTTTATGTATTTGCTGTCATAAAATATATTTTAATGCTGCTAACTTTAAATTAAATTTCAAATTAGCATTATAATTAAAATATATCATGAAAATCCTTAGGATTAAAATATAAGAGTTCTTAAACTTAATTGTGCTTCTAATGAAAGACTCTTAAATACCCCAAAATGCCAAAATAAAAATTTTCCTAACCTTATAAATATAATATCAAAGAAGCTAAAGGCAAGGAGGGAGCAGATTAGCATAGGAAGGGGAGAAGGAGAAGAGGGTTAAAACAATGAATAGAGAAAAGGCTTTGAAGAGTCTAACACAAACAAAATGAGTTCAAGAGATCAAGTTCTGAAAAATAAGCATAGAATATTAGAAGCTGGAGTTGACAGTCAAAAAAATAATATAAAAACAAATTAAAATGTGCTTAGGAAAAGAATCCAGGAAGAAAATACATGCATTTCTGCTCACATGTAATATATCCATTCCTGAAAAAAACCTCATATGAAAAACAACAAGGCAGACTTCCCTGGTGGTGCAGTGGTTAAGAATCTGCCTGCCAATGCAGGGGAGATGGGTTTGAGCCGTGTCCAGGAAGATTCCACATGCTGTGGAGCAACTAAGCCCACGAGCCACAACTACTGAGCCCACGTGCCAAACCACTGAAGCCTGCGTGCCTAGAGCCCGTGCTCCGCAACAAGAGAAGCCACCGCAATGAGAAGCCTGTGCACCACAAATAAGAGTAGCCCCCACTCGCTGCAACTAGAGAAAGCCCGCACACAACAACGAAGACCCAAAGCAACCAAAACTTAATTAATTTTAAAGAGAGAACATGTAAATATAGAAAACACTTTAAAGATGTTAAAAAAAAAAAAAAAGCTGGGTCTTCCTTGGTGGCACAGTGGTTAAGAATCCGCCTGCCAATGCAGGGGACACAGGTTCACGCCCTGGTCCGGGAAGATCCCACATGCCACGGAGCAACTAAGCCCATGCGCCACAACTACTGAGCCTGCCCTCTAGAGCCCACGAGCCACAACTACTGAGCCTGTGTGCCACAACTACTGAAGCCCGTGCACCTAGAGCCCATGCTCTGCAACAAGAGAAGCCACCGCAATGAGAAGCCTGCACACTGCAATGAAGAGTAGCCCCCGCTCGCCTCAACTAGAGAAAGCCTGCACACAGCAACGAAGACCCAACAACAGCCAAAAATAAATAAATAAAATTTAAAAATTTTTAATTAAAAAAAAAAAAGTCTTATAGGAAATAAAAGGGTGAGGGGCAGACCACTCACAACCTATTTTGTAACCTAGAAAGTTTGTAACCAAAGAAGTAACAGAAGCAATAATCAGTACCTGGGGAGATCATTTGGATGCCCAGGCAAACATCTTGGAGTGATTTGAGGCTGTCTCAGGGGATGTTAACAACCTACCACAACAAAAAAGTGGGAAGCTAGCTGGCTGAGACAACACAGAGGGAAGAGGAGCAGAGGAAGCAGCCTGCTACTAGAGAAACCAACAGTGAGGCTAGCAATGTGCCTCTTAGGGAGGGAGCGATGGGTACAGATGCTCATTTCTGATTTACTTTGAATGTTGCTAAAAAGGTTCCTGCTGCCTTCATAGCTCATGTTTTTTTCCCCTCCAGCTAAAGGATATGATTCTACCCCACTATCCCAGCTCTCCTGAGCTAGGAAAGATTGCATAGGAATCCAAAACTTCCATGTTATACTGACACCTTTTTCCTATATTTCCAAACATATATGAGCCAACTGGTATTATAAAGACATGTGGTAGCATTTTGGCACACAGTCTGTTGTGCTAACCAATTATGTTGGTGGCAGGTTAGAAGCATGGTACAAATTCCCAGACACTTGCTCAATTAAATCGAATCTCCAAAGCAGAAAAGCCTCAGCTTTAAGCTGCTGCTCTACCCACTGGTGTAGTCTCCTTGGCCTGCGCACCACAGACTTAACTCCAGGTTTCTGCCAAGTCCAGCATCAGTCCTCAGGACCAGTCTGGGGTTACCCAAAGACACTACTTAGCTCAGTCATTCAGCATTTACTAAGCACTTCAATATGCTCTCCCTGTTAATTCCTACCAAAGCCAGGCCTCTATGGTCTACCTTGCAGTAATACTGACAGTCAAACTACACTCTCCTCTTCCTCTGTCACCCTCACCTTGCCCTTAGAGAAACTCAACCAGTATGAAATTTGGGGCCATAAAAGACAGACATAAGAATGTAAAACTATGCCACAGGACCCAGAAGGTTCTAAACTTTGAGATTTTAGCTAACAGCCATTTATGAAACTGCTCTCCCAGCCGAGAGAAAAAAAAAAAAAAACTTTTAATGTTATATTCCAGGTTAGGAGTACTTCATAATTTCAAATACAAACTTCCTATGAAAAGAGTGTCCTTGATCAAGCAATAGTCATGGCAATACAAAGTTTTATAAATTTCCCAACCTTACACTTTAAAAGGACAAGTAAAATTAGCCAAGCAAAGGAAAGGAAAGTCATTCCAAGAAGACACCATGAATAAAGGCACAATGACAAAAGTCTAGAAACAAAGATCAGCTTGACATCACCATAGATATCAAACTCAGCTAGGAAGGGAGTTTATCTCCATCTAAACTGGTGGGAAAATGTGTACTCTTGTACATCGCTTGAGAGAGTATATAATAAAACTATTGTCCTGAATGGCAATTTGTCAATACAAATGTCAGAAGTCGTTAAAGTATATCTATCACTGGAACAGAAATTCCAGTTCTAGGAATTTATCCTGAAGAAATAATCAGACAAGTGAATAGGGACTATATGCATAGATACTCATCACAATGTTATTTATAATAGAAAAAAAAAATCTTTGGTTTCCAACAGCAGAGCAGGGGATTAGGTAAATAAATTATAGCACACATATATCCTATGAAGAAAAACAATACTAGAGGTCTATATTCACTGTGACCAGATAGATGTTCAAAAACTATTACTATAAATGAGAAAAAAAATGGCATGCTATGAAGAATAGCATATGGAGTATGAAACCATTTAAGTACTGATAATACACACAAATAAAATCTCTTAAAATATACCCCTTGCTACAGATGTTCAAAACTACCAATAGTAAGAACAGCAGGTTACCGAACAGCATATATATAGCACGGAGCCATTAAAATATACTATATATAAAATCTGTTAGAATATATTTGTTTACAGTAAGTCACCTCTAAGTGATAGAGTAATAGGTAATTTCATCATCTTTTTGCTAATATTAATTTTCTATTTATTCAACGATGACAATGAATTATAGCTTTAAGCTAATAAATATGTTTTTAATACTAATTCTGATTGCCAATCCTAACTACAACAATCTGCTCAAGATAATGGATTACTGTGTTACCTATTACAAGTCCCATTTTTTTTATTTTGAGAAAGAACAAAACTTTTAACAAACAGGAATAACTTCCAGTGGTGGGATATTCAGGCATTAAGGAAGATGAAAACAATTCCGTTATCATGACAAGACCCCACCCACCCCGAATTCATGATAGGGAGTTAGTTATAGCTCTTTCCCATTTATCCATGAGAAAACAGTACAGAACCCCTGGGAGAAAATGATGGTCCAGCAGACAAAAGAGGAAATAAATAACCTCAACCCAGACAGCATTTGTCCAGCCCTCAGAAACACTTTCCAAACCTTAACTAGTTCCTGGGCACAGAAGTAGACAATATTGCTATGTGTGTTTCAGGCATAAAATACATATACAAGTCCAAAATGAGAGAAGAAGACCCCCCCCAAAAAAAATCAGATTCAAACTCCTACCCTACAAAATTTACAGATGGTTTTTCAACCCAAATTAACCTTTCTTTCTTTCTTTGATGAATTTACTGGACAGATGAAAAAAAAATGTGAGCTCCATAAAAAGAAGTCAAGTAAATTCACAGCTGGTTAAAACAATACTCAGAGAATGTTAATACAGAATACACAAAGCTAAAAGGAACATTTAACATATAAGGTTATAAAAATAAAATCCAAAGGAGATCTTGAGAGACTAGAATGAAATGAAAACAACATTTATGTAAGCCACTGTAATATGAGACTGTTTGCTTTAAATCAATTCTACAAACACAAAGCTGAGAGGGAGCTCTCAAACTTGTCTGAGAGCTGAAGGGGTGGGTGGGGTGGGGGATCTGGGCATTTCATTTGACCACTGGGGCTCTCGCGACAGTCTAGCATAGCTGCTAAAAGGCTAACAAAAAACCTTGGGCCTTTAGGAAGCCACAACATGCTTCATGACAAGATGTCCTTATGACTCTATACCAAATCAGATCATAGATTTTAAAAGGGAATAAACAGATGAAAGGGCTATGAGCAGCAGAGAATACTAAATAACTAAAGCTAAAAATTTAAAGGGGTGTCTTATGGGAGTAAAAATTAAAATATTTCTACAGGGGAAAACAAGAAGAAATGTGTGAAAATTGTAATATTTAACACAGCATTGAGAAGAGATTCCTAATAATTAGAGCTATCAAACAAAGGAACAAGTTGCTTCATAAACTCAGTAAAGCTCCCAACCACTGGAAGTGTTTATGGAGAGGGTTACCAATTGTCAGGAATGTTGTAAAATCAATTCCTAAACTGGAAAAGAAATATATTAGATATTTCTAAGGCCTTCTCACCAAAAGTTTCTGTGATTCCCCACCCCACCCTTTACCTTTAATGTAATGTATGATAACTAACTAATTAAAACCAAATCTTATACCTCAAAATAAAACAGTATTTTTCTTTTACCTATTCATTTATGAAAAGCTACTCTGGCTTTCAATTTCAATAATCCTGCTTTTGCTGCAAGTTTTGACCAAATTAGTTTTAACTTTTCATTGCATTCTATCTTGAATAAAGGCAAGAATATCGAGAGCACATCTACATAGTAACTTATTTTATTTTGTTAAGTATTTATTTTTCAGTTATGTAAGAGTATGCAAAACAGAAGACTGGAGGTAAACAAACAAAATAAACAATGGTTATCTCTGGATAGCACAGCTGAAGGTAAATGTTTTCTTTTTTTATTGTGTTTTTCTATTTTTTCAATTTTTCCATAATGAACATTCATATTTTTATAGTTACACAGGGGGGAAAGTGTTTTAAATGATTTCATACAGAGATTAATGATCTGGTCATTGTACAGAGAAAAATGGACATTGCTACAGTAATGGCCACAGTGAATATAATCTTTCCTTGAAAAGTTATCTTGATCTAAGAGGTCCTATTTTCTCTAAGAAACTCTCTATTACACCCATGTACATATAATTCTAGAGATAATTTTCTTCTGAACTGAATTATGTGATGGTTATAAATAAATCTAAACAAAATATGAATAAACACAAATTTACATTTTAAAATACTTAATGAAGTTATAATGTGCTATTTTCTTTTCTTTTTGGTTCCATACAACACAAAGAACATTTTCTACTCTTATTACATATTAGCTACACAAAAAAAGAGTAAGAAATAGTAGTATGAAGAATGTCATATGTATAAATAGCCCTGCTGAGTACATAATGTTCTCTTACTCTAGGGACAGCAGGGACAAATACCTGACACAACTTGTGTGAATAAAATTAAGTAGAGAGTAATAGTATACACATTCGAGTAAAACTTTACAAATAGGAAAAATCTTGCTGCTGTTAGAGTTTCAAACCTGTTTCTTCATTTTTAAAACAAAGTGGTAGGACTAGATTACCCCTAAGATCTCTTCCAATTCTAACTTACAACATTTTTTAAATTGTTACAATTCCCTCTCTATAGTAGTTTTTGAGATGTCACTGCCCTCTTCTCATCCTGTCTTCCTTTTTATACAATTTGTTAAATTATAAGAATGAAATCACAAAAAGGGTTTGTTCAATAATCCCATGGGCCTGTAAGGTAAGAGTGTAGAAATTCCAATCCTTAAGACATATTCAGCTCTTCATTAAATTTCAAATATAAATACTAAAAGCAAACAATCATTTGTGCCTGCAGTTGCAAATGGCTTTAAAAGCTTTAACGAAATTTTAAAATGGCATAAAATAGGTATTTGTTCAAGAGCATCTGTATCTGGATACTCTTCTATCATACTCTTTCCATCTACCTTATCCTTTCATCTACTTTCTCCTTTATCTATTCCATCCTTTATTAAATTTAATTTGCTTGCATTTTCATCATTTATATATGTAAAAAGTGCTTTGAAAAGAAGTACAATACAAATTTAAAATATTAATGTCATTAGTTTTTTTTAAATATCATTAGTTTCTAAGTGAGTGGGTGGAAATTCTTGTATTTTCCCTCTAAATATATCACACTAAAACTCAATTAACTTAATTCTGATTTATGATACCTAGGCACAAAAGGAAGCTTTTTCCATGCAGGTCACTGGTCCTATTAAAATAATGTTTCTCATTTAAAAAATAAAAGCAGAACAGAAGACCCCAAGAAGAGATTAGCAGAAGAGTTACACTAATTTTATAATTTCAGTATAAATTAAATGCAAATTTATAATTTCAGTATAAATTCAATAATTTCAGTATTAATTAAATTCAAAACTATATTTTGTTCCTTAAACTGCAATGAATGCTGTAAAATTTTATTATATCTCCTTTTGTTTTACAAAGGTAAAGATCAACTTTTTAAAAACTCTTACAACTTCAAATATAAGCTTTCACTCTCTTGAGGTACAATAATAACTACTATACTTAAGGAAAACTTTGTGATCTTAGTTAAAACCCTACAGTAGCCATTTCTAGCTACAGTGGTATTTCATTACCATGTTATAGTTTTTCCCAACAGACAAGTACCACTGAAATAGATGGAAAAATACATACTCAATTATTGGTATGTCACGAGTCATTTCTAGGATATCAACAGAATCCAGGGAAAAGAATGGCAAATGGCACATACTGGTTGTGGAAGTTTTGAAACGTGTTTACAAATTCTTTAACACTCCTCCCTTCGAGAGACAGGATCTACCTCCTTTGCCATTAAATCTGAGCCCATCTTAGCAACTCACAAGGAACAGGATGCAGTGGAAGTGATACTATGTAACTTCCAAGGCTAGTTTAGAAAAGGCTCCACAGCTTCTGCTCTTGAGCTACTCATCCTGGGAGAAGCCATAACTATATGAGAAGTCCCAACAACTTGAGACCACCATACTGGAAAAGCCACATGCAGGCTGAGCTCCCTGTGCACAGTCGGCATCAGCTGCCAGCTCTGTCCATCAGCCATCTTAAATCTCCATCTCAGCTGAGCCTTCAGATGACTGCAGTTGCAGCCAACAACTAACAGGAATCGCATGAGATAAGCACGTGAGAACTGCCTGGCTGCCATTCCCAAATTCCTGAGTCAAAGAATTGTGAGCAAAACAAAAAATGGTAATTTTAAGCCACAAAGTTTAGGACAAATTTGCTGTATAGAAATAATAATAACAGTGGCTTATATACTTTACATAAAAAACTCAAGACCAGCAGGGAGGAGACCTAGCGACCATTTGCAACTCCACTACTAACTAGACAAAATTCACTTGCCTGGGTGAATCAGTTAATTCTTTGGAATTCAGCTTCCTCATCTATAAGAGAGTTAGGCAAGATGAACTTTAAGGTCTCCTTTAGCTCTAGCATTCATTAAATTTTTAAACCTGCAAATTGCCTCCTCCTGATTCTCATTTTTGTTTTGTTATATACAACTTTTCGATTTCTAACTCAAGATTTGACTTTGTAGTACATAAGTCAATAAAACATAAATGAATTTTTTGTATAAAAATTATGATTACAATCTTAAAATAGAAAATTTCCTATCACTAAAACCCTTTTATGATCGGCGCTGGGTAATGGTCTTATCTTTGTACTTTTCCATACTTCTCATTTTAAATATGTGTGTGTGACTTTTATAATCAGAAAAATAAATCTAATAAAATTTAAGATATGCCTACCCTGTAATCTAGCAATTCCATATCTCAGAGAACTATTTGCACATCTGCACAAAAAGAAATATAAGCATTGTATCTTTAATTAAAAATTGGAAATTATAAAAATGATTGGATAAACTGTAGTTTATTCATATTTCAGAATACTGGCAAAACAACTACAATGTATTTGGGTGATATTTGGGTAAATTTTTAATTTAAATTTTAAAGATAAACTTCATTACTCTTAAACCATGCTTTAATAAACTATTTCCTCTGGAAAGATGAGCAGAAATGTCTATCATATTACCTATGATAGCTCAAAACTTCAGTATTTGAATCCCTTCTACATATAAAGCACTAGGACAGAAAACATTTATCAGGAGCCTAATTTGTATCTGGTTCATAATAGGTAATCCATATGTTATCCCATTTAATCCTAACATTAGAATTATCACCATTTTTTCATGAGGAAACTGATGTTCAGAAGTTTAAAACCTGGCAGAAAGCACAGCAATATTATGAGGCAATATTCAAACTCAGATCTGCCTAACTCTGAAACTCAAATTTCTCTTAAAGAAAAACCAAAATAGGGCTTCCCTGGTGGTGCAGTGGTTAGGAGTCCGCCTGCCGATGCAGGGGACATGGGTTCGTGCCCCGGTCCGGGAGGATCCCACATGCCGCGGAGCGGCCGGGCCCGTGAGCCATGGCCGCTGAGCCTGCGTGTCCGGAGCCTGTGCTCCGCAATGGAAGAGGCCACAGCAGTGAGAGGCCCGCGTACCGCAAAAAAAAAAAAAAACAAAAACAAAAAAGAAAAACCAAAATAGATATCCCTTCAATCCACTTCCAGCTAAACAACTCTACTTCAAATTCTTAAGATTTCAGATGTCCAAATGACCCCAATTTCAATCCAATTGGAAAATGTGATAAATATATAAACTATAAAAAGTAATTTTAAATAGACTAAAAGTTTAATTATAAAGTATGATTTAAAGATCAGAAAGTCTTACTGTTTTTAAATATATGAGTTAAATATAATTCACATACTCTAAAAGTGTTCTCAGCTACTATTATAAAAAGTGTTTTATGAGAAAACATACTGAAATGAAGTATTTTTTTAAATGAAGTATTTTGAAGTTGTCACCATCAAAAAGCATTTACTACAATATTTACACTGAGACATAATCATAATTAAGAAACAAATGATTATATAAATTATATTACACACAGAAGTTGCTGAAACAAAGAATCTAAGAGAAGTGAACAGAAGGAACAGAAGAGAGGACCTAAAAAGAACAGAGTAAAAGCAATGGTAATGACCAAAGAAAGGCCCTATTTCAAATCCTCTGATATCCCTCGAGAAATTATTTCTAGAAGAAATTCAAAAGCCATCCCCCAGCCCCTCCCCCCACTACACACAGCCTGTGCTCCGCAGCGGGAGGCCACAGCAGTGAGAGGCCCACGTACCGCAAAAAAAAAAAAGAAAAGAAAAAGAAAGCAGAATAGCCAATTTAAAATCATATGTCTATCTATGACCTAATCACTTCCCTCTTCGACATGTGAAAAATTAGCATTCTTACCCCCATTACTCGCTTCCCCTAGCTTCAAAACAAAATTATTACTGTTTTAGTCAATAGTGTATATATTTTTGAAAGTCTATTTTAAATATCAGCAAGTTTTCCCCATTTGTCATTATGGCAGCAGTGTTCTTAGAAGTAACTCTTTAAAGCTAAAAAAACAAAAAAGCAAAAATTATAGCTAACCATTTATACAATTTTTTAAATGATTTTATTTTAATTTATTTATTTAACAAACATACATATAGTGTTACAATATGCCAGGCACTACTGCTCTGAGTGCTTCCATATATTAACTCATTCAATCATCATCATAACCCCAGGCATCAAGTACTATTATTACCTCCATTTTACAGGTGAGGAAATTGAGGCATGGAGAAATTGGTACCTATCCAAAGTCACACTACTAATTGGTACAGAAGCCAGATTCAAACCCAGACACTCTACTTCCAGAATAAAACTCAGAAGCAGTATACTAAACTACCTAGGGACTTCCCTGGTGGCCCAGTGGTAAAGAGTCCTCCTTCCAATGCAGGGGACGCGGGTTCGATCCCTGGTTGGGGAACTACGATCTCACATGCCATGGGGCAATTAAGCCTGCATGCCACAACTACTGAGCCCACACACTGCAACTACTGAGCCCACACACTGCAACTACAGAGCCCGCGCTCTCTAGGGCCCACACGCCAAAACTAGAGACAAGCCCAGGCCACAATGAAAGATCCTACATGCCACAACAAAGATCCCACGTACGGGAACTAAGACCCAAGGCAACCAAATAAATATTTCAAATAAATAAATAAATAAATAAACTGCCTATCCAATTTGTTGAAAACTCTTTAAAATTGTTAGTCCAGGGACTTCCCTGGCGGTCCAGTGGTTAAGACTTCGCCTTCCGATGCAGGGGGTGTGGGTTCGATCCCTGGTTGGGGAACTAAGATCCTACACGCCTTGCAGCCAAAAACCAAAACATAAAACAGAAGCAATATTGTAACAAATTAAATAAAGACTTTAAAAATAAATAAATAAATAAAATTTTAAAAAAATAATAAATGAAATAAAATTGTTAGACCAAAATGAGACTCCACAAAATGTTGCATTTTGTGGGAGCCTTCTTAGAGGGGAAATATACTACTACAAAGTTTAAATTATAAGGCATTAGATCAATTATAAGACTTCCATAAAAGAAATCATGTTTTCAAAAAAAGGATATTTGGCTTAGTTCATATGATATTATCAAATCAAAATGGGTTTTCAAAGGAAAAACATGTAAATGTTTAACAACGATTTAGTTTTTAAAATTTCAATCATTAAATATATAAATCAATAAAAATATGAAATTTAGGTTTTATAGAAACCAAGATTATAAACAGATATAAGTCAAAAAACAATTATTTGCTTACAAATTGTATACTAACAAAATACAGGAATGTTATAAGGAATTTATTAGAAATATTTATTATTAATAAACACTATAAAAGTTGAAATTTCAAATTAACAATCTATTTCCCAGTACATTGCTTTTTTTGATAACCTTTGACATATAAGATATAACCTTATTATGAGATTAGAAAAGAAGCTACATTTCACATTCTTCTAGCAAATTATTCTAGACTTAGCTAAATTTTTTAACAACAATTTCATTGTGCATATGACAACTTGGATAAATTTGGGGATATTTTCATAGGAGAAATATCTCTATGTCTTTCTATCTCCCATTTCTAAACTGTGAAAAGAGAAATGAATTTACAAGCAAGAAGTAAAAATCTAGTTGTAGTTCTCGTCCTGTCACTAAGTAACTGTGTGACCTTGACTAAGTTATTCCACTCTGGGGTTCAGCGTCCATGTCTATAAAATGAGGAATTCCAACTAGATAATACCCACAAATCTGTATGGTAGTTCTTAAACTTTTAAATTTCTACTTTTAAAAGTTTCAAATGTTGAATCTCACCTCATCTGAAGAATCTAGTTGTCCCAATGTTCCTGTTGCACCTGCAAAACCTTTGGAAAGGAGAAAAAAGATTGCCCTTCATAATTGTTACATATTGCTTTACTTTAAAATTATTTTGAGACATAACAATATCAAAAAACTAAGTTTTGTTAAGACAACTCATTCTAACAGTTATTTTGGCAGAAATCAACATTTATCTTCAATAAATTTGAGCCTAACAGGCTTATACTTCAATAGGAAATCTCCAGTGTAAACCCAGATTTAATAATTACACATGGTGTTTCAGAAGGATTGCTTTCTTTTACTTTTAAACCATGGTTTACTAAAATATTGAACTACTAAACTTTGGGGCTACTCTTAAATAGCAACTGCTACATTTTTCATGAGTTAGAACCAGAACCTATGATAAACTAACCGAATTTCGCTTAAGAAAAATGAAGTATCTTCTTTGATGACTCTATCCTTTCTTGCTTCCAAATTTTTACTACTTTCACTACTTTCTTACAAAGAATGACACAGCACTTAAATTTCTTCAATAATGAGTAATGTTTGAAGGGTTTTTTGTTTTAGTACAGAAAAGTTATCATTGTTCAAATTAAATATTTAAACAAACCTTGAACTGCCAGAGTGCTAGTGCCAGCAGATGGTTCTTGTATACCATATACAAGTTTATCCTCAGGATATGTAAGTCCAGAGCTCTTCAAAGCTATAAGGTATTTTTCATGACTTTTCCTTGCATAAGCATTTTCTCCAAGACCTAATATTTAAAATAAATTTAAAATCAGAAAAAATATTCCATTCAAAACGTAAGTACAGCCATCTCAATAACTAATGTATACACATATAAAATAGATGAATATTCTAATGGAGGGGAAACCCTAGAATGAATAATATAAGATAGCTTCAGACATTTTTGTGCTCATGTTTGGCATTAACAATCTCAGAATGCACAGCATGTTTATAACAAATAATGAAATGCACTAACTAACTGGGTATCTAGAATATGCCAGAGATTACATACAAAATACAGGGGGTGCAAAGATTAATAAGACATGATTCCTGCCTTCAAGGAACTTAAAATTACTGTAAAGAAAGGCAGATAATATGGTAAATGACAATTACATAGCAGACTTCACCACCTGGTTTAACAACCTGTGCTCTCATAATACCATGCAGCCAGACTTAACCCAAAGCAGTTTTTGGAAAGGCTTACTAGAGAAGATAACGCCTGAGTGGAATTTTCAAACAGTAACTGAGATTACTAATTTCTGTTTTACCAAGCATAAAATGTTTTTATAATCACATTTAAGGATAAAAGTATAATTTCTACAGAAGTAGCAGTTAAAACAAATTTATTCCAAAATTTTGAGAAGTTTAGGTCCTAGAATTAAACAATCCTAGGTCTTTCACTTTAGCATTTGAGCATATTAATGCCAATTTTGTCTTTTGTTTTTTAATATATTATGGAGAACAGAATAACAACAAAATAAAAATACTGACATTTGAAAGTTCTTTAAAAGGAAAAATTATTCTCTGTCTGAAAGCCAAGTTACCATGTCATTTGCCACCTCTTAAGCAGATTATATATCTTTAATTGTTTCAATCTCTCTGATTATAAAAATATATAGTAAATGAGTTTCTTTAGTATTTGCTGAGCTTTTCTCAATTTCCTCTCTTTGCTAGCCTCAATAATTGCAATAGATTAGTTTTGCTTTTTAAATCTCTGCCCAATGTCTGTCTGGGATAGTTTAAAAAAAAACAAAAAACAGGGCTTCCCTGGTGGCGCAGTGGTTGAGAGTCCGCCTGCCGATGCACAGGACACGGGTTCGTGCCCCGGTCCGGGAAGATACCACATGCCGCGGCGCGGCTAGGCCCATGAGCCATGGCCGCTGAGCCTGTGCGTCCGGAGCCTGTGCTCCGCAACGGGAGAGGCCACAACAGTGAGAGGCCCGTGTACCGCAAAAAAAAAAACCTTCAGCACAGATTAAACAGATAGGAATACATCTATCCTTCAATTCAAGTCCAAAACTAAAAACAACCAGTTAGTCTATAAAGAATAAAGGACTTCTAGGGGTCCTATGTAAGAAATGACTAAATGTCTCCTGAATAATAAAAGCCATGTATTTATCTCAATAATAATAGATGAAATTTTTGTAATACTTTAAATTAACAAAATACACTTCATCAACCCCTCACAACAAGCCTGAGAAAAATGAACATATTATCACCATTTTTATAAGTGAGGAAACTGAGGCTTACAAAGATAACATAATAACCAGTGAGTAAGCAAGCAGTGATTAGAAATGAACCTAGACTACAAATTTTAAACTTCTGAATCAAACCTAATGTAATTTCCATCACTACAAGTTAGCTAAAGATTTTTGTTGTTTTGTTTTTTAATTTCAAGAAATAAGAATTTAAAAGAATTGTAGAACTAAAAGAAGACAATTACCATAAATCATTCTCAAGGAATACATTCTTACAATGATTAAGAACAACTTGCTGTTCTTTTTCCCAACAGTTGATAGTTTCTGATTACAGAACCATTTTCTAGGCTGAAGAAATAACAGACCTTCAGGTATAATACTGATCTCTCTCTAGCATCATCACCAAAACTCAAACACAAGTTACCATCATTTTATCCTAGGCTGCTGCACTTGAGCTTCTGTTCTTGCCCCTTCCCATCTATTCTTGGCAAAATAAAAAGCCATCTTTTTAAAGCACATATCTGATCATGTCACTCTTCAGATTAAAATATACCCATGACTTCCCACTACATTAAGGATAAGATATAAAACCTTAAATAGCTAACAAGGGCCTACCTAATCTGGATCTAGCCTAATGTGGTAGCCTTATTTGGGCCACTATCCCCCTACATTCATTTCATTTCAACCACAATAGCCTTTTTTAGTCCCTTTTAAAAAAGTAAGCTCACTCTCACCCTAAATATTTCCACATGCTGGTCCCTCTGCATGGAATCTAGGAGGTGCCTAAGTGTTATGTTCTTTATAAATATTTATCATGTTTGGGGTTCACTAAGCATCTTGAATCTATAAATCAATGTTTTTCATCCAATTTGGGGAATTTTAGTCATGATTTTTTCAAATTTTTTTTCTGCCCCATTCCCACTCTCCTGTCCTCCTGGGAGTCCAATTACATGTACATTAGGTCATCTGATTCTATCTAACAGGTCCCTGAGGCTCTGTTGTGTTTTCTCTCTGTTCTCTAGATTGAATAATGTATTAATCTGTCTTCAAATTCACTAAGTCTTTCTTCTATCCTCTCCAAACTGCTGCTAAGTCCATCCAGTGAACTTGTCAATTGCATTCTACAGTAATTGTCAGTTCTAGAATTTTTTTGTTATTGTTTACATTTCTTCACTAAGATTCCTGATCTCTTCACTCATTAACACCATATTTTCCTTTACTTATTTGAACATATTTTCCTTTAATTTCTTCAACATATTTATAATAGTTGCTTTAATGTCTTTATCTGCTAAATCTAACATCTAGGCCATTTCAAGGTCAATTTCTATTACTGTCCTTTTTCTTGGACATTCTAACGACATGTTATCAAAGATTCTGGATTCTGTTACCTTCCTTTGAAGAGTATTAATTTTAATTCTACAAGACATTCAATAAACAGTCTGATCACCTAGAACTCATAAAGACTTGGTTTTATACTTTATAAGGGGCAGATTTATAGAAAGCCTGAGATTCTTAAAAAAGCCCTGTAAATTGACAGGAATAATCTCCAAACTCTGTCAGGGTTCTAGGCTTCATTAAGGCTGATCTAGAGTAGAACTTACTCTCAGGTGTAGTCTTCTGGTGTGTCAACTTGATGCCTAGGGTATTGGTAAGGTCTCTCTAGTCTGGTTGCACTGATACTCCAATGTCTCCCAACACTGCCTAACCTTTATCTTTAAAAGCTGTTTTTAACCCCATAGCAGTAACCCCACAGCACTCTCTAATAAGCCTTAGGTAGTCCCATCCTGTACATGTGTATCTCAGTTCTCAGCCAAGCACTTCTGGGGTCCCTCATACATCTACCCCACAAACTCTTGCTATTCTGCCCCAAAGATTCCAGTTTCCAACTGCTTCAGCTGCCCTAAACTGTGACCTCTGCCTCCTTAACTCAGCTGGACCACCACGCTCTGCTTCAATGCCAGACCTCTATACTACAGTCAGGAAGTTATCCCCAGACAGAGATTCAGAGAATTGTGAGGCTCATCTCATGCTTTTCCTTTCTCCCAAAGGTTTACAGTCTTGTGCTGCCTGCTGTCTAATGTCTGAAAACAACTGCCTCACATTTTTTCCAGTTTTATGTTATTGACATAAGGGCTAGTCCAGTAGTCAGAAGCAGAAAACGTTCTCTACCCGGAATCTAATTCCACCCCATTACCACCCAACTCGCCACATCCTCTAGCTAAATGACTTTCTCTCAATGTTTTACTTCAAATGTCACTTCCTCAGTGAAGCTCTCCCACCTCCTCCATCAGTGAAATCAGGTCTCCCTTTTATACACACTTGTCCTATCCCTTCACAGTTATTTACTACAGTTTATACTTACACAATATTTTGGTTTGGAGACTTTGTTAATGTCATCTCACTCACTAGACCATAAGCTTTATAAGGGCAGAGATAGGAGTACCTGGCTTACTACGTACCTTCCCTACTCCAAGCTCTAATACCTAGCCCAAAGCCAAGCACACAGTGGGTGCTTAATGAGTACTCACTAAAGAAATAAATACATCAGATAAGACTATCTCTAAATAATACATGGTTAACAGTACACATAAAAACTTCACCACTCTAAAGAAAGAAGGTATACTTAAATTTTCAAAACATGCTGCTCATGAGCCAGCATAAAGAACACTATTTAAACTATTTATAAGATTTTTAAATAATTGATATATTTACCATACTATAAATTTGAACTAAAGGTTTAAAAACGGAATTATTTTATATAACAGTACAAATATACTTAATAATTCCAAGTTTTATAACTTAAACTCTACATCACTATAAAATCCTAGGCCACACGACACAAACGTTTAGAATAACAAAAATGAAGACACAAAAGTGGTTGCTGTTATTGTTTGGAAAAGGGGAAGTGGAATATAATTACGAATATGTCACACCAAATTTAGGAAACCTGGGTTCTAGTCCCAACTCTAAAATCAGGTAGTTGTGAGGTCTTAAACCGGTCATTTAATTTTTCTGGGGTTCAATTTCTTCATCCATAAACTAAGAAGTATTCTTAATAACTTCCAGCTTTAGCATTCTATTAAAAAAATCTACATTTTACTTTTAAGTTCTAAAATACACAACTTTTAAATTATTTTAGTAATATAAGTAAATTTTAACTTTCTTCTCTTCTAAATTTTACTCACCAGAAGTCAGATCTTTGTAGCTTTGTTGGTTTGTCAAAACCTGAGTAAGAACAGACCGCATTGCTCCTCCCATTTTAGTTAGATCTTCTAAAAAGGAAATTTGAGGTTCCAAAAGCTGAAGGACTTTGTTAAGGTCTTTTTCTGATGGTACATCAGCTGCTAAAAAAAATATAATCAACTTTCTTTAAAATATTTTGCTAAGAACACTATTTTATTCTTTAAAATTATGATGACTTAGATGACAGTATTTTATAATCAAAAAGTTAATATAAGAATTCTCTTTAGAAAGCAGGAGCCCACCAAGCACCCAGCCTAGGATAGACTTGTTTAGGAAGTCAGTCCTCTGAGAAAAGACTGATGGGGAAAAGAGATGACTTCATAAGGTATTAAGCACTTAATTTGTGTAAGAAGCATTCAATTTAGGGTCCTAAACTTCCAGATATATATATGTAATCATAAGATCATCTCAAAATTAGATAAACAGTGTTTAAGAAAAAAGTTAAGATCACTCTCTAAAATAAAACAGGAGAAATGAAATATATTGAGATAGTATAAGAATATTAGGACAAAATTATGTCAGCTCTAAATTTAAACCTGTGTAGCAAATAACCCATCCATTATCATATTCCAAAAATACAGATTCATATTAGCTAGAGGTCAAAACCAACTAAAATGAAAAATATGGATTTTTTACTAAAACAATTTTAAAATACCAGGCAAGATATGCTGGTAGAGGGGGAGAGAAGAAACCTGGACAGCAACTAAAAAAGAATATTTAAGAGGAAAAGAAAAAAAGATGTTTTAGAGAAACTGAGGTCTAAAAGGAAGAAGTGAATAGAGAGATTTAGAGCTTAGCCATAACTGGTTAAAAGAAGAATACATATAACGAAGCTAACAGGGGGCCTGTGTGCCCAGGAAAGGGGTCATCAAGTTCATTCAATATTTATTCAGTATCTACTACACGACAGGCACTGAGAAGCAGAACTAAATAAGACATAGTTCCTACCCCCAAGGAACTCACAACCTAGTTCAAAGATAACCTGTGAATGAAATTCTAGATAACTCTGAGTCATGGAACCCAAGCCAAAAAACCTTACTTTCTCAGTAGAAAACCAATACCGTATATTATTCTTCTTTATATTCTCCCCAATGACTTATGTAGTAACATAGTAGATATTTAATTAGCATTTGTTCTTGATTTCCAAGGGCTCAAACACAAGCTCTGACACTGGTCTAAGGATGGTAGGGTGAAATGGGAAATGGAATTCAAGGCAACTGTCAAACCACAAGATTATCTGAGCTTCCATATCTCAGATTAGATGATTTCAAGTCCTTTCTTTAATTTTAAACAGTGATCTCTGCAGAAAGTAATGCAGAGATTTTGCATACACAGAAGAAACTAATGCTGAGCACAAGTGGTAATATACAGAGGGAAACTTCATGAACCTAAGTTCATGAAACTCATCTTAAGACAAAAAAAGTACTTCCATTCATTCCTTTATGTTTTCAGATAATGGTAACATAATTATCAAAGCTATGTATGTATGTCATCTACCACTTAGAACTGCTAAATGTCACCAAGGAAAAAATAAATATAATACACTCGTATGAATTACTCTTTGATTAAACTAATTGTAAGCCTTATGGTTCTCATAATAAATGATTTCTACCTATTACTTTTCTAAAATAGGACACTTGTAGTACAAAATGTAAACATCCAAAAAATCTGTTAACTAGCATGTGAGAAATAAAATGAAAGGCAATTTCAATAACCCAGCTGGTCTCCACTTCCTTCATTCCAAAGAGAGAGCAGTTTGGGACTAAATCAAAATAATATTTCTTTCTATATTTTAAGACATACTCTGAGAGGAACAGAAGTACTTGACAAAAGATTGTGTATTTTGCTTAAAATGTAAAAGTGAAGAACTATAAGTATTTGCTCACAATGCAAATAACATGATAGTTCTAGAAATGATGAAGATACATATTTCTTCACACTTTTAGGATGGAAAATAGAAGATAAACATGTGTGCCATAGTTTCAAATTGGATTTAAGATTTATAGAATTAAATAATTTAAAAGCTCTAAAAGTAATGCAAATACAGTCCCTTAAATGATAAAAACACAAGTATCACTAAAAAGGTAAAAGACATCATAAAAAGTTAATAAATTTGTTTCATACCACTAACTGATATCTGTAATTCACAATGTCAGACTGAGAACTTTAATAAATGTTATCTAAATACAAATATTTAACTAATGCATATTAATCAAGATTGTGACTAAATCTTAAAAGGTAAGAAGAATATCTGTAATTTGCATGTTTCTTTTCTCTTTTCAATACTATTAGGATCCTTACGCCCATGCATTCTACCGGTAATATGGGAGTGAGCAATTTGACCCTCTCATAAGTTATTATATATGGAGGGGAATAAAAATGTATAGACTTCTACAAAAAAGAGGGGGAGAGAGGGGGAGAGAAAGATACTGGTGAAATTTTTATCTTCTAAAAATCTAAGTTAAAGTCAAACATTTCCAGGACTTCTTAATTATGCTCTATTATAACAGAATCACAAATAAAGTCACTTTAACCCCATAAAGTAATTATTTCCTCATCTGCAAAAGGCCAAATAAGTTTGATCAGAAACATTTACGATCCCAGCAGCAGAGACTGCCAAACTGTGCCTACTACAAGTATCAATGAGGTTATATAGTTGATATTTAGTGTGTTTTTATTTAGTCTCTGTATTTCATAGTCATCACATAAAAAATGTTAAGCAAAAAAATGGTATCTGAAAAAATTCACCTCATTATTAGTGCTAAACTTTGCTGAGAACTTAAAAAGAGTACTAATGAAAAATGGATTAAACATACCTGGTTCATTATAGCCTTCTCTTAAGTACTGAATAAGACAAAAAATAAATCTTGGAAGAACAAATTCAGACATCATCAGTAAGTCTTTGGGGACACAGGGAATATTTGAACTTGATTTAATTTGATGCCTTTTGCAAAACCTGTAATATGAAAAAGAAAAGAATTAATGGCGATGTCGAATCTGCTAAGAATCTATTACTTCTATTTACAATATCCATAAACAGAATGTGGGCCAATATCAAAGCCAATGTATTACTCTTTTATGATTTTTAAGGCACCAAGTTAAAAGAATATAGTTTTAATTGGTCTTTAAATAAAAATTGGCACTTAGGAAGATTTCTTCCTAATAAAAGACCATTCTAGTTAGATTCCAATTAGAATACAAAAACAAAATTTCATTACAGAGTTTATATTTTTTAACTACAATTTATTACTTGCAAGTATTACTTTATTACTTTTACCCTTTATAAACCATTAAGTACAAACTGATCATTCCCAAGAATTTGCATTTTCTATTCCTTAACTGTTTCGAACTTATTGCATTAATGAATAGGTAAGTAATATCAATACTTAAAGTTTATTTGAAAAGTTTGTACACTTAAGTATGCACATTCCTTCTAATCTTATTTATACTTATTTTAAAGTATGGTTGGAATATTTGAGCAAAAATGAAATAAACTATTCTATGTTCACAATCCAAATAGTCACAAATAAGGTATTTTGTGACCAAACACAAAATAACCACAGTAAACATACAACATACCTAGAAGAAACTTATTACGATGGGTGGAGAAACTATTTTAGCTGAAAAACGTAAGAGATCTGAATAGAGAAAAACTACATTCCCAAATGGAAAAAACTTTTATTTTTCTAAAAAATGTCACTTCCACCAAACTTAATGACATTAGATTTAAATCCCTATGGGACTAATCACAAACTAATTCTAAAGTTCAAATGGAAGAATATATATGTTAAAAATAAATAAATAAAACTTAAAAAAAAATTAATGACAGTGACCTAGACTTTAAAACATAGTATAAAGCTAACATAATTTAAGATCTGTAGTAATCTCTCTATAATGACCTATATGGGAAGATAATCTAAAAAAGAGTAGATATATGTATATGTATAACTGATTCACTTTGCTGTACAGCAGAAACTAACACAACATTGTAAATCAACTATACTCCAATAAAGATTTTTTAAAATTAAAGTAAAATCTGTGGTAATGTGATAACATCAATGGACCACAATGGAGTCTAGAAATAGACTATGTAATGACTATGTTAATCAATGTGGGGGGCGGGGGGGGGGTAGAAGACTTTCAATAAATTGCTATAGGACACTTGATTCCATGCAGGAGATAAATTTGATCCTTATCTTACACCATATACAAACTATTATATATTCCATACAGATCAAAAAACAAATGTGAAAAAAATTACTAGGAAGAAAATAAACTATTCCCCTATATTATCTCAAAGAACAGAAGTCTAATAAGTAAGATTTGAAACCAAAAGTCATAAAAGAAAGATAAAAATTGGCTACATAAATCAAAAGTTTCTATGCAGAAAACAATTATTGTGTTACCAAAAAATATTTACAATAGATAAAACAGATGAAAGATTAATATCTATGATTTTTGACTCTAGAAAAATGGATTAAAAAAGAAAATTCAATAGAAAAATCAGCCAAAGTCATAAACAATTCACCAAAAAAGTGAAAGGCTAAGAAACATATGAAAAGATGCTCAAGTTCTCTAATAATCAAAGAAATGAAGTTTATTAAAATAAAAAATGAATAAATAGAGAATCACCATTTTGTGATACCTACTAAAATAACTGACCCATGCAATGGAGCCATTAAAGGAAGGCTTGAGGGGAAATTTTCCACTTAGAGATCAGACTGTTACATCCTTATCAATCTCAGTATCATTAGAAGTGAGAAAAAATCAGATGCTATGATGCTTGTGAAGTACAGAGCACCACTTACAAAGAGTTTTTACCAAACAAGTTGACCTTGAATGACACCAAGTCTCTAGAGCTAACTTCCATTTATAGGAAACATAAGAGATAAAGGAACAAGTTAAATGACACCACAAAAATAAATAAATAGACAAATCATGAATGTAGACCATTATTCAGGACAACTGACTCCGTTTCTGCAAACTGTCGGTGGCAGGGAGAAAAAGGAGGTAGAAGGATCACTTATTAAAGAGGCCTGAGAAACCCAATATATGTGTTTACTGATTCTAACAAACCAACTTGAAACAGGCATTTTTTAGACAATAGGGGAAGTCCAATTAAGAACTGGGTACTAGTTCGTTAGATGATTTTATTAGGTAAGATAATGGCACTGTGATTACGTAAGAAAATGTTTGTGGATATTTGATAATATTAAGGAATTATCTTGTGTAGGTATGACAACAACATTGTGGTTATCACTGAATAGGAAAGTCTTGTCTTTTACATGTATTTATATAAATATTTATGAATAAAATGCTATAATGTATGGGACTTGCTTCAGAATAATCTGGTTGGGTGAAGGGAAGTAACTGGGAGTATACCAAGCCCAGCTTGAGTTGTTAATTGTAGAAACTGGGAGACTGATAAGGGGTTTTCTTATATTACACTCATTAAGCCGAATGTGGGGCAATATCAAAGCCAGAAAAGTACCACTCCCTTCAGATTTTTAAGGCACCAAATCAAAAGAATGTAGTTTTAATTGGTCCTTAAAAAACATCATCAAACGGGACTTCCCTGGTGGCGCAGTGGTTAAGAAAGAACCCGCCTGCCAACGCAGGTGACACAGGTTCGAGCCCTCGTCCAGGAAGATCCTACATGCCACGGAGCAACTAAGCCCATGTGCCACAACTACTGAGCCTGCACTCTAGAACCCGCGAGCTACAACTACTGAGCCCATGTGCCACAACTACTGAAGCCCACGAGCCTAGAGCCCGTGCTCTGCAACAAGAGAAACCACCACAATGAGAAGCCCACGCCCCGCAACAAAGAGTAGCCCCTGCTCACTACACTAGAGAAGACCCAACACAGCCAAGAAACTAAATAAATAAATAGCACCAAAGGAGTTTTTTCCTAATAAAATGTCATATCAGTTGGGTTATACTCACTGCTTTTATACCTGTCTGAAATTTTCTGTACTAAAAAATTAAAAATTTTTTGAAAGAAAGGAAATATTCATATTTTTTAAAGATGAATACTGAAGTGTGTCACACAATGTTTGGGATTTGTTTGAAAATACTTTAGCAAAAGAGAAAAAAGGGCAAATGTGGCAAAAATCTTGATAAACATTGAGTCCAATGATGGGTATATGGAGGCTGAATGTTCTGCTGTCTCTACCTTTGTGCAGGGTTGAAATTTTTGGTAACACAAACATGTTTTTTCATCTTGCAGGTTAAGGAAAATTCACTTTACTAATTCATTGTTGGAAAGCATGTTCAGAAATTTGTTATCATACACATGGAAGTGTAAATAGATCCAGTTTTGACAATATCTACTAAAACTTAATGTGCTCATAACCCTAGCTTAGCATTTCTATTTCTAGTAATTTATTATACAGAAATAATCCTAAATTTGCAAGATATATCTACAGATATATTCACTGTACCAGTTTGCAAAGCAAAAAAGTTAGAAACAACTCAAATATTCAGTAACAGAATAAAGATTAACCAAATTAGAGTAGATCAATAAAATACTTTGCATTTATTAAAAAGAATGAGGGAGATCAACAAGTACTGAAATAGAATTATATCCAAAATAAGTGAGAAAAGAATTACATAGCATATATATATATATATATATATATATATATACACACACACATACATATATATATATACACACACATATATTTTGGAGAAAGAATAGAAAAAAATATTAATATATGTAAGGAGAAAAATATTTAGAGAAATGTACACCAAATTTTGTGGAAATTAACTGAAAGTGGGTTATAGCATACTTTTACTTTCTACATTAATTCTACCTACAATGTTTGAATTTTGCATGGCAAATATATGTAAAACTGTGTAATCAAAACAAAAAAAATTTACTCCAAAAACAATAAGTTATGCCATTCATGTGGCTTTAGTTCCACAGTTTGAACATTAACTCTTAACCTTTTTTGACTCATGGACACCTTTGAGAATCTAATGAAAGTTATAACTCTTTCTTAAGAAAAATATACACAGGTGGTCCAGTGGGTAAGACTCTGCACTTCCAATGCAGGGGGCCCAGGTTCGATACCTGGTCAGGGAACTAGATCCTGCATGCATGCCACAACTAAGAAGTCCGCATGCCCCAAGTAAGAAGTCCGCATGCCTCAACTAAGAGTCTGCATGCCACAACTAAGAAGGCTGCATGCTGCAATGAAGATCCCAAGTGCCACAACCAAGACCTGGTGCAGAACGAATGAATGAATGAATAAATAAATAAATAAATAATTTTTTTAAAAAAGAGAAATATACACAACCAAAAAAAATAAAACCAAGTGTTCACATACTACTGAAGTCTATCTACTCTTTAGACAGAGCTTCCAAACATCAGGTCAATAGATTACAGTGTAGCAACATGGATTTCATCAGTCCTCAGGCTGACAGACCAGGACGGTCTGGGCAGCCTCCTCAGTTGTCTGTGTGTCCCATCCAAATATCATTTTCATATTTATCATATAATGAAAAAAATTAGAAAGTATTACACCTTAAAGCCCAAATCTTTATTTAAAGGGAAACAGAAACTTAAGAACTTCTTTCAGATGGGGTACACAAAATCTAAGTAAAATCAAAGAAATTTTTAAAATCCTACTCTATTTTAAAAACCTTTAAAGATTAAAAAAAAAAGAATCGGCTCTGTGAAACCTGTGGTGATCTAAGATAATTTAACTGAAGTGCTTACAAGCATGAATGTGAAGGAAAGAAAAAGGATAAAAGGAAAGCCAGAAGAGAAGAAAGGGAAAACATACTGGGGCACAAAGACTAAAGGATACAATGAAAAAGCAGGAAGAGAGAAAAGATTAGATAAAGGAGGGCACAGAAAGCTCTCTTAGACACTTTCTGTGTAGGAAAGAAAATAATTCAAAAAGAGCTACTGGACAGAGAGTGAAGAACATTTGAACGATGTGTAGTGGGTTCAAGGAGTGACAATTCAACCTGGAACTAAGCTGAAGGAGCAGCAAGAATGGTCTAAGCAACCTAGGGACTGAGTTTACAAGAGTAACTATAAGATACTATAAGATCGACAAACAAAACTGGTTTTTGTATTTCACGCTGAGAAAATAGTGTGGGGAACTAAAGCATCTTACATATTACATAGCAAGTGCTCAATAAAGGCATGGTGAAACAAAGATTTAATCTAATAGTAGAACTCCAAAAATGATTTCAAGGGCATCCAATTAAAGGAAAAACAGAAACCCATTTAATAATCCCAGATTTTCAAATATGTTTTTAAGAACCACTATATGCCTGGCACTTAGGCCTTAGGAATAGAGGCCTTGCTCTCATGGAGGTAACTTTCTACTGGAGGAGGGGGGAGGGGGGAGGGAAAGAGGGCAGGGCAGAGGAGAGAGAAACAAAAATATAAATATGAAAAATACGCTCTACAAAAATAATATCACAGCATGATTTATAGAACGCAGCCATTAGGTGCCTTTAAATTCGGTTTGTCAGGGAAGGCCTTTCTGAAGAGGTGATATTTGGGCTACAGACCAAATGAAATGAAGAAGCTACGCTAGGCATGCAAAGCTCTGTGGGTAGAACATATTGTCAAGAGGTATGACAAATGCAACTGCATATAATCAGGTACTAAAGATCTCTCCCCAAGCGAACAGAAAAAGGGCTTTTTAGACAACTGGTATGGTTCCAAAGGAAAAATGGCAGGAAGTAATGTGTTTGCATTTGCAGTTCACAGGTCACAGATATTTTCTTCAAGGAATCCAATGGTTTTGAATGAGTAAGAAGGCTAAATATTTCTTAAAGAAACAGGATGTTATGGAAATAAATAGAATGGTCAAATAGAAGTATAGAAACAGTTGATAAAATAATCTCTCCAAATTTAATTTTACCTCAACTTTTTAAAAATTTTTCATTGACATATAACTGACAGAAGATTGCTCAAAAGGTAAGTGTGCAGCTCAATGAAGTGTCACAAACTGAACACACCCATGTAGGCACCAATCAGACCAAGCCACATAATATTACCAGCATTCCAGAAACCCTCCTTGTTGATTCCACTGATACCAAATTTAAATGACTAAAAGCAGAGTTCTTGTATGCTGAGAAAAAGAGAGCGGGCAGAACAGGACAGGAGGGAAAGGGATAGGATGAGAAGAACAGAGAAGGGAGGAAAGAAAAACGACCAGAGCATTCTGGTCATCCATTTCCAAATTACTGAGACTTGGTTGGGGGCAGAAAGGCAAGGAGAAGCCAACTCAAATAACTCAACCACACATTTCAAAAATTAGAGAAGCATCTGAAATAAGCTCCCCTAAAAATCAGACTGTGGCATGTACATTACATTCCCAACTTAGCACAAATTACATACAAATACATGATTTTGCATATAATTTAAGGTAATTCATAGAGATCTCTGGAGAGTTATGCGTCCCAAATTAAAAGCCCCTGAAATAGCGGCTTCCCTGGTGGCGCAGTGGTTAAGAATCCACCTGCCAATGCAGGGGATGTGGGTTCGATCCCTGGCCTGGGAAGATCCCACATGCCGCGGAGCGACTAAGACCATGCACCACAACTACTGAGCCTGCACTCTACAACTCATGCTCTGCAATGAGAAGCCCATGCACCGCAACGAATAGTAGCCCCTGCTTGCCTCAACTAGAGAAAGCCCATGTGCAGCAACGAAGACCCAACACAGCCAAAAATAAAAACAAATAAATAAATAAATTTATATTAAAAAAAAAAAAGCCCCTGAAATATTCTCTTCTCTTCATTTTACAGATAGGGAAGTATCAGAAACACTAAATGACACACCTAACCAATAAAATTGTTAAAAGACTCCTGAAGATCACAAAAGGCATATCGTAAAGATATATTGTATCTAACTAATCTATGTATTTAATATGACCTCAGAAAAAATATCAGTAAGGAACAAACAAGATGATTCTGAAGTTCCAACAGAAAATTAAGAATAGCTAAGAAAATTCTGTAAAATAAGTGTAATGAAAGTAGAATAGTTTTATCAGGTATTAACTTATTTTGAAGTTAAAATAATCAAAACAGTGTTGTTGGAACTTCCCTGGTGGTCCGGTGGGTAAGACTCCACGCTCCCAATGCAGGGGGCCCAGGTTCGATCCCTGGTCAGGGAACTAGATCCCACATGCATGCTACAACTAAGAGTCCACATGCTGCAACTAAGAAGCCCACATGCCACAACTAAGAAGTCCGCATGCCACAACTAAGATCCCACGTGCCACAACTAAGACCTGGCACAGAATGAATGAATGAATAAATAAATAAATATTTTTTTTAAAAAAAGAAAAAAGTGTTTAAAAAAAAGTCTTGTTATCTAGCTTTTAGGGAGCTTACATTCTAGAGAGTAGACATTAATGATAAATGCAATTAAATAAAGTAAACCAAGTGGAAGTTGGGACAGAAATTCACCTATATGTGTACTTACACCATTTCTCTAGATATACATTTCTACATCTTTAATATGTATGGCTTGATTAAGGTACAGATTCATCTCATGTCTAAAATTGTTAGATTACATGAATAGTTAAGAAACAAAAGGAAACATTTTAAATTCCATCTATGTAAGTTTAATATTACTTATTGGGGCCTAAAGTACTAGAAAAGTAAAATATTTATGAAAACTAAAAGTTCTAAATTCAATTAGAGAAGGCATATAAGATCAGAAGATTTGAAAGCAAAATTAAAGACGTCAGTGTATTTAACTTTCAAGATAATAAATAAATTATAAATTGAATGCTTGAAGGCAGAAAGAAAACAATGTGGTAATGGTACATGAAAAGACGTTATCAATGGACAGATTAATTACTGTGAGTCCACAAACAGAATCAAATATATGTGGAATTTAATTTATGACAAAGGCAGATTTCAAATCTATGAGGAAACATGGCTCATTCAGAGAAATGGTACTGAGATAAATGAATAACCAGCCAGTTTGGGGGTGGCAGGGGAGAATCTCCTCACACCTTACACCATGATAATAAATAAATAAGACCCATATCAAACTTCTACAGATGAAAAATACAACATTAGAAACAAAAAATATATACCTGATGGGATTACAGTAGATTAGACACAAGAAAGAAAAGATCAGTAATTTACTGACAAAGCAATAAGAAACTATACAAAATAAAGCATGGAGACTGAGAAAAAGAGCAGAGTCTTTGTGAGGTGTGGAATAATAACAAGCAATATTGCATTATATTGGAATCCCAAAAGGGGGAGAAGGTGAGACAGAACAAACATGTGAAGAATGCTTTTTCCAAATTTTTTTCAAATTTTTTTGAAAAATTGAAATTTTTCCAAATTTGTTGAAAACCATAAAATCACACATGTAAGAACTTATCAAACCCCAAGCATAAGACACTTTTTTTTAAGCCATACCAAGTCACATCATAATCAAATTGCTGAAACCAGTGACAACAAGAAAATCTTCAAAGCAACCAGAAAACGATCCATTACGTACAGAGCAAGCAAGATACAAAAGATAGCAGACTTTTCATCAGAAATCACACAATCCAGAACACAACAGAGAGACACATTTAAAGTGCTAAAAGAAAACAAATCTGCAAATCCAGAATTCTTAACACAAAATAACTTTCTAAACTGAGGAGAAATTAAAATTTTCAGAAAAAATTTAGGAAAATTCATTGTCATCACACCTGCACAAAAAATGAAAGTAAGTCTAATAAGCAGCCCTATGATAAGCCCACATTTTGAGAAACTGACCCTCCTATTAACAGCCATGTGGGTGACCCATCTTAGAAGTGGATCCTCCCATCCCAAGAAGCCTTCAGAAGACTGTAACCCCAGCCAAGATCTTGACTACAACCTCTTGAGAGACACTATGCCATAACCACACACCTAAGCCACTTCAGAATCTTTGGCATACAGAAAGTATAAAATAATAAATGTTTGTCATTTTAAGCTGCTCAGTTTGGGAGTGATTCGTTACACAGAAATAGATAACTACTAAAAATACTATCAACCAATTAGACCTAACAGAACACTACACCCTACAACAGCTGGACGCTCATTCCACTGCTCATAAAATATCTCATTTCATTTTAGATTTTTAAGAAGGAAACAGATATTATCGACTCAGAATTATATAATTAACTTAAACATACAGATAGTATTTCCAAATAATCATTGTATACATTTATCAATATATACATTGACTACATTGCATAGGATTAGCACAAGACAAATATTTCCAACGCATATACCCACTCTCCGTGCCTCTCCTGTTATTAAGAACTCAATTGAGGCCTCCTAACATTCATACATTGAAGTCCTAATTCCCAGTGTGACTGTATTTGGAAACAGGACCTTTGAGAAGGTAATTAAATGAAATCACAGGGTGGGGCCCTAGTCCAATAGGACTGGTGTCCTTATAAGAAGAGAAAGAGACACCAGGTATACAGAGAGAAGGTGGTCATCTGCAGACCAAGGAGAGAGGCCTCGGGAGAAACCAAACCCACCAGCACCTTGATCCAGCCTCCAGAAATAAATTTCTGTTGTTTAAGCCCCCAAGGCTGTGGTAATATGTTATGGCAGTGAGTAGACTACTACACTCCCTCAATAAGACATGACTGCCTAAACACACAATGGATCCAGTCTTATCACTGGAACTGAAATTAGACCAGACCAGAGATTTACGGCAATACCGACAAGCAGAAAATATCAAAAAAAGGATATATGGATCTTATCAACTTTGTGGAATTGAAGCATTTTAAACTGACATTACATAAAGTATGCTCTCAGACCACACATTAAACTGGAAATCAGTAACGGACATACCTAAAAAAGTTCCCCAAATTTGGAAATTAAATAACACACCTGTGAATAACACATGGACCAAAAACGAAAAAAAACTACATTGGGACAACTTTTTTGAACCTATCATATTTGCAAAGACCAAAAGTTTGATGATATATTGTCCTGACCAGGTAATAAAGTGATGGATATTCTGATTGTACTGTTGGAGAGTGTGCAAATTAACATACCAAATATGAGGACTACCAAAAGTATAAATGCACATCCATTTGACCCAATAATCCATGGGAGATTAGAGTCAGGACTGCCTAATTTCTAATCTGGAACTCTTTTCCACCATATCTATGAAGACATTTTCTCAAACCACAGTCAAAGAAATTCTCATATGGTGTCCAGATAAAAGAGATAAGCTGGAAGATGTAGGCTAGCCAAAATAATGAAATATTGTAATTCCCTTAGCTTTCAATGGTTTGAAGAAACAATCAAAGAGAATATCAAAATCAGGGCTAATTCAAAAAATCTGACCCAACGGGAAGTACAGACCGACATCTGGCCAGGGAGCACAGCCTTGGGACCCACCCAACCAGCGGTGATTAAGAAACCAGCCTGCGACCCCACCCAATCACAGAGTCCAAACAGCTACACCACCCAGCCAGGGAACCGAGTGTGTGACCCTGCACAAACAGAGGTGATTATGGAGCCCGGACAGTGGCCCCACTTGACCATGGATCCAAGCCAGCAGCCCCACCCACCCAGGGAGCCTAACCAGTAGATTCATCCAACTATGGAACCAAGCCAGCAGGCCACTCCAACCTCAAAGCATGGGCAGTGGCCCCACCTCACTAGACATGCTGAAAGCAAATGCTGCCTGCTAGTGTACACTACCAGTTGGCCCATTCAGAATCCCAAACTGGGCTGACTGGAGGTCTCTCCCTGACAAAGTGAACCTAAGAAGACCACTTCCTCAAATGCACAGATGCCAACACAAGGACAGAAGGATCACAAAGAAATCAACCAAACCTGAAACCACCAAAAAAAATTAATAAAGCTCCAATAACTGACCCTGAAGAAATGGAGATCTATGAATTGAACAACAAGGAATTCAAAATAATACTCCTAAAGAAGTTTTGTGAACTATAAGAAAACACAGATAACTGAAAATAGGGTGAAAATACATGAATAAAACAAGTGTAAAAGATATGGAAACCACTTTAAAAAATAAACAGAAATCCTAGAGCTGATGAATATAATGACTGAACTAAAAAATTTAACACAAAACTTCAACAGGAGACTTCAACCAAGCAGAAGAAAGAATCAGTGAACTCAAAGACAAGTAAATTGAAATTATCCAGTCAGATGAGCAAAAAGAAAAAGAAATGAGAACGAATGAGGAAAGCCAAAAGGACTTACGGGAAAACAAAGAATCAGTATGTGGGGACTTCCCTGGTGGTCGAGTTACGGGTAGGACTCTGCACTCACAGTGCAGGAGGCCCGGGTTCAATCCCTGGTCGGGGAACTAGATCCTGCATGCATGTAACAATTAAGATTTCACATGCCACAACTAAGAAGTCCACATGCCACAACTAAGAACCCACATGCTGCAACTAAAATTCCCACATGCCACAACGAATATCCTGTACACCGCAACTAAGACCTGGCACAGCCATAAATTAAAAAATAAATTAAAAAGTTTTTTAAAGAATCAATATATGGATTATGGGAATCACAAAAAGAGAAGAGAGAAGGGGATCAAAAGTTTCCTCAAAGATAAAATGGCTGAAAACTTCCCCAATTGGGGAAATAAATGGACATCAAGATTCCTGAGGCCCTGAAGTCCCTAAACAGGTTTAGTCCAAAAAGGGCTCATTGAGACACATTATAACTAAGTTATCAAAAGTCAAAGACAGAGAGAGAAATTTGAAAGCTGCAAGAGGAAAGTGAATCATCACACAAGGGAGCCCCCATAAGTCTACAAGTGGATTTCTCAACAGAAATCTCACAAGCCAGGAAAAAGTGGGCTGAAATATTCCCCCAGTTTCTTTTTTCTTTCTCAGGATTGCTTTGATTATTTGGGGTCTTTTGTGTTTCCATACAAATTGCAAAAATTTTTTGTTCTAATTCCGTGAAAAATGCCATTGGTAGTCTGATAGGGATTGCACTGAATCTGTAGATTGCTTTGGGTAGTATAGTCATTTTCACAATATTGATTCTTCCAATCCAAGAACATGGTATATTTCTCTATCTTTTTGTCATCTTTGATTTCTTTCATCAGTGTTTTATAGTTTTCCGAGTACAAGCCTTTCACCTCCTTAGGTAGGTTTATTCCTAGGTATCTTATTCTTTTTGTTGCAATGGTAAATGGGATTGTTTCCTTAATTTCTCGTTCTGATCTTTCGTTGTTAGTGTATAGAAATGCAAGAGATTTCTGTGCATTAATTTTGTATCCTGCAACATTCCAAATTCATTGATTAGCTCTAGTAGTTTTCTGGTAGCACCTTTAGGATTTTCTATGTACAGTATCATGTCTTCTGAAAACAATAACAGTTTTACTTCTTCTTTTCCAATTTTATTCCTTTTATTTCTTTTTCTTCTCTGATTGCTGTGGCTAGGACTGCCAAAACTATGTTGAATAAGAGTGGTGAGAGTGGACATCCTTGTCTTGTTCCTGATCTTGGTGGAAATGCTTTCAGCTCTTTACCACTGAGTATGATGTTTGCTGTGGGTTGGTCATATATGGCCTTTATTATGTTGAGGTAGGTTCCCTTTATGCTGATTTTCTGGAGAGTTTTTATCATAAATGGGTGTTGAATTTTGTCAAAAGCTTTTCCTACATCTATTGAGATGATCATATACTTTTTATTCCTTAATTTATTAACACGGTGTATCACAGTGATTGATTTGGGTATACTGAAGAATCCTTGCATCCCTGGGATAAATCCCACTTGATCATGGTGTATGACCTTTTTAATATGTTGTTGGATTCTGTTTGCTAGTATTTTGTTCAGGATTTTTACATCTATGTTCATCAATGATATTGGTCTATAATTTTCTTTTTTTGTGATATCTTTTTCTGGTTTTGGTATCAGGGTGATGGTGGCTTCGTAGAATGAATTTGGGAGTATTCCTCCCTCTGCAATTTTTTGGAAGAGTTTGAGAAGGTCTGGTGTTAGCCCTTCCCTAAAGGTTTGATAGAATTCGCCTATGAAGCCATCTAGTCCTGGACTTTTGTTTCTTGGAAGATTTTTAATTACAGTTCTAGGTTCATTACTTGTGATAGCACTACGTAACACCACACACAAAAATAAACCCCAAATGGATTAAAGACTTAATGTAAGACCAGAGACTATAAAACTCTTAAAGGAAAACATAGAAAAAACACTCTTTGACATAAACCACAGCAAGATCTTTTTTGACCCACCTCCTAGAGTAATGAAAATAAAAACAAAAATAAACAAATGGGACCTAATGAAACTTAAGAGCTTTTGCACAGCAAAGGAAACCATAAACAAGATGAAAAGACAACCTTCAGAATGGAAAAAAATATTTGCAAATGAAACAACGGACAAAGGATTAATCTCCAAAATATACAAACAGCTCATACAGCTCAATACCAAAAAAACAAACAACCCAATTAGAAAATGGGCAGGGGTTCCCTGGTGGCGCAGTGGTTGAGAGTCCGCCTGCCAATGCATGGGACACGGGTTCGTGCCCCGGTCTGGGAAGATTCCACATGCCACGGAGCAGCTGGGCCTGTGAGACATGGCCGCTGAGCCTGCGCATCCAGAGCCTGTGCTCCACAATGGGAGAGGCCATAATAGTGAGAGGCCCACGTACCGCAAAAAAAAAAAAAAACAGCAAGGGAAAAACAAATAACATATAAGGGAATCCCCATAAGGTTAACAGCTAATATTGCCACAGAAACTCTGAAAGCCAGAAGCGAGTGCTGGACATATTCAAAGTGATGAAAGGGAAAAACCTACAACCAAGATTACTCTACCCAGCAAGGGTCTCATTCAGATTCGACAACCTTTACAGATAACCAAAAGCTAAAGGAATTCAGCACCACCAAACCAGCTTTAAAACAAATGCTAAAGGAACTTCTCTAGGCAGGAAACACAAGAGAAGGAAAAGAACTACAATAACAAACCCAAAACAATTAAGAAAATGGTAATACAAACATACATATCGATAACTACCTTAAATGTAAATGGATTAAATGCTCCCACCAAAAGACACAGACTGGATGAAGGGATACAAAAACATGACCTGTATTTATGCTGTCTACAAGAGACCCACTTCAGGCCTAGGGACACATACAGACTGAAAGTGAGGGGATAAAAGAAGATATTCCATGCAAATGGAAATCAAAGAAAGCTGGAGTAGCAATTCTCATAACATACGAAATACACTTTAAAATAAAGACTATTACTAGAGACAAACAAGGACACTAAATAATGATCAAGGGATCAATCCAAAAAGAAGATATAACAATTGTAAATATTTATGCACTCAACATACGAGCACCTCAATACATAAGGCAAATGCTAACAGCCATAAAAGGGGAAATCAACAGTAACACAATCATAGTAGGTGACTTAAACACCCTACTTCCACCAATGGACAGATCATACAAAATGAAAATAAATAAGGAAACAGAAGTTTTAAATGATACATTAAACAAGATGGACTTAATTGATATTTATAGGACATTCCATCCAGAAACAACAAAATACACTTTCTTCTCAAGTGCTCATGGAACATTTTCCAGGATAGATCATATCTTGTGGTGCAATTCAACCCTTGGTAAATTTAAGAAAATTGAAATCATATCAAGTATCTTTTCTTGACCACAACGCTATGAGACTAGATAATAATCACAGGAAAAAAATCTGTAAAAAATACGAACACGTGGACGCTACACAATACACTACTAAATAACCAAGAGATCACTGAAGAAATCAAAGACGAAATCAAAAAATACCTAGAAACAAATGACAATGAAAACACAATGACCCAAAATTGATGGGATGGAGTAAAAGCAGTTCTAAGAGGGAAGTTTATAGCAATACAATCCTACCTCAAGAAACAAGAAACATCTCAAACAAACAACCTAACCTTACACCTAAAGCAATTAGAGAAAGAACAAAAAAAAAAAAAACCAAAGTTAGCAGAAGGAAAGAAATCTTAAAGATCAGATCAGAAATCAATGAAAAAGAAATAAAGGAAACAATAGCAACGATCAATAAAACTGAAAGCTGGTTCTTTGAGAAGATAAACAAAATTGATAAACCATTAGCCAGACTCATCAAGAAGAAAAGGGAGAAGACTCAAATCAATAGAAGTAGAAATGAAAAAGGAGAAGTAACAACTGACACTACAGAAATACAAAGGATCATGAGACATTACTACAAGCAATTCTATGCCAATAAAATGGACAACCTGGGAGAAATGGACAAATTCTTAGAAATGCACAACCTTCCGAGACTGAACCAGGAAGAAATAGAAAATCTAAACAGACCAATCACAAGCACTGAAATTGAGACTGTGATTAAAAATCTTCCAACAAACAAAAGCCCAGGACCAGATGGCTTCACAGGTGAATTCTATCAAACGTTTAGAGAAGAACTAACACCTATCCTTCTCAAACTCTTCCAAAATATAGCAGAGGGAGGAACACTCCCAAAAACATTCTACGAAGTCACCATCACCCTGACACCAAAACCAGACAAAGATGTCACAAAGAAAGGAAACAACAGGCCAATATCACTGATGAACATAGATGTAAAAATCCTCAACAAAATACTAGCAAACAGAAGCCAACAGCACACTAAAAGGATCATACACCATGATCAAGTGGGGTTTATCCTAGGAATGCAAGGATTCTTCAATATATGCAAATCAATCAATGTGATACACCATATTAACAAACTGAAGAATGAAAACCATATGATCATCTCAATAGATGCAGAAAAAGCTTTCAATTAAATTCAATACCCATTTATGATAAAAACCCTCCAGAAAGTAGGCATAGAGGGAACTTGCCTCAACGTAATAAAGCCCATACATGAAAAACCCACAGCCAACATCGTTCTCAACGGTGAAAAACTGAAACCATTTCCTCTAAGATCATGAAGAAGACAAGATTGTCCACTCTCACCACTATTATTCAACATAGTTTTGGAAGTTTTAACCACAGCAATCAGAGAAGAAAAAGCAAAACAAGGAATCCAAATCAGAAAAGAAGAAGTAAAGCTGTCACTGTTTGCAGATGACACAATACTATACATAGAGAAGCCTAAAGAGGCTACCAGAAAACTACTAGAGCTAATCAATGAATTTGGTAAAGCAGCAGGATACAAAATTAATGCACAGAAATCTCTTGCATTCCTATACACTAATAATGAAAAATCTGAAAGAGAAATTAAGGAAACGCTCCCATTTATCACAGCAACAAAAAGAATAAAATACCTAGGAATAAACCTACCTAAGGAGAAAAAAGACCTGTATGCAGAAAACTATAAGGCACTGAAGAAAGAAATTAAAGATGATAGAAACAGATGGAGAGATTATACCACGTTCTTGGATTAGAAGAATCAACACTGTGAAAATGACTATACTACCCAAAGCAATCTGCAGATTCAATGCAATACCCATCAAACTGCCAATGGCATTTTTCACAGAACTAGAACAAAAAATTTCACAATTTGTATGGAAACACAAAAGACCCCGAATAGCCAAAGCAACCTTGAGAAGGAAAAACGGACCTGGACGAATCAGGCTCCCGGACTTCAGACAATACTACAAAGCTACAGTAATCAAGACAGTATGGTACTGGCACAAAAACAGAAATATAGATCAATGGAACAGGATAGAAAGCCCAGAGATAAACCCACACACATATGGTCACCTTATTTTTGACAAAGGAGGCAAGAGTATATAATGGAGAAAAGACAGCCTCTTCAATAAGTGGTGCTGGGAAAACTGGACATCTACAGGCATAAGAATGAAATTAGAACACTCCCTAAAACCATACACAAAAATAAACTCAAAATGGATTAAAGACGTAAATGTAAGGCCAGACACTATAAAACTCTTAGAGGAAAACATAGGCAGAACACTCTATGACATAAATCACAGCAAGTTCCTTTTGCACCCACCTCCTAGAGAAATGGAAATAAAAACAAAAATAAACAAATGGGACCTAATGAAACTTCAAAGCTTTTGCACAGCAAAGGAAACCATAAACAAGATGAAAAGACAACCCTCAGAATGGGAGAAAATATTTGCAAATGAAGCAACTGACAAAGGATTCATCTCCAAAATTTACAAGTAGCTTGTGCAGCTCAATATCAAAACAAACAACCCAATCCAAAAATGGGCAGAAGACCTAAATAGACATTTCTCCAAAGAAGATATACAGATTGCCAACAAACACATGAAAGGATGCTCAACACCACTAATCTTTAGAGAAATGTAAATCAAAACTACAATGAGGTATCACCTCACACCTGTCAGAATGGCCATCAACAAAAAACCTACAAACAATAAAGGCTGGAGAGGGTGTGGAGAAAAGGGAGCCCTCTTGCACTGTTGGTGGGAATGGAAATTGGTAAGCCACTATGGAGAACAGTATAGAGGGTCCTTAAAAAACTAAAACTAGAACTACCATACGACCCAGCAATCCCACTACTGGGCATATACCCTGAGAAAACCATAATTCAAAAAGAGTCATGTATCACAATGTTCATTGCAGCTCTATTTACAATAGCCAGGACATGGAAGCAACCTAAGTGTCCACTGACAACTAAATGGATAAAGAAGATGTGACACATACATACAATGGAATATTACTCAGCCATAAAAAGAAATGAAATTGGGGCTTCCCTAGTGGCGCAGTGGTTGAGAATCTGCCTGCTAATGCAGGGGACACAGGTTCGAGCCCTGATCTGGAAGGATCCCACATGCCGCAGAGCAACTAGGCCCATGAGCCACAACTACTGAGCCTGCGCGTCTGGAGCCTGTGCTCCGCAACAAGAGAGGCCGTGATCGTGAGAGGCTCGCGCAGCGCGATGAAGAGTGGCCCCCGCTTGCCACAACTAGAGAAAGCTCTCGCACAGAAACGAAGACCCAACACAGCAAAAATAAATTAAAAAAAAAAAAGAAATGAAATTGAGTTATTTGTAGTGAGGTGGACCTAGAGTCTGTCAAACAGAGTGAAGTAAGTCAGAAAGAGGAAAATAAATACCGTATGCTAACACATATACATGGAATCTAAAAAAAAATGGTTCTGAAGAATCTACGGGCAGGATACAAATAAAGATGCAGACGTAGAGAATGGACGTGAGGACACGGAGAAGGGGAAGCTGGGATGAAGTGAGAGAGTGGCATGGACATATATACACTACCAAACGTAAAACAGATAGCCAGTGGGAAGCAGCCGCATAGCACAGGGAGATCAGCTCGGTGCTTTGTGACCACCTAGAGGGGTGGGATAGGGAGGGTGGGAGGGAGACGCAAGAGGGAGGAGATGTGGGGATATATGTATATGTACAGCTGATTCACTTTGTTATACAGCAGAAACTAACACACCATTGTAAAGCAATTATACTCCAATAAAGATGTTAAAAAAAGAAAAAAGAAAAAAATGACAATGAGGCATCACCTCACATCTGGTAGTATGGCTTTTATTCAAAAAGACATGAAAGAACTAGTATTGAAGAAGATGTGGAGAAGGGAGGACTCTTGTTCACTGTTAGTGGGAATGTAAATTGGTACAGCATTGTGGAAAACAGTATGAGGTTCCTCAAAAAATTAAAAATAGAACTAGCATATGATCCAGCAATCCTCACTTTTCAATCTATTTGAAGGAAATTAAATCACTATCTCAAAAAGCATCTGCATCCCCATGTCCACTGTAGCACTGTCACAACAGCAAAGACATGGAAACAACTCAGTGTCAGCTAAAAGATGATGGATAAAGAAAATGTGATACACATACAATGGAAAAAATTATTCTGCCATAAAAGAGGGAAATCCTGCCATTTGTGACAATATGGATGAACTTAAGGGGCATTATGCTAAGTGAAATAAGTCAGAGAAAGACAAATATTGTATGATCTCACTTGTAAGTGCAATCTAAAAAAAGTTGAACTTAGAGAAACAGAGAGTAGAATGGTGGTTGTCAGGGGCTTGGGATGGGGGAAATGGATTGTTGGTCACGGTGTACAAACTTCCAGTTGTAAGATAAATAATCTCTGGCGATCTAATGTACAGCATGGTGACTACAGTTAACAATACTGTATTATATACTTGAAATTTGCTAAGAAAGTAGATCTTAGTTCTTACCACGAAAAAAAGGTAACCATATGAGGTGATGAATGTGTTAACTAAACCTTACTGTGGTAATCATTTTGTAACATATACATCATGTTACATGAATATAACAATCATCATGTTATATACTTTAAATGTATATAACTTTGTCAATTATACCTCAATAAAGCTAGAGAGGAAAATCTAGGTTGCATGGCCCTTCTAATTAAATGACAATGAGAAATTCTCTTGCTTTAAGAATCTATTATATATAGTATTTTAATACCAGCATTAAGACTAACCCTTTCTAACCTCTTCCTAATCTCAATGTTTAATCCCTTAATACTCTCTAGAGCTTTTTTTGGTCTAAGAAAAAAAAAAAAAAAAAAACTTTCATCACCTTGAAGTTTCAGATTAACTTGAATTCATTTTCTATTAGAAATAAGGTAATATAAAATATCTATCAATAATCTATTTCTTAATGTAGATAGTGGTACATGAGTGTCCCTTCTACTAAAATTCTTTATACTGTATACATACATTTTATACATACTTTCCTGTGTATGTAAATTTGATAACATAAAAAACACCGACTTACTTATACAGATACTCAGAATCTGAGTTAAAACCCCTATTCAGTATTACTCCAAATAAACCTAAGGCAAGGCATCACTTCCCTCTTTCTCAATGAGAAGGGTTAACCTTAATTGCCAGTGTTAAATTTCAGTGTTATAAAAACCTAAACTTCTTTTCTTTTAGAGTACCTAACTGCAAGATGGATAATTGAGCAGATGATAAGAAATATAATTACCAAAACTATGGTAAAACATTAAGTTAATAATCTCAGAGATAAAGAAGAACACCTACCTTAAAGGATTTTTTCTATTACTGTTTAAAAAATAAACTATATCTCAGGGGATCTTTTGACCAGAATTATTTAATAGGTTCCTCTTTTTCTTTCTTCCTTACTTCGTCCTCTACACATATATATACACACAAACAACACACATAAATTCATGCGGAGTTCAAAGAAACTAAGTTCCGTTATAGAGAGAAAAGAAAAAAGTATACTTACATTTTAAGAACCAGCACATCTTTGTAACCTACCTGACAAAAATACTCTGCTCGTAGCTTACAATAAACCCTGATCAATGATAGTGAGTCATTTGCTAGACAAAATGGAACGTCGTCAAAAACTGTCTGCCTCTTGCCCAGCTCCAGTCCTCTATGATCTCTGTTCACCAAAACTGTTCCCCTCTCCTGGGTTCCTTATCTCAGCTTCTGGCAGCAACATTTTCTCAGGCATCCATAAGTAGTTCCTCCCTCTCACCTTTCAAACCAGAATTCAAGTGACTAAGTGATTTTTAGTTATGCTTACACTAGTGTATGATAAGAAAAAAGAAAATATTAAAGCCAAACACACATCTGTTGAAAATTTACATTCTTTCATAGTATTTTGGTTTGGATGAGATCTCAAGTTATTTATTTAAGTTAATAGTTATTCACAAGCTTGCTTATAATTTTAATTAGTTGGTTTAAAGTAGGCATTTTTAGATCCACAAAAATCCACAACTCTATTATAGAAGCCAACATTTTTTTCTTAAAGGGCCAGATAGTAATATTTTAGGCTTTGAGAGTCATACAGTTTCTGTCAGTACTCAACTCTGCCTTTGTGAAGTGAAAGCAGCCATAAACAATATAACTAAATGAATGTGGTGTGTTCAAAAAAACTTTTTTACAAAAACAAGCAGCCAATTCCTGGGAAGTAGTTCACCAACTCCATATACTAGAGGAATCCAAAGGATATATAGCCATGGAATAGAAAAATGCAAGTCTACCTATTCATTAATCAAATTAATCCATAATCCACTGACCTGTTAGTCAATGAGGCCAGTGCTCTTAGATTATGAAAGTATTTAAAATACAGTGATCTCAATCACTGCTTAAAAAGTCTAAGATACATCTCAACTACAAAACGAAGGGCTGATAGTAAATGATCTCTAGGGTACATTCTAGCATTAAAATACTACATGTGCATTTAAAAACAGGCAGCCTGGGGACTTCCCTGGTGGTCCAGTGGGTGAGACTCTGCACTCCCAATGCAGGGGAACTGGGTTTGATCCCTGGTCAGGGAACTAGATCCCGCATGCATGCCGCAAATAAGAGTCTGCATGCCACAACTAAAAAATTCCCACATGCCACAACAAAGATCCCGAGTGCCGCAACTAAGACCTGGTGCAACCAAAATAAACAAACAAATAAATACATAAATAAATATTTTTAAAAATAATAAAAATATAAAAAAATAGGCAGTCTAGCCTCTTCAATAAGTGGTGCTGGGAAAACTGGACAACTACATGTAAAAGAATGAAATTACAACACTCCCTAACACCATACACAAAAATAAACTCAAAATGGATTAAAGACCTAAATGTAAGGCCAGACACTATAAAACTCTTAGAGGAAAACACAGGCAGAACACTCCATGACATAAATCACAGCAAGATCCTTTTTGACTCACCTCCTAGAGAAATGGAAATAAAAACAAAAATAAACAAATGGGACCTAATGAAACTTAAAAGCTTTTGCACAGCAAAGGAAACCATAAACAAGACAAAAAGACAACCCTCAGAATGGGAGAAAATATTTGCAAATGAAGCAACTGACAAAGGATTAATCTCGAAAATATACAAGCAGCTCATGCAGCTAACTATCAAAAAAACAAACAACCTAATCCAAAAATGGGCAGAAGACCTAAATAGACATTTCTCCCAAGAAGATATACAGATTGCCAACAAACACATGAAAGGATGCTCAACATCACTAATCATTAGAGAAATGCAACTCAAAACTACAATGAGGTATCACCTCACACCTGTCAGAATGGCCATCAACAAAAAATCTACAAACAATAAATGCTGGAGAGGGTGTGGAGAAAAGGGAGCCCTCTTGCACTGTTGGTGGGAATGGAAATTGGTAAGCCACTATGGAGAACAGTATAGAGGGTCCTTAAAAAACTAAAACTAGAACTACCATACGACCCAGCAATCCCACTACTGGGCATATACCCTGAGAAAACCATAATTCAAAAAGAGTCATGTACCACAATGTTCATTGCAGCTCTATTTACAATAGCCAGGACATGGAAGCAATCTAAGTGTCCATCGACAGATGAATGGATAAAGAAAATGTGGCACATATATACAATGTCATATTACTCAGACATAAAAAGAAATGGAATTGAGCTATTTGTAGTGAGGTGCATGGACCCAGAGACTGTCATACAGAGTGAAGTCAGAAAGAGAAAAACAAATACCATATGCTAACACATATGTATAGAATCTAAAAAAAATGGTTCTGAAGAACCTAGGGGCAGGACACGAATAAAGACACAGACATAGAGAATGGACTTGAGGACACGGGGAGGGGGAAGGGTAAGCTGGGATGAAGTGAGAGAGTGGCATAGACATATATACACTACCAAATGTAAAAGAGATAGCTAGTGGGAAGCAGCCGCATAGCACAGGGAGATCAGCTCGGTGCTTTGTGACCACCTACAGGGGTGGGATAGGGAGGGTGGGAGGGAGACGCAAGAGGGAGGGGATATGGGGCTATATATATACACGCATAGCTGATTCACTTTGTTATACAGCAGAAACTAAAACACCATTGTAAAGCAATTATACTCCAATAGATATTAAATAATAATAAAAAAATTTTTAAATTAAAAAAATAGGCAGTCTAAGGCCTAAAGAGATTAAAACACATTGCCCTCTAACTATAAATAATTACCAGGAAAAAAATAACTATGGAAGGCAAATTATAGGGAATATGAGCACCTCTGAAAAGGTGTTTTTAATTTATTTATTTGTTTGTTTTTGGCTGCATTGGGTCTTCATTGCTGCACTCAGATTTCTCTAGTTGCAGTGAGTGGGGGCTACTCTTCATTGCGGTGCACAGGCCTCTCATTGCGGTGGCTTCTCTTGTTGTGGAGCACAGGCTCTAGGTGCGTGGGCTTCAGTAGTTGTGGCACGCGGTCTCTAGAGCACAGGCTCAGTAGTTGTGGCACACAGGCTTAGTTGCTCTGCGGCATGTGGGATCTTCCTGGACCAGGGCTCAAACCCACATTCCCCGCATTGGCAGGAGGATTCTTAACCGCTGCGCCACCAGGGAAGTCCCTGAAAAGATGTTTTAACGCAGATGGTTAATCAGTAAGCAAAAGAGTGGTTCACATTTCAAACCAAGATTTATTCAACAGACTCCAACTCAAAAGACCTGGATCCCAGCTATGCCAATTACTATTCATTGAGTAAGACTCACTCTTACCCCAATTAATTACTCCCCCGTGAAATGAGGACAATAATATCTACCTCAGAAATTATCATGAGGAGGAGAAGGGTAAAAAAATTCTAATAAAAATAGAGAATAACAAAGCTGGTGTATGTTAATAAAACCATATCAAGAATTAAAATAAATGTGAACAGTCTAAGCATGCCAATTAAAAGACAGAGATTATCATAGTGATTCGCAAAAAGCAAAATCCAAATATATCGTCTATACAAGAAATGCACTTTCTTTGAGATATTATTGACATATAATATTATTTTAGTTTCAGGAGTTCAGTATAACGATTAGCTATTTGTGTATATTGTGAAATGATCACCAATAAGCTACTTAACGAAATGCACTTTAAATATAAATATACAAAGATATATTTAAGTTAAAAGTAAAGGGAAGGAAAGATATATACCATGCAAATTCCATCTAACTTATGAACGTCAGACCAACCTTATAAATGACAAGCTCAAAGTGCCTAACTTAACTATTAAGAAACCTGACATTACATGTCTTCAGGAAAATCCAGCACTGAACACAGATGAGGGTAAACGTCTAACAGGTTGTAGGCCCTCTTCTCTAAAAGCAAAAGGTACTCTTCCAAAGTCAGAGCAAAATCCAACAGATTTTCTGAGAGCACATATACAGAAAAAAGTCCACTTAGGTGACTGGTAAATATAGCTATGAGAATACCGCGTATAATACTGTACTACAAATATGTGCATAATTAGAGATAAGCATCCCATTTAAAAACATATTCTCTAAAAAAGATGGGTAATATCATTTTTTCCTCAGTTTTTTACAAGCAAAGTACTATTTAACTCAAAAGTAAAAAAACATTATAATGATACTATTCTTTGCTCCAAAAGTATACTTTATTAATAAGAGTTAATTAAATAAAACCTGTTATCAGAATAAAGGCTTTTTAAAATTTTGCATGTCAGTGTTTTTGTACCTCAGCCCAAGATAGAGTAACAAATACTGGATTTATCCCCTCATCCAAAAACAACCCAAAAAGCAGATAAAATACATAAATAGTGGTTTTCCAGACACTGAACATCAGGCAGTGAAAGACAATGATCTCTAACAGATGGGAAGCAAATGAAATGAGCCCCTTCAAATGTCAAATCTTACTGCCTTGAGGGTTTCAAGGCCACAACCCGAGGAAGGAGAACCAAATGGAGCCAGGCAAGCTTCCTGAGTTAAGGGAGGAGGCAGAACTGAGAGTCTAGGAAAATCAATGCCACTAAAGTGAACAGGACAGAGTTCCAGACAGAAAAGAATTCCACAGAGAAATAATTCCAGAAATCTATACAGGGAATCCCTGAGTATTCACCAGAGTATAGATCAGCACATAAATATGAGAAAACTACCCAAGGCCAGGAAAAAAAAAAAATTTTTTTTAATTGAAAAAATTAGAACACAGCACATGTTCACATATAGAACCTAGAACAGTCATTTCCATCAGCCAGCCTGCAAAAACTCATAATTCATGAGATATTAGGTACTTTCCTTGGTAATGGGGAAGGTGTTTCCTTGGTAATGGGAAATAATTAGCCCTAGACTGAGCAATTCTCCTGACCCACCTAACAAACCATAAAGCAAAACTTGAAAGAATCAAACTGTTTCCAAAAAATTAACTACATGCCAAAACAAAGTTCAAAAATACTCGTAAACAGAAAAAATATCAAGCACCTAAAAAGGTAAAATTCACAGTGGCAGGCATCCAATGTCTGGAGTATAAAGAAGCAGAAAAAAACAATCTATGATGAGGAGAACAATCAATCAAAAATGATCCAAAATTAACACAGATGTTAGATTCGCAGAAATAAACATTAAAAGTTATTATAATGGCATTCCATATGTTCAAAAGTTAAGTAAAGATATGGAAGATATTAAAAAGTTGAACTTCTAGGGATTAAACTACAATGTCTGAGATAAAAAATACAATGGATTGGATTAACAGATTAGACAGGGAAGAAGAAAAGATTAGTGAACCTAAAGACATAGAAAGAGAAACTAGCAAAAACAAAAGACAAGAAAAAAGCAGACTGCCAAAAATGAAAAGAATAGTAGTGAGCTATGCTTCAAGCAGCTTAATATGCATATAACTAGAGTCCCCAAAAGTAGAGGAAGGTAGAAAAACATATAAAGAAATAATGTTCAGGGACTTCCCTGGCAGTCCAGTGGTGAAGACTCCACGTTTCCACTGCAGGGGGCACAGTTTCGATCCCTGGTTGGGGAACTAAGGTCCCGCATGCTGCGCAGCATGGCCAAATAAATAAATAAATAAAATAATGTTCAAATTTTTTTCCAAATTTGATTAAAATAATAAACCCAAAGTCCAAGAAGCTCAACAAGCCCAAGCACAAAAAACATGAACAAAGAAAAAACAAAACAAAAAAAACCCTACACTGAGACATCATAATCAAACTACTCAAAAGCAGGGATAAAGAGAAAATGTGAAAAGCAGCCACAGAAGAAGACAGGTCAGAGAAGCCAAAAAAAAAAAAAAAAGGATGACAGCAGATTTCTCCTTGGAAACAATGCAAGTAAGAAGACACTAGTGGGCTTCCCTGGTGGCGCAGTGGTTAAGAATCCGCTTGCCAACGCAGGGGACACAGGTTGGAGCCCTGGTCCGGGAAGATCCCACGTGCTGTGGAGCAACTAAGCCCGCGAGTCACAACTACTGAGCCCACGTGCCACAACTACTGAGCCTGTGCGCCGAGAGCCCATGCTCTGCAACAAGAGGAAGCCACCGCCATGAGAAGCCCGCAACCGCAATCAAGAGTAGCCCCCGCTCGCCACAACTAGAGAAAGCCTGCGTGCAGCAACGAAGACCCAATGCAGCCAAAAATAAATAAAAAATTTTTTTAAAGACACTAGTATATCATAAAGTACTAGAATCCTTAGAATCTTTCAAAAACAAAGGCAAAAATAAAGACATTTCCAGACATACCAAAAAAAAAAAAAAAGAAAGAATCCATCACTAGCAAACCTGCACTATAAGATATATTAAAGGAAGTCATTCACGCATAAGGTGGAAACATGGACCTACACAAAGGAACAAAACACTGGAAATTGTAACTAGATGAGTATGATTTTTTTATTATCATTTAAATCATTATTAGAAATTAGAATAGATTTTTTAATTTATTTATTTATTTTTTTTTTTTTTTTGCGGTACGCGGGCCTCTCACTGCTGTGGCCTCTCCCGTTGCGGAGCACAGGCTCTGGATGCGCAGGCTCAGCGGCCATGGCTCACGGGCCTAGCCGCTCCGCGGCATGTGGGATCTTCCCGGACCATGGCACGAACCCGTGTCCCCTGCATCGGCAGGCGGACTCTCAACCACTGTGCCACCAGGGAAGCCCAGAAATTGATTGTTTAAATAAAAATAACAACAATGTATTCATGAGTTTATGATATATGTGAAAATAAAATGTATGACAACAGTAAGATAAAAGCTGGGAGAGGAAAAACAGAAACAAACTATTAGAAGATTCTTATACTATACATAAAGTAGTATAATGTAACTGAAGGTAGACTGTGATAAGTTAAAGATACGCTGTACACTATAAACCATAAGGCAATCAATAAAATAACAATGACAAGCTAATCAACAAAGGAGATAAATGGAAACATAAAAAATAATTTAAAAGAAGGCAAAAAGGAGGAAAAAAGCAAACAAAGGGTAGATGGGATAAATAGGAAATAAACAGCAAGATGATACACTTAAATCTAACCATATCAATAAGCATATCAAATGTAGTCGAAATACCACTGTCAGAGATTATCAAATTGGATAAAAAAAGATAGGCCCAACAAGATCAACTGCCTACAAGAAAAGGACTTTAAATAAAAAGACACAAATAGTTTAAAAGAAAAACATTCTTTGTTTTTTGGGTTTTGGTTTTTGAGTTTTTTTGGCGACGCCACACAGTTTGCGGCATCTTAGTCTCCTGACCAGGATCGAACCCATGTCCCTGCAGTGGAAGCTCAGAGTCCTAACCACTGGAGCACCAGGGAACTCCCAAGAAAAAATATTTTTAAAAATAGATACCGTCCGTGGAGAAACTGTCTTCCACAAAACTATCCCTAGTGCCAAAAAGGTTGGGGACCGGTGATACAGAGGACATATCACTGAAATTGAGAACCACATGGGAAAAGAAACAGAAAAATCAATAAAATCAAAAGCTGGTTGCTTAAAAAGAGCAACAAAAGTGACACAGGAATGAAAAAGATGATATCATTATATATTCTACAGACACTGATAGAACAATAAAATATTACAAGCAACGTTTTGCCCCTAAATTCAACAACTTAAATGAAATGGTCAAATTCCTTGAAAGATTGGAACTGCCAAAGCTCACACAAAAACATAACCTGAATAAGTAGTACATCATTAAAGGAATTGAATTTGTACTTAAAAACCTTCCAACAATAAATACTCCAAACTTAGATTGCTTCACTGCCAGTCTCTGCCCAACATTTAAGGGAGAAATATATTATATTCTACACAAAATCTTAAAAAAATTCAGAAGAGGTGGGAACCCTTCCAAACTCATTTTAGGAAAGTAGCTTTACCCTAATACCAAAATTAGACAAAGATATTAAAAAAGAAAACTATAGTTCAATATCCCTCTTGAACATAGATACAAAAATCCTCATATCAAAATACTAGCAACTCAAATCCAGCAATATATAAAAAGGGTAATACATCATGACCAAGTAGAGTTTACCCCAGGATGCAAGACTGGTTCAATACTCAAAAAATTACTTAATGTAATTCACCGTATGTACAGATTAAAAAGAAAAATCACACAATTACCTCAGTAGATGCAGAAAAAACATTTGACGAAATCCAGCAACCCACTGCTGATAATTGGGGGAAAAAAAAACAAAACCTCTCAGCAAACTAGGAATAGAAATTACTCAATTGGATAAAGAGCATCTACAAAAAACCTACAGCTAATATCAGACTTAATGATAAAAGACTTATTTTCCCCTAGCATCAGGAACACGACAAGGATATACACATTCACCACTTCTGCTCAACACTGTACTGGAAGTTGTGCCCCATGCAATCAGGAAGGGAGGGAGGAAGTAGAGAGAGAGAGAGAAAGAGAGAAAGAAAGAGAGAAAAGAAAGAAAGAAAAAGAAAGAAAGGAAGGAAGGAAGGAAGGAAGGAAGGGGGAGAGAGAGAAAGAGAAAAAGAAAGAAAGAGAGGAGGGAGGGAGGAAGAAATACAGAGACAGAGAAAGAGAGGGAGAGAGGGAGAAAGGAAAGGCACTAAGATTTGAAAGGAAGAAGTAAAACAATCTTTATTCACAGTCAACATGCTCATCTACATAGAAAACCTAATGGAATCCATCAAAAGCTACTAGACCAAATAAGTTTAGTGAGGTTGCAAGATGTAAGATCAATACACAAACCTCAACTTGAATATGAATGTTCATAACAGCTAAATTTGTAATAGCCAAAAACTGGAAGCTACTCAAATGTTCATCACCAGATGAACAAATATACAAATTGTGTTATATCCTTACAGTGGAATATTACTTAGCAATAAAGGAATGAACTACTGACACAAAACAACATGAATGAATCTAAAATAGTTACACTGAGTGAAGGACACCAGATCAAATATATGTGTGTGTATATATATCCACACCAGACTGACTTAATTTGTCCTGCCTTTGAGGATGATTTGTAAGAAGTTGAATTATCAATAATAAAATGTTTTGGGTGCTCTGATAAACATGAAAGCAAAGTAAGAAAAATGGAAATGGGAAAAGGTGTTTTCCTCCTATAATTGAAGCAATAATGCATTAATTTTTGAATAATTCAGGGTTAAAAGGTAAAAACAAGATGCTGAAGTTCTCACTGAGAAAGGCTAGAATTCCTATGCACTGTTATTTTCCTGATGACTTTCTAAAAATGGTGCCCTGATTTAGGTTTTGGGAAACATTTAAAAAAAAAAAAAAAAAAAGGCCACCATAAGAGAGTGTTATTTGGTGAACTATTTTTTTACATTTATAAATGTGGTGTTAGCATCACAAAATATAAACATACGCACATACACACACACACACACACACACACACACATATTCCACTTACATAAAGCTCTAGAAATGCAAATTAATCTATAGCAACAGAATATAGATCAGTGGTTGCTGGGGGAAGAGGCACAGAAAAAAGGCAGAAGGTAGGGATTACCTTGCAGGTGGTTGCTATGTTTACTATCTTGATTGTGGTGATAGTTTTACAAGTGTGTGTGTGTGTGTGTGTGTATACATACATATATATGTGTATATATATATATAGAAACTTAATGTACTTTAAATGTGTGCAACTTATTATAAATCAATTATGCCTCAATCAAGCTATTCCAAAAAATGCCTTCAAAATCATATGCAATTGCCTTGGTCAAGCATTCCAATCCAATGCTTTGATAAAAGGCTTTGCTTTTTAACAGTTCTATCACCAGTATAATGGAATATTAATATAGCATGCCAATGTTTCATAGTCCTGGGCAATCAATTACATAAAATTGGAATAATACCATTCTATTTATGTGTTTCTAGTCTCATTTAGTTAAAAGAAAAATTGAAGTAGGCAGGTCAAATACTGTCCCCATTTTACATGTGAGAAAAACTACAGCCTAGGAAAATTAAGTGATTTACCCAAGGACTAAAAGATAACAAATGTTGGGAAGTGAGACCAAAACATGGCCTCATAGACAGTTATGTTCTCACAAATTCTAAACTGAAAATTAGCAAGACCAACTTCAAAGGTCCCTGGTCAAAAAATGAGTGTTCTCTAGAGATGACTGATAAGCTACCTGGAGCTCTGTGATAATGAAAATATCACTGTGAATAAATCGGAACTATAATATTCTTGCCAACCAGCATTCTAGGAAATTCTTTCCACTATTACAGGTTAGATTTCCTGAGATTCTTTAAAGAATATATTCCAGGACTTCCCTGGTGGTGCAGTGGTTAAGAATACGCCTGCCAGTGCAGGGAACATGGGTTCGAGCCCTGGTCCAGGAAAACTCCTCATGCCACGGAGCAACTAAGCCCATATGCCACAACTACTGAGCCTGCACTCTAGAGCCCAGGAGCCACAACTACTGAGCCCACATGCCACAACTACTGAAACCCGTGTGCCTACAGCCTGTGCTCCACAACAAAAGAAGCCACCGCAACGAGAAGCCCATGCACCGCAATGAACAGTAGCCCCCGCTCGCCGCAACTAGAGAAAAGCCCATGTGCAGCAACAAAGACCCAATGCAGCCAAAAACAAATAAATAAATAAATGTATTTTTTTTAAAGCTTAAAAAAAAAGAATATATTCCATTAAATTGTCCCCATCTCTCCCAATAAAATCACCTACAAGCAGGATTATCTCTACCTGAGCAATGGCCACGGCTTAAAATTCCCTTAAGAAATCAAAACCCCAAATCTAGGCTTCATGCAAGTTTGGGGTTCAAATTTACATTACTCATGTGGCACTGGAACTCCCCAAACTAAAAATTAATTTTTAAAACTGGCACTGGGCCAACGATGTCTGTGATGGTTTAGAAAACAGCTCGCAATCTCCTTCCAGGTAAAATTCAAATTTCTTGTAAATTTTTCCTTAAAGATTTTTTCTAGAAATGCAAATTAAAAACTTAATAGACAAACTGGACAGCAGATTAGACAGAACTGAAGAAGGAATTACCTAGAAGACAGATCTGAGGAAATCACCCCCAATTCAGGGAACAAAAAAAAAAAAGATAAATGGATAGAAAATGAGTGAGCTCTATTTAGAAAACAGAATGAGAAGATCCAACAAATATGTTATAGTAGCATAGTATCCAAAACAGAACATAAAGAATGGGAGAGAGTTGAAATTCAAAGAGACAATGGCTGAGAATTTTCAGAACTGATGAGAGACACAAATCCTCACCTAGAATCAGCTCAACAATGAAGCCACACCTAGACACATCAACCTGAAAGTACAGATCACCAAAAAGTAAACCTTAAAAGTAATTAACAAAGGCAGATTACTTACAAAAGAACAATTAGATGGAATATAACTTCTCAACAACAGAGACTGGAAGACAACAGAAAAGTACCTTCAAAGTGTAAGGGAAAACAAATGTCAACTAAAATTCTTAACCCAGTTAAAATATTATTTGAGAGTGAGGCTGAAAACTACTCTAGTACCTGATTACATCATGTTCTTTCAAGCCTGTGAAGCTTTATGTTTTCTGTTCCTTCTATCCATAATGTCCTCCTTTAACTCCCAATCTCCTTCCAAATCAAATTCAAGCTCTTTGTAAAGTTTTCTTCCGCTTTCACTGCTAGGCAGTATCAACAGAGGCCACAGAGCCTAAGAACACAAGATTCGGAATATGCACAGAAATCGGTGTGAATAACAGCTGTGTGACTTTGGTCATGTTGCCTCCCTGAGACTATATTTTACTTATGTAGATGATAATATCAACCCCTAAGGCTTGTTCAGAATGTTAAATTAGATATATGTAAATTCCTGACCTACAATAAAACTCATTAATAAGAAAATGTACAGATTAGCTATTAGAAGAGACTTCAGAATATTGCTTGATCAATATTAAAAAAAAAGCATTTGAAAATTTTTATAATATAAAATATTGAGAAAAAGCAATAAACAAGGAATTAGAAAAAGTAATTTTTTAAATGATATTTATAGTAGAAACAAAAAGAAGGTATCAGGGAACAAATTTAACAAAAGATACACAATTTATGGAGGAAATTACTTTATTGATAGAGAAAACAATTTACACTACTCTCACGGTTAGGAAGATTTAATACTACAAAGATGACAACATGTGTATTCTACTGAAAAGAATTCCACTGCATGATTAAACAACAGTTTAATTGTTTCTATATTTTCTATATTTTCTCATTTTTTCTATATTTTTCCTATTTCAAACAGTATTATAATGAATATCCTTGTAGAGACTCCTTCTGCAATGTCCTCAAATTTAGCATGATTCCAAAAAATAACTAACAGAATTTTCCACAGAACTTGACAAGCTGACCCTGAAATTCAAATGAAAAAGCTAGGGACCAAGTATAGCCAAGATTCTTTTGAAGAATTATAAGGGAAATCCTGCCATATTGAGATATATTCTAATGTTATAATAATTAAAGTAGTATGATATTGTTGCAAGAGACATATCAATACAACAGAGAGCTTAGGACATAGATAGGAAACTGATACGTGACAGAGGTGGCACAAAAATCAATGAAGAAAAAAATGGCTGTTTAATAAATGGTGCTAGATGTTTACAGTACCCAAGACATGGAAGCAACCTAAACATCCATTGACAGATGAATGGATAAAGAATATGTGGTACATATATACAAATGGAATATAACTCAGCCATTAAAAAGAATGAAATAATTCCATTAGCAGCAACATGGATGGACATGGAAATTATCATACTAAGTTAAGTAAGTCAGACAGAGAAAGACAAATATCATGTGATATCACTTATATACAGAACCTAAAAAAAAAAACATGGTACAGATGAACTTATTAACAAAACAGAAACAGACTCACAGACTTGGAGAATGAACTTATGGTTACCGGGGGGAAAGGCTGGGGGGGAGGGCCAGACTGAGAGTTTAGGATTAAAATGTACACACTGCTATATTTAAAATAGATAACCAAGAAGGACCTACTGTAAAAAAAATTTTTTTAATTAAAAAAAAATTTTTTTAATAAATAAACAGTGCTAGAATAACTGGATCCTCATATTGAAAAAGATAAAATTAGATCTCGATCTCACATTATATGTAAAAATAAATTCCAAATGTACTAAAGACCTAAAGATGAAATACAAAATGTTAAATCTTTCAGAAGAAAATTTATAAGCATTTTTTTAAACCAAGGTAAAGAGGATTGCTTTAAAAAGACAAATAGGACTTCCCTGGTGGCGGAGTGGTTAAGAATCCGCCTGCCAATGCAGGGTACACGGGTTCAATCCCTGGTCCGGGAAGATCCCACATGTCGCGGAGCAACTAAGCCTGTGCACCACAACTACTGAGCCTGCGCTCTAGAGTCCGTGAGCCACAACTACTGAGCCCACACACAACTACTGAGCCCGCGTGCTGCAACTACTGAAGCCCGCATCCCTAGAGCCCATGCTCTGCAACAAGAGAAGCCTGCACACCACTACGAAGAGTAGCCCCCGCTCGCCACAACCAGAGAAAGCCCACGTGCAGCAACGAAGACCCAACGCAGCCAAAAAATATATAAATATTTTTTAAAAACACAACTAATACAAACTACAGTAGTAAAACTAGATTTTTAATTTCAAGCTTTTTACAACACTATTATATATTACAAGGTGAAAAGACAAGCCACAGGCTAAAACAATGAAATGAGGAATCCAAAGATCAGTATCTAGCATACATTAAGACTCAGTAAAATAAAATTTAAAAACCCAGTAGAAAACAGGCAAAGAATATGAACCAGCAGTTCACAAAAGAAGAAACTAAATGGCCTAAAAACAAATGAAAAGATGTTCAACTTTACCTAGCAGTCAGGAAATGCAAAATTTTTAAATATGTTTATAACCAACAGACTGGCAAAATATTATATATATAGAGAGAGAGAGACAGAGAGATACATATATATATATATCACCAGTTTTGGTAAGTAGAAAAACAGGAACTCAAATTCCTGGTGGAAGTGTAATTGGGAGTAAACTGGATAAACCAACAGAAGGCAACTCTTAACTATCTAGTAATGCCGAAGAATAGAATGCACACTCTATGATCCAATGATTCCTCTCCTAAAAACATTCTGGTATATCTATACAAGGAGACACATGCAAAGATGTTCACTACAGCCCTTTTAGAAACAATGAAAAACGTAAAGCTGTCCTTCAGCAAAGAAATAAGTAAGCAAACTATGGTTTAATCATACTATAGAATGTTTAATAGTAGTTAGAAGTGAATGAACTAGTCTATTTTAGCAACATGGCAAATAAAAAAGGCAAGCTGCAAAAGGATTCATATAATGTAAAATAATTTATGTACAATTTTCACATAAATATTGTTTAAATGTAGTACATTTAAGTAAATGTAAAAAGTAAATATAAAAGTAAAACATAGGGCTTCCCTGGTGGTGCAGTGGTTGAGAGTCCGCCTGCCGATGCAGGGGATGTGGATTCGTGCCCCGGTCCGGGAGGATCCCACATGCCGCGAAGCGGCTGGGCCCGTGAGCCATGGCCGCTGAGCCTGCGCGTCCGGAGCCTGTGCTCCGCAACAGGAGCGGCCACAGCAGTGAGAGGCCCGCGTACCGAAAAAAAAAAAAAAGTAAAACATGCATGGATACGACACAGGAATTTCAGGAGAATGGTAACCCCTAGGGAGGGAAAGAGGAAGGAAGGGAGAAGAGGATGATCTTTATTTTTCTGATTGAAAAAAGCTCTAAGGAAAATATGACGAAAGGTTGACCTCTATTAATCTCAGTGGTGAGTACAAAGGTATTTGTTATATTATTTTTATACTTTTATGTATACTGAAAATGTTTCATAGTAGAAAATAGTTTTAAAGAATTTAATATGAAATAAAAATGATTAGAAAAAAATTACTATTTAACAACACTTCTAAATTGCTCTGTTGTAGTTAAACCTCATAACTATGAAGATGACTAGAAACTACACTTCCAGCTCAAGGAGAATCTTCTCCACTAAGTAGAATCTGTCTACATTATTTCTAGTAAATTAGCAATGACAAAAAGTACAATGAACACAGAAAAGAGAACACAGATTTCTTTAACTCTTATTCTTCCAAGCTCTCAGAACAGGAGTGTTGTGCTCTTTTGTTTGAATTTGTGACTTGAGTTAGATGGATACTGCTGTAGAGAAAATTCCAGATTCATAGGAAAGAAAATTTCACAAGTAATGCATGTAAACACATAGATAACATACTAAAACTCTGAATATGTGCAAAGAGAATATAAATAAAAGAGATAAATATGGCACAGGTCTTCATCATCAAATCTTTATTGAAAGTTTGTTACTTGTAGCGATATAAACTAGAAATGAAAAAAAACTGTTAATTCAGAAAATCAAATCCTGCAGTATGGTTTCACACTGTACTTATGCTATAGAAGTGTTGTCCCTACACAGGAGCTTCACAGTGAAGATAAAACTCACCACTGGACTTTGCAACATAAGACTTTGAGGACAGGAATACATACAGTGAGCTAAAAAAAATAACAACAGAGGATGCCACTGCAAAGGAGATGATAAGGTTGGCAACACAGGTAGAGGCCACGTTGTGGAAAACACTGACGCCAGGCTAAGGGCGCCAGACTTTAGCTTACAAAAAATGGGAAGCCATTTTTTTTTTTTTTTTTGGCTGCGCCAGGTCTCAGTTGCAGCCCGCGGACTGTTAGCTGCGGCATGCAGGATCTTTTTAGTTGCAGCATGGGGGCTTCTTAGTTGTGGCATGCTTGTGGGATCCAGTTCCCTGACCAGGGATCTAACCCGGGCCCCCTGCATTGGGAGCACAGAGTCTTACCCACTGGACCACAAGGAAGCTATTTTAAGCAAAGTAGTCACATATGTAAAGCAGAATTTTATATGAGTGAAGGTTAGACTGAACTGTGAGATTATTACAGGCAGGAAAACAGTAAATTACCATGGAATAGGTTATGATGTGATGAAGGCTTGACCTAAGGTAACAGCAGAGAATGAAAAGAACAAATCTAAGAGAAAACAAAAGAACAGGTCTTGGTACCAAGCATGCAAGGAGAGGGAAAGGGAAGAATCAATAATGACACAAGGAGACACTATTAGATATCTACCCAAAATCCATTCCTCTGTTTTTCCCCAGACATGAGACAACAAAGACCAAATGTAAACAAACTAAGTGATGGAACAAAAGTTTATAAAAAGCCTGGGTCCCCAATAACACTAACAAGCTGCTGAACTAGTCCTGAGATGCAAAACAGTAAATCTCTTCAAGGTTTAAGCCACTAGTAGCTGGGATTTCTGACTGGGGGAAAAATGATACTAATTTTAAAAGAAACAAAGGGAATTCTCCAGCAGTCCAATGGTTAGGACTGTGCTTTCATGGCCAAAGGCCCAGGTTCAATCCCTTGTCAGGGAACTAAGATCCCACAAGCCTCACAGCACGGCCAAAAAAACTAAAATAAAATAATAAATAAATAAATAGGAAAATAAAAAAGGAAAATCTACATGGAAGTATTTTGGAGAGCGATATAATTGATTCAATTTTAGACATGCTGACATTAAGGTAATGGGAGGGTATTCAAGTGGCCAAAAGTTCCCAAACTGGTATGACTCAAAATAACAGCTTCCTAGATTTAACCAATGAAACTTAGATTATTCAAAGTTACAGATTTCTTTACTACAGGATTTCTTTAAGATGTTACACATTTCAGACAGTCAAGAAGATATGACGTGAAGTGTTTCCCAAATTTGCTTGGCCACAGTACACCCCTCTGTAGTAGAAAATCTCTGTAAAACATGTCTAGAGAAATAGATAAAGTATAGCTGATCCTTGAAACTTTAAGAATAGCGTATTCTAGGGACTTCCCTGGTGGTCCAGTGGTAAAGAATCTGCCTTCCAATGTGGGGGAAATGGGTTCGATCCCTGGTCCGGGAACTAGGCCCGCACACCACAACTACTGAGCTCGCGCACTGCAACAGGAGTGCCCGCATGCCACAAACTACAGAGCCCATGGGCCCTGGAGCCCGTGCGCCACAACTAGAGAGAGAAAATCCACATGCCACAACTAGAGAGAAGCCCGCACGTCAACAAAGAGCCCGGGCCACAACGAAGGATCCCACGTGCCGCAGCTGAGACCAGACTCAGCCAAATTAATTAATTAATTAAAAATAATAGAGTATTCTACAAAGAACTCACTAATACATGAAAAGATAATACAATTAGAATATCACCATTTTGCAGCCCCTAATAAAATAATAGATCTAGACAATGATAATCGATAGCTGCAAAAATCTTTAACATGATAGGGAACTTCATGACAAATGGATTGGGCTGACAAACCTGAACCCACTGATCAACCTAACATTTACTAAAGAATAGACAAGGAGACATTCTGTGGCTCCAGCTATTATTCAACAGGAAGTATAAAACACCATGATAAAGTTTTCTTGCCCCCTCCCCAAAAAAAGAGAACCTAAAATTTGATCAAGACTCTAGATCCAACTACTAGCATACAAGAAATAATGGGCAGAGGAACAAGTTACATATCACAGAGATGCAATCAGTAAAACCCAGAATGTCGGTTTCTTTAACTAATAAATTGCAAAGAAGGAAAAAAGAAGGGGGAGGGGGAGACTATAAATTAAGATTCTTAAGAGAAATAAAAACCAAATACAACATTAGGACATTGTTTGCATCCTACTCCTAAATTAACCCTAAGAAATCATTTATGAGACAAGTGGGAAAATCTGAATACTCACTTGCTATTTGAAGATATTAAAAAAATCACTGTGAATATTTTAGGTACTATAATTGTGGTAACAGTACTGTAATTCTTTTGTGATAAAATACATATAACATAAAATTTATTATTTAACCATTTTTAAGTGGTATTAAGAACATTCACATTGTTGAGCAACCATCACCACCATCCAACTCAAGAACAGTTTTATCTTCCCAAACTGAAACTCTACCCATTAAACAATAACTCTCCATTCCCCCTTGCCCCCAGCCCCGGACAACCACCATTCTACTTTCTGTCTCTGTAAATGAGACTATTGCAGGTACTTCATATAAACAGAATCATACAACATTTGTCTTATTGTGTCAGGCTTATTTCACTTAGCATAAGGTTTTTAAGGTTCATCCATTTTGTAGCATGTGTCTGAATTTCATTTCTTGTAAAGGCTGAATAATATTCCATCTTATGAATATGCCACATTTTGTTTATCCATTCATCTGTCAGTGGACATTTGGGTTCAGTTTTATTTTTCAGGGTTTGTATCTCTTTACTGAGATACATACTTAAACATTTATAAACTGAATTATAAGATACCTGAGATTTGCTTCAAAATAGATAAAAAAGATATCACTTTTCACTTATCAGGTTAACAAAGATCAGAAAAACTGGTAACACCATATACATTGGCCAAGATGTGTGGAAACATGCTCATTCAAATACTGTTGGTGGGAGTGTAAATTAATCTCTTTGGAGGGCTCTATCAAAGTTTAAAATGCACATTTCCATTAATCAAGATATAATATAACTTCTGATAATTTATCCTCACACATATACTCACATATACACAAAGAAATGTATACAAGAATACTGACTACAATAAAGCTTATATTAAGCCCAAGACTGGAAACAATTTACATGTCTATCAGTAGGGAACTGACTGAATAAATTACAGTAAAATACAAAAATATGAAAATGCAATAGAATACAATTTAACTTCAAAAAAGAAAATAAAATGGTTCTATGTGTACTAGTAAGAGACAGAATCCAATAAGTACGTTCACAGGAAAAAAGCAAGATTCAGAAGAGTATAACACTGTTCAACCAGACATTCACTGCTTTGATTTCTGGCATTGTCACACACCAAATAACCTAAAAACTTCCTACAACACAACATCTAGAAATGCTGAGTAAATTATAACTAAAATCTTTTAAATGTATAACTAAGCTCAAAAGTAAGGGAAATCTCTCACTGAGGTGTGGGATGGAGGAAAGAGGAACCTTTACTTTTTACTTTTCCACCTACTTTTATGTTATAACCAATAAGTATTACTTTTGAAATTAAAAAAGAAATCAGTCCTGAAGTACGCTGAAAAAAGATGCTATAAATTTAATAATCCATGCCACTCCCTGAATAACTAAAGCAATGTAATCTCAGGGCAAATTTTCAGGTATAACAGCTACTATTTTATCCAATTTAATTCAACATTTACTACTAAGTACAAGAGCCTTTGAAAAATAATAGCAAGATGAGGTTCCTATTTTTTAAGGAGTTTAGAATCCGTGAGGAAGAATAAGGAGGCAAAAGAAATCAATAATACACAATAGAACATGAAAACGGTCATCCTCTGCATCAAAATTTGAAAACTAAATGTTTAAAATTCCAATTTCTGGTTCGTAACATCAGAACCCCAAACCAGTCTGACATTAGTTTAGATTTTCCATTACTTTTTTTCTTTTTTTTCTCCATTATGTTTTTTGAACTCATCCATCCATTAATCATTTGTGACAATGACTGTACTTACATTAGTGGCAACATACAATTATTAATACAGTTTCTATAGGCTTTGTGATCTCTTCCCACAAATGAATTCTCAGTTGTTTTCTTCCTTTGATTCGTATACCTGTTAATAGGCCACATTTATTATATCAGTACTACTAATCAAAAATAACTGAATTCCCTGGTGGCACAGTGGTTAAGAATCTGCCTGCCAATGCAGGGGACACGGGTTCAAGCCCTGGTCCGGGAAGATCCCACATGCCGCGGAGCAACTAAGCCCGTGCGCCACAACTACTGAGCCTGTGCTCTAGAGCCCGCGAGCCACAACTACTGAGCCCGTGTGCCACAACTATTGAAGTCCACGTGCCTAGAGCCCATGCTCCGCAACAAGAAGCCACTGCAATGAGAAGCCCGCACACTGCAACCAAGAGTAGCCCCCGCTCGCTGCAACTAGAGAAAGCCCGTGCGCAGCAACGAAGACCCAACACAGCCAAAAAATAAACTAATTAATTTAAAAAAAAAAAAAAAAGGAAGGGTACTTGTAGAGGCAATAGAGAGAAGTACTGAACTGTCAGGCTCTGGAGCCAGCATGCCTAGCCAGCTACCTGTGTAATCCTGAGCAAGTTTCTTAAAACTCTGTGCCCCACTTTCCTCTTCTGTACAATGGGGATAATAACAGTAACAATCTCAGAGTTATTGATTAAGTGAGTTAATGTAAAGCAGATTTTAATATTTGACCACTATTTTCCAAATAGATGAATAAAACTCCAAAATTTTAATAGCACTCTGTTGTTGAGACTGGTGTGAAAGAGAGCCACATGTTCTGCTTACTCCTAAGCCTTCTGGGGGACAATCTGGAAATCCCACTTTGAGAATTTATCCCACTGATATTCTTGCACAGGTACACAAAGAGAGGTATACCAGTTTTTTATTTCATACTGAAACCAAAATGCCCATCAAAAGTGATGACTAAAGAAAGGCAAATTTATGACATGAAACACTATGCAGCAGATTTTTTTTTTAACAGAGTGAGTACACTGATTTACTGACATGGAAAGATCTCAAATAAGTGAAAAATTCAAGATGTATACAACAGTGCACATGATAGGTTACCTTTTGCATAAAAAGAGGCTGAAATATCAAAATACATATTCATCCTTGTTTCTTTTTGCACTAAGAGGAACTAGTAACAGTGTGAAGAAACTGGGCAGATGGGAGACAGGATGGGAGGGAAACTTCAAACTGTGTATCTTTTTATTTTATTTTTTTGCTTTTTTAGCTACATAAATATCTTATCTATTCAATTGTCAATTTTTACAGTATTTTTAAGTGTCAGGTATACACTTTAAGCTGGCAAATGTTAGCTGCAATTATTACTATTGTTGTTACTAGCAATAGCAGTATTATAAGTATTATTGTCATTAACAAGCTCAAAACAGCTCCTTTCTGAAGCTTTTTTCTTACTCCCTCTGCACAGAGCCTTCTCTGACTCCCAGACTATTTAAGGAATTTATCATTTTCTACTCTAGTGTAAGCGGCTTAAGGGGCAGGTCAATGTCTTGTTCATTTTTAATATCCTAGGAGCCTTGCTTGTACCTAGTCGATACTGGTACATATTCTGGAATATTCTGGAATAACAGTAACCTACAAGTACTCCAAAGAAAATAGTGACCATTTCTAACGGGATTAGACTCTATCATTAATTATAAGACCAGAAAACTGAAAAACTTGAATAACTGGATTTGCTAACATTCTTTCGGCTACTGACCAGCCAAAATCTCCTCTCTTTGACTAAGTTTTTCTTTCCCCGGGACTTCCCCAGACACTGACATCATGTCCCAAGCCAAGACACAACATGCACCAACTCTTTAACTCACTGCAATCTCTGAAATGTCTTTTGTCCTAAATCCCAACACCCTGGTACATCATTCCTATCGAAAAAGCATTTGAGTGTTTCCTTTCAGATAGAGGTTCACATATTAGTCAGTGCATAAAGTGCCCTTTTAACTGGAGAAGACCTAAACACATGATTCGTAATTTGCTCAGTGTTTTGTTTGTGCTGGTATGGAAGGTATTCTATAATTGACTGCTCGCTCGGTAGCTCAATTCTAGATGTCATTCCAGCACACCAAATACTCCACTGACAGCTCAACAGTCACTTTTCATACAGGCCCCTCCCCTTCCCTCCTCCCTCAACCCCCATCAGCTCAAGAACTCCTTCCCTCATACTGACACACTGACAGTTCAGAAGTCCCTTTCCACAAGCTGTCCTCCACAGCAGCTGCAAGACCACCTCCCCGAGTCGCATCATCCAGCGACCCAATTCGGTCCCCAATATCATCCCTCTCCCAGCCAATCCAAATCACATCATCAGTCTCTTCCCAAGAACAGGCAGCTTTAAAGCCTTTCCCAGCAAGTACGCAATTGACAGCTCGACAACAGATTCCCCGAGTATCCTCTCCTCTTCTCTCCGCTCCTACCCCACGCACTGGCTCTTTTCTCTCAATCACTCGTTCGCCCTGGCTTCCCCGAAAATTCACAGCCTTGTTCCCTAAATACGCTCTCCGCTCTCCCCCTCCTCCCCATCCCCTTCACCGCTGACAGCTCAGTCACTTCCATCCCCATGTGGCTGCAACCTCCTGCCCCACTCCTTTCCCTTGACAGCTCTGGGTCGGCTCCAAGCTCCCCTCCCCAAGGCCTCCCCAGACCTCGGCCTGGGCCTCCCGCGGTGCCTCCCGCCCCGGAGGACAGCTCCACTCACCCACTCTCCCGCATCACGTTGCTGTCCCCGCAGTCGCAGGCACCGCCGGCCTGGCTGCGGAACATGTTGAAGTCGTGTCCGGTGTGGTCACCCTGGTGGAAGCACTCGGCGCACAGCGACATGCAGGGAGAGATGCCGCACGTCCGGCAGCGGTAGGCCACGAAGTTGGCTGTCCAGACCAGGCCGCAGAGCGCCGCGGGGTCGTAGGCCCGCACCGCCGCGCAGAACTCGTCGTAGCCTCCGCCGCCCGCCAGAAGGCACTTACACCACTCCAGGGCCTCCTCCTCGGCCGCCCCCGGACCGCCCCCGCCGCCCGCCGCCGCCGCCTCCTCGCCGTCTGCAGCCGCAGCCAGCGGCCGCTCGGCGCTCAGCACCCGCTCCAGCAGCGCCTGCAGCTCCTCGGCACCTGCGCGGTTGTCCGGCCGGCTGAGGGCCGCCTTCAGGTGCGCGGCGGTGGCCGCCTTGTCGAGGGCCAGCCCGGGCGCGGGCATCTCGGCTTGGGGTGGCTGCGGACCCCCGACGGCCGCCGCCGCCGCCGCCGCCGCCGCCATGATGAGAGCTCAGAATTTGGAGAGTCCAGGGCCGGCGGCTCCTCCTGGGAGGGAGGGGGAATTGGCTGCTGCGATTGCTCGGCCCTCCCAACTCTCGCGATATCCCGGGGCTGCCGCGCACCTCTGCCTGTGTCCCCGCCCCTGCACACGCCCCCTCGCGCTGGGGTGCCTGCTTCCCGACCCTCTCGCTTGGGACGGACCTCCTGTTTCTTCCTCCGACCTCTTGGCTCTCAACTACAATTGAGAGCCACTAAAATAAGGGACCTGACTTTAAAATTATTTAATATGGAAAATCTTTAATATGGACCATTTTTCCTCTATTTACCTGGGCTACAGGAATACATACAGCATCTTTCAGCTGTTTTTTAGGCACCTGCATTTCGTTCTGAGATGTAGATCCCCACTGTTATCAAACCCTTAATTACGATTGAATTACTATTATTATTGAAAACCCCTCCTAATTTTTCGCCCTGTATCAGTTCTTACCCTCACAGCTATTACCAGTTTAATCTTCTAAAGTACATTTTTTAGAGGATTAAAATATATTCTTACTATCACTCTCCTGTTCAAAATCTTTAGTGGAAACAAAAGTCAAAAACTCCTTGAATCTTCTCTTAATGCCCATCACCAACCTATCTTTCTATCATTATCTCCTTGCGCTACTCTCTTTGCCATTTGAAAGAGACCAATGGGACTCTTCAGTGTTTTCTGAAAGATGCTTTATCCCTGTAGTCTTTATTGTTCCTAGTTCCACCCCTACTCCACCCCATACAGTCGCCCCACACTCCTGTTCTAGCAACGTCTGCCCATTTCATTTCCCTTCTTCAAAAATGGCTCTGAGTTGGCCCGTGGGTCGGTGGCCTAGAGCTCAGTTCTCGGCTTTCATGTTCGGAGGTGGGAGGGACACGGGACAGGCCCGCACACCTGACCTGCCCGGAGAGGATCCCCGCACCCAGTAGGAGAAGGAGGAGACTAAGCAGGGAAAAAGACTCATAGCTTCTGATGCGAGTCACGTGCTGGAAGCTGCCCTGGAGCAGATGGACGGGATCATTGCAGGCACTAACACAGGGGTGGATATTAGCAATGGTACCTGTGAGCCTGCACTGGCTTCCGCGGCTTCCTACATGAACCCCTTCCCGGTGCTCCATCTCGTCGAGGACTTGAGGCTGGCCCTGGAGATGCTGGAGCATTCTCAGGAGAGAGCAGTCCTCCTGAGCCAGATCCCAGGCCCAACAGCTGCCTACATAAAGGGGTAGTTCGAGAAGAGCTGGCTGCGGCTTTCCGGCTCACTTTACACCTGGCATGGGCGCCGATCCCTCCCTCCAGTCCTGCTAAGTACTACTGACTCAGGCTGCAGTGTTTACAGAAAACTTTATGAAGCTTCAAGAAAATGATAGGTCCATAATTCCTCAGTCTGAAATCCTTAATTCCTCAGTATGAAACCCTTGGGTCCACGTGCATTTTAGAACTCAGAGCTTATTAAACTTTAGAAAGGTGAGACAGTGCATGTGTACTGTACTGTATGTACCATCTCTAGCAGATACAGGGCAGGAAACACGTGAACATTTCTTCAGCAAAACTTGTGAATATCTGCATGAATAAAGTTGGATAAACAAAGACTACAAATAGATAATTTACAGTGACCATGTATTTTTACCTTGTATAGATGTGCCTGAATTTATGAAACCATTTCTCTAATATTGAATTGAAATTATTTTTAATCTTTCACTAATAATATGGCATTGCTGCACACACACACACACAAAAAATGGCTCTGAACTTATTTGATGATACAACATTTTGCTTTTGCTATAAAAACCTCATCCCCACCGCACTTCTAATTGGCAAATTTCTTGAGGGCAAAAAATGAATCTTCTTCATTATTGCTCATAAGTGTTCAAATATTTGCCTGATTATTGTTGTTAAATGGAATATAATTACAATAGATCATTTTTGTTGCATATTTATTATGTGCCCCGTTCTTTATATATGCTATTTATTTTAACTCTCTCAATAATCATATGAAGTAAGGAAACTAAAACTTACAGAGGTGATTTATGTGTCCCCAAAACACACAGCTGGCAATCAAATGAGATGTGACTAGAACCCAGGTCCATCTGAATCCAAAGTCCTGCTCTTTCTACCACATCAATGCTTCCCAAACCTGCCTGATCCTAAGACTCACCTTAAGTTCTTACAAAAACAAATTCCAGAGCCCCACCCCAGACCCAAGGTATCAAAATCTCCAGAGGTTACACTGCCCTACCTAACAGAATCTGAACCTTGAAAAAGATTATCATTAATGATCTTTCCAGAACTAAAAATCTACAGCTTTTTAAGTTTCTATAGCTCACCTCCAGAGAGCTGGGTGTATTATTAAAAGTAACTTAGTAACACATGGCAGAGGACAACCAAGAATGAAAAAAACTGTAGGAGAAGCGATCCAAGGAAGTAGAATGAGTATTTCCAATCCATAACCAGTGATGTAAATGAACCTAACATAACAAAAACATACTATATCAATTGTCTAGATTCTCTACATTAGTAAAGCATTTCACAATCATCATTTAACAGTGATAAATAATTCAAATATTGCTCAATAAGTCTCTTTATGAATCACCAAATTATAAACCAAATAAAATCCAGGAGCATTTCAAACTAAGGTAAAACTAGTGTGTATTCACTAATCAGTGTCTGTGGGTTCAGGCAGTTGGGGAGGTGTGCTGGTATCTCTCTAGGATTGCTTTCCTGTGGAGAATAACAAGGGCGCCTGCTCTGCTTGACCACGATGATGCATGCTGCACATGCAGCCTTTTCAGCATTCCTTAGTGGTCTCTACACGCTCTGTGAAATTCCTACAAATTTCCACAAAATTCCACCACTTGTCACCAGTGCCTCTTTTCTTCTGTAACAAAAACAAACAAAAAAACTTCAAATGCCACCCCCTATTTCAGTTACATAGACATTGCAGTGCACATACAGAAATCTGGACATTTGCCACATTTCCCACCAACTGTGTCCATGAGGATATCAGATATGTTCAAAATCAGAGAACCATTAAAAATAACTGGTAATAACAAGAATAGAAATAACCCAAGTGAAAAATGGGCCAAAAATGTGAATAGACACTTTACCAAAGAAGATATATAAGCGGCAAATAGACATAGAAAACATGCTCAGCATCATTAGTCATTAAGAAAATGCAAGTCAAGGAACTTCCCTGGTGGCGCAGTGGTTAAGAATCCGCCTGCCCATGCAGAGGACACGGGTTCCATCCCTGGTCCGGGATGATCCCACATGCTGCGGAGCAACTAAGCTTGTGTGCCACAACTACTGAGCCCACGTACCACAAGTGCTGAAGCCCGCATGCCTAGAGCCCATGCTCCACAACGAGAAGCCACCGTAATGAGAAGCCCACGCACCGCAACAAAGAGTAGCCCCTGCTCACCGCAACTAGAGAAAGCCCGTGCGCAGCAACAAAGACCCTACGCTGCCAAAAATAAATACATAAATTATTTTTTTTTAATGAAGAAAATGCAAGTCAAAACTATGAGACACCACTATACACACTAAAATGGCAATAATCAGAAAGAGAGACAGTAACAAATGTTGGCAAGGATATGGAGAAACAGGACCCCTCACACAACATTGACGGGAAGGTAAAATGGTACAGCCTCTTGGGAAAACAGTTTGCCAGTTATGTACTTAAAATGTTAAACATAACTTTACCATAGAACTAAACAATTCCACCCCTAGGAATCTACCCAAGAGAATTTAAAACATATACCCACACAAAGACTTGTAGATGAATATTCAGAGCAGTATTATTCATAGTCAAAAACAAAAACTAGAAGTGATCCAAGGGTCTATCAATTTGTAAATGGATAAACAAAATGTGGCATATTCATATAATGCTATACTATTTAACAATAAAAAGAAATGAAGTACTGATGCATGCTACAACATGGGTGAATTTCAAAAATGTTATGTCAGTGAAAGAAGTCAGACACACAAAAAAGTGTATATTGTATTATTCCATTTATCCGAACTGTCCAGAAAAGGTACATTTATAGAGACACAAAATAAATTAGCAGTTGTTTGAAGCTGGGGGTTGAGAACAGGGAGTGCGTGCAAATGAGCACAGAGATCCTTTTAGGCTGATAGGAATGTTCTAAAGATGGAATGTGGTGATGGTTGCACAACTATGTAAATTTACTAAAAATCATTTATTTCTACTCTAAAAACAGGTGAATTTTATGGTATGAAATTATACTGTAATAAGACAGTTAATAATAATAATTAATATACTTGCTATTTGAGATGAGTGAAATCATCAAATATCTGTCTAGGTAGAAACTATATTACTGCTTTAGCTTTCAAAATCAACATGACAGGCTCTCAAATCTTAGCCTCTCCTAGGATGTCTGGGGCTTGTATCATTTGAATCCAGAAAGTCTGACATTTTTCTTTCAACTCATTAGTGTAATATAAAAACTCTTCTTCTAAATTACCTCTCAAGTCACCGTGCTGTGTCATGGGGAATTCCTTCAACGATCATATTTCCATGAGGGAAATCCAGATTGAAATTCAACTGCACCCATTTAAATACATTTAAAGGCTATACCTCACAAAATTACATTGAATCATTCTGTTACTCTATGGAAGACATTGAATAAATAATAATACAACATACTGCTGTTAAAGAAAGCCACAAAATACCATCTAAAACATTATGTGCATTTATGTACTGCATCTTAATTTATGTGAATAGGAATCTTGTGATATTTCTAAATTGGCTTTTCAAATTGAAATAAAGCACACACAGAAAAGGTAAAAGCTATAAATGATAAATAACATAATTGCTTCCAAAATTAGAGACCCTTATCAGAGAACTTATAAATGAATGTAAACTCTCCAAAGTTGGTGTTTTTTGTTTTTGCTTTTTGTTTTTGGCTGCATGGCATGTGGGATCTTAGTTCCCCACCAGGGATCAAACCCATGCCTCCTGCAGTGGAAGCACAGAGCCCTAACCACTGGGATGCCAGGGAATTCCCTCCAAAGTTGTTTTTGTATTTATCTGGACTCCCTTGGTTTCAAGAGACAAAAACCTGACTTAGCTTAAGCCAAAAAGAGGATCATATTAGATCATATAAACAACTAGGGGAAGGGAGAGGTGAACCTGGATGCATCTCCACCTTTGCTTTCAGTGAGCATTGGCTCCATTGTCCCCAGCTCCAGGTCACATCTCCACAACCTCACAACAGAGAAAAAGGGTCTGTTCTCTGCCAGATCCACTTAAAATCCTGGGGAAGAATTCTGACTGGCCCAGCTCAAGGCCCAGGCCACCTCTATCACCAGAAGGAAGAGGAGGAAATACCTGCTGGGAACATAAACATACAAGATACCTACAACTGTATTAACTGCTGAATTTCTGCCTGGCCTCCAAATACACACCAAACCTATGTACACAGCAAGCTCACCAGATCTAATGGCAACTGTTGAAATTCGCACCATAAGAAACATTGTTCCTACTATGTACAAGGAATTCTGCCAGATGATCACATTTAAGATTCATGACAACCTTGAGAGGTAATTATTATTATCCCAAGTTTACAAGTAGCAATGATACCCTTCAATTCATGGCCTTCAAAACATAAGAAAGAACCCTGGAAGAGAATTCATTCATTGTTCCTATGTGTGCCTGTCTCTCTTTCTCCTCTCTTCCTCCCACTCTTTCTCCCTTTCCCTCCTCTCTCCCTCCCTCCCTCTCCTTCCTTCCTTCCTTCAAAACTGAGTCATTTAAGACCTTGCAACTATACTTACTGTGATTCTCTCATTTGTTTAATATTAAAACAAGGACATTTTTAGTAAGTTTCTCAACTCATGCTTTACAAATATTTTGGGGAAAAAAGCATGACAGTACCTAAAGGACTTGACTATATTAGCTCCTCTACAGACTGGTCTGTGCAACTTTTCCAAGGTTATAAATGCTTAACAATGCTCTGGGAACTTTTTTATTATCATTTAGTACTGTTACAAGTTGTCCTAACCTAATTTTCTCCCCCCTCCCTTTTTTTTAAACAGAGGAAAATTTCCTTCTGTGCATCTCTACTAAAGACTAGAAGATTTTCACCCACTGCCTTATTCATGCAACAAATTAATTAAACTCATATTTATTGAACCCCTACTAAGTTGCTCTCTGCAAGAGCTGAGGATAGCACTGTGAACAAAACGGACATGGTCCATGGCATGGTCTGGCATGGCACAACTCCAGGGGGCACCATTCACATAGAATACAATGCTCCTGACATGGAATTTACAGACTGATGGAAGCATATTATGAATTGTAACCTAATCTATAAATACATTATTACTGTTGCTACAATTATTACTTCTGATCTTGGAGTGAGAAAACATTTTTTTAATGGACACAAAAAGTACTAACCACAAAAGAAAAGGCTTACTAACAAAATGGGTCACACTATTGTAACTTTCTGTTCATTAAATGACACCATTAAGAGTTACAAAAAAAAAAAAAACAGGAAAAAAAAAGAGTTACTGAGTTTCTGTTTGGGATGATGAAAAAGTTTGGAAACAGATAGTAGTGATGGTTGAATATTATGAACATAATTATTGCCACTGAATTTTACCCTAAGAATAGTAAAAATGGCAAATTTTGTTATATATATTTTACCATAATTTTAAAAAATTAATAATATACCAAAAACTATTGAATTGTACACTTTAAATTGGTGAATCGTATGGCATGTAAATTATGTCTCAAGAAAGCTGTTAATAAAAAGAGACCACTAAGAGTAAAAAGGCAAGCTAAAGAGTAGGAGAGAATATTTGCAACGTCTGACCCAAAAAGGATGTTCCTCTAGAATATATATTGAATTCCTACCAGTCAAAAAGGAAATGAATCATCCCAATAGAAAATTGGACAAGCAACTTTAATGGACATTTCATAAAAGAAGATATCCAGATGGCAAATAAACATGTGAAATTAGTAATCAGAAAATTGCTAACTAAAACCATATTGAGTGTACTATACATTCAACAGGATGGCTTAAATTTAAGAGACTAATAATACCAAATATTGGTGAAAATGTGGAGTACCTAAAACTATCAATTAGTGCCAGAAGGAGTGCAAAATGGTTCAGCCACTTTGGAAAAAAGTTCAGCAGTTTCTTATAAAGTTAAACACCTACTCTATGATCCTAAAATTACACTTAAGGGAAACAAAAAGATATATATCCCAGAAAAAAATTATACAAGAATATTCATAGTAATGTTTCATATTAGCCAAAAACTAGAAACAATCGAAATATCCATCAACAGATGAATGTATAAACAAATTGTGGTATATTCATACAGCGGATACTGCTCAGCGATGAAGGGGAATGAATGACGTACATTAAGGGTGAAGCTCAAAAACCTTACACTAAGTGAAATAAAGCAAACACAAAAGAGTATGTTTGCATGATTCCATTTATATGAAGTTTTATAATAGGCAAAAGTAAGCTATGATGATCAAAATCAGATCAGTGGTTGCCTGTGGGATGGCAGTAATTGACTGGTAGGAACAGAAGGGAAATTACTGTGATGAATGAAACTGTATCTTAATTGGGGTGTTGTTTACATGGTACATCTGTTATTCACATTTTATCAAACTGTACATAAGATTTGTGCATTTTATGTAAACTATATCTTAATTTTAAAAACTGAAACTAAATATCCATAAACAGTAGAATAAATATAGTATATTCATATAATGAACCACTATACAATGAAAATGAGCAAACATGGATGAATCTTACAGACACAATGCTGAGCAGAAGAATTCTGACATAGTGAGTATGATTTCACTTGTATAAAATTTTTAAAAAGGCAAAATTAATCTATGATGTTAGAAGTCAGAAGAGTGATTACTTTCGGAGAGTGGGGCGGGTGAGTGATTGGAGGGGAACCTGAGGGGGATATTTCTAGGTGTTGATAGTATTCAATCTCTTCTCTTCTATGTCTTCTTTTCTTTTTAAATAAATAAATTTATTTATTTATTTATTTTTGGCTGGATTACATCTTTGTTGCTGTGCCCGGGCTTTCTCTAGTTGTGGCTAGCGGGGGCTTCTCTTCATTGCGGTGCGCGGGCTCCTCATTGCGGGGGCTTCTCTTGCTGCAGAGCACAGGCTCTATGCGTGCGGACTTCAGTAGTTGTGGCACGTGGGCTCAGTACTTGTGGCTCACGGGCTTTAGAGTGCAGGCTCAGTAGTTGTGGCGCACGGGCTTAGTTGCTCTGTGGCATGTGGGATCTTCCCGGACTAGGGGTCGAACACGTGTCCCCTGCATTGGCAGGCGGATTCTTAACCACTGCACCATGAGGGAAGCCCCTCTTCTATCTCTTGATGGTAGTTATACAGATTTGTTCACTGTATTCACTTGTTCAGTGAGCTATTCATTTATAATTTGTGTTTATATATGTTATATGTCAACAAAGTTTTTTTAATTAGTACTACTGGTGAGGAAGATACATATTTTGCACTTAATAACTTATGAATAAGTAAATGAGTCTTCAGCACTGAATAAGAAACATTCCAGGGACTTCCCTGGCTGTCTAGTGGCTAAGACTCCGTGCTTCCACTGCAGGGGACACATGTTCGATCTGTAGTCAGGGAACTAAAATCCTGCATGCTGCATTGTGCAGCCAAAAAAAAAAAAAAGAGAGAGAGAGAAAGAAACATCCCAAATTTGAAAGTTAAATGTGATTATGAATTTACTTAAATTGAAATATTAGGAAACATACTTTCTAATATTAGAAATATTAGAATAGTTCATATTTAAATTTCAGTGAGCCTCTTTGCCTCTCTTTCACACATATAAAGGAGAGACTATAAAGGTCATTTCCTGACAACAACACAATATGATCAAGAGTCAGAGTGAGAATTCAAAAAGAGTTCCTATCTCCAATGTGCCCCTGCAGAACACATGCATAAATATACTTAGAACACATATTTTTGCCTGCTACAGAAAGTAGGTAGAATTCCCTAAAAAGAAAAAAAGGAAAGAATATTAAATTATTGAAGTAGTGTAGAAAGAGAAAGGGAAGCAACTAGGATATGTAGAACAAAGCCTGAGATAAATATTCATAGAAGGATGTTTGGGTAATGATCAGGAGGCTTTCTACTATAAGAGTCCCTGAGGTTATGCCCCAGGCCCCTAGCACAATTGAACTGTGTTTGCACAATTCACACTACTTGTCCAATCACACTGACTTGGGCAGTTCATCAAATATGATTTGATAATGTAACTTGAGTTTCTTGAGAACCAGGAAGCATGTCTTTTTTTTTTTTTTAGGCTGTGCCATGTCTTAGCTGCGGCACTCGGGATCTTCCGCTGTGGCATGCATGCAGGATCTAGTTCCCCAACCAGGGATAGAACCCCAGACCCCTGCATTGGGAGCGTGGAGTCTTACCCACTGGACCACCAGGGAAGTCCCAGGAAGCATGTCTTAATTAAATATTTTCCAGAACTTAACACAGTATCTTACAAATTCCAAACATTCAATATTTGAAAATTTACTAATCAATTCTCAAAATATGGAGTGCAGACTCTTGAGGGGACCAAGACCCTTGCAGGAAGTCAAGATTATATTCAGAATAGTAATAATACATTATTTGCTTTTTAAACTCTCATTATTTCAGGAGCATACAGTGGAATTTTCCAGATGCTACAGGATATAGGATGATGTCATCATTCTGGCCATGAAATGTGTTCTTTGTATTCTTATGTTTTTTAGAATTCTCTGAGGTAGTAGGATTAGAATTTAAATGTGTATTTTCAGATATTAAGTTTTTCCTCAGTGCTTCTATCATATTCTTGCTGGTTTTATTCAGTTATTTCTGCTATAGTCTCTGCAATCTCATTATCATGGACTAAATTGTTATTTTGAAATTATTAATTTATTGCACCTATGCAAACAAAAAAAAGTCAGTACTATTTGTTCTCATTTTTCACAATTTTTTAAACTTGAAAACATTTCTAAATTTTTTATTTTATCTAAAACTGTTGCTTTTAAGAAGTTAGAATTAATATTGTTTTCTAAAATAGAAGACTTAACATTTAAGAATGACTCTTTGGCTTAAAAGGGGGAGATTAAATCTACAAACATGGCTAGACCTGCTATTTTCCTCGTATTTGAGCATATTCAGTGCCATATAATCATCAAACAGGATCTTCAATGTGAATGTTAGACAGTAAACACATTCTATGTTGAAACACTCTGAGTATTGAATAACTTTCTTGAACCTCATGGTGTATCCTGGAACAACTGCATTGACATTTGCACTGATGTTGCAAAAGCCAACAATGGACAAAACTGTAACTTAATATGAATCAAGGCAATGGCACTAAACTATCTAGTTGACATTACATTTGTCTCTGTTAAACATTTGCAGAAAAACAGGCCAGCTTCCCTTTAAAATGGCCTTAATAAGGCAGCAAAAAACATTAATTTGATTACATTTTGATCCATGAGGATGCATCTTAAAATTCTCAATGACTTAGTGATTTCACATAAAGCACTTTTATTGCATACTGAAATATCCTCGTAGTCTCCAGGAAACAGCACATGTGCAATGCTGTAAGTTGAACCAGAAGCTTTAAAAAAAAAAAATGTGGCAAAATATACATAACATGCAAATGAACTTATTTGCAAAACAGAAAGAGACTCACAGACACAGAAAACAAACTAATGGTTACTGAAGGGAAAGGGGGGTAGGGGAGGGATAAATTAGGAGGCTGGGATTAACATATACACACTACTATGTATAAAATAGATAACCAACAAGGACCTACTGTATAGCACAGGGAACTATACTCAATATTATGTAATAACCTATAAGGGAAAAGGATCTGAAAAAGAATAACTAAATAAATAATTTATATATATATATATATATGAATCTCTGTGCTGTACACCTAAAACTTACACAATATTATAAATCAACTATATTTCAATTTTAAATTTTTTTTAAAAATTGTGGCAAAATACACATAACACTATTTTAATCACTTTAAGTGCATAATTAGGTGGTATTAAGTACATTTACAATGTTGAGCAACTATCACCACCCACCTCCAGAACTTTTTCATCAGCCCAAAAAAAACTTTGTACCTGTTAAATAATAACTCCCCATTTCCCTCTTTCCCTAGCCCCCCAGTACCTCTATTCTACTTTCTGTCTCTATGAATTTGCCTATTCTAGATATTTCACAGAAGCAAAATCACACAATAGCTGACATTTTGTGTCTGGCTTTTTTTCATTTGGCATGTTTTCAAGGTTCATTCAAGTTGTAGCAAGTATCCAAATTTCATTCTTTCTTATGGCTAAATAATATTCCATTATATGTACACCACATTTTGTTTATCCATTCATCTATTATTCACACTTGTGTTGTTTCCACCTTCTGGCTATTGAGCATAATGCTAAAATGAACATTGGTGTATAAGTATCTGTTTGGGTTCCTGCTTTCAATTCTTTGGGGTATATATCTAGAAGTGTGATTGCTGGATCTTATAATGACACTATGTTTAAATTTATGAGAAGTTAATTGGTGTCCACAGCAGCTGTACTGTTTTACAGTCCCACCAACATTGCATAAGAAATCCAATTTGTCCATATCCTTGCCAACACTTGTTATTTTCTATTATTGATAATAGCCATCCTAACGTGTGTGTGAGCTTATTGTGGTTTTGATATATATTTCCCTAATGACAAATGATGTTGAACATCCTTTCACATGCCTATTGGCCTATTATATACTTTCTTTGGAGAAATGTCTACTCACATCCTTTGCCCATTTTTGAATTGGCTTGTTTGTCATTTTGTTATTGCGTTGTAGGAGTTCTTTACATGTTCTGGATAGTAATCACACAATTTTACTTGCAAATATGATTGACAGACTAACTATGGTTATTCAGACTTGGTATTTGGCAGCCATTTTCTGAAATGGATGAAGTAAGCCTTTATTTTCATAGAAAACACCTGGAAGTATTTTTTGCCAATGAAAAAAATTTCAAGCAAAATTTAATATTTTGGAAAATTTGTATACACCACCATGAGCTTGACAATGTTTCTAACACTTAAAAAATTTTTCTGGGGAGATCAGTGGTGATATTAATAAATGTGGTTTTTTGATATTGTATAAAAAAACATGTCAGAAGACTTGGAAAATTCAGTGAACCCATATTTTCCAAATGATTGATACATGTTACCAAATTGGGTGTCAGTAAAAAAATCTATTCAAAGTCCAAGAAAGACTAACGGATTGAAACTTACTAGTATAAGTTCCTCGATATGGCTAAGGTTTCCACAACTAAACCTCAAGAAGTTACCTCTTTCAAATTTTGTCACAACAAAGAGGAATATCTACAATCATCTGAATAGGCAATGAAAATACTCCTGGCTTCTCCAACTAAATATCTTTGTCAGGCTGAATTTTCTTCAAATACTTCAACCAAAACAACATATCACAGCAAATTGAATGCAAAAACAGATATGAGAATCCAACTGCATTCTATTAAGACAGACATTACAGAGATTATAAAACAAGGCTTCTCTTCTCACTAATATTTTTTGTTTTGAAAAACAGAGTTATTGGGGATTCCCTGGTGGTCCAGTGGTTAGGACTTCGCACTTTCACTGCCAAGGGTCGGGGTCCAATCCCTGGTCAGAGAACTAAGAGCCCACAAGCTGTGCAGTGCAGCCAAAAAAATTTTTTTTTAATTTCTCAGTATTAATTTCCAGTAATATAAATATATCAGTAAATAGATATATCAGCATATACACCCCATATAAACAAAATATTTTTTGAGATCCTTAATAATTTGAAAGAGTATAAAACTGTCCTGACACCCAAAAGTTTGAAAACTCTAAGAATAATGTATAAATAACAGGTTAGATATTGTCATAAACTTTTTTGTAAAATTAAGTTTATTAGTGTATAATTTACATGTAGTAAAATTTACCCTTTTTAGTTACATTCTATGAATTTTGGCAAATGAATACCCATATAATCACCAAAGTCCATCATCCCCAAAAGTTTCTTCATATCCCTTTTATAGTCAAGCCCTCCCAAAGCCAGTCCCTGGCATCCACTGATCTGCATTCACTTCTGATAGTTTTGCCTTTTCAGAGTGTCATATACATGAAATTATACAATATGTAGCTTTTTGAGTTTGGCTTCTTTTACTTTTTTTTAAAGTTTTTATTTTATATTGGAGCATAGTTGATTAACAATGTTGTTTTAGTTTCAGGTGTACAGCAACGTGATTCATTTATACATATACATGTTATCTATTCTTTTTCAAATTCTTTTCCCATTTAGGTTATTACAGAGTATTGAGCAGAGTTCCCTGTGCTACACAGTAGGTACTTGTTGGTTTTCTGTTTTAAATATAGCAGTGTGTACATGTCAATCCTAAACTCCCAATCTATCCCTCCCTACCTCTCTCCCCTCAGCGCCACTCCACTCCCCCGCCCTGTAACCATAAATTCATTCTCTAAGTCTGTGAGTCTGTTTCTGTTTTGTAAATATGTTCATTTGTATCATTTTGGCTTCTTTCACTGAATGTAATGCTTTTGAAATTCACCCACATTGTTGCATTTATCAGTAATTAATTTTCTTAACTGATGAGTAGTATTCTATGGTATGTATGGATGTACCACAAATTGTCCATTCAGGGATTTCCCTGGTAGTCCAGTGGCTAAGACTCTGCACTCCCAATGGAGGGGGCCCAGGTTCAATCCCTGATCAGGGAACTAGATCCCACGTGCTGCAACTAAGACCCAACGCAACCAAATAAATAAATATTTTTGAAAATTTATCCATTCACCAGTCGGTGAACATTTGGATTCATTTTTTTTCCTTTTTTTTTTTTTTTTTTTTTTTTTTTTTTGTGCTGTACGCAGGCCTCTCACTGCTGTGGCCTCTCCCGTTGCGGAGCACAGGCTCCGGACGCGCAGGCTCAGCAGCCATGGCTCACGGGCTCAGCCGCTCCGCGGCATGTGGGATCCTCCCGGACTGGGGCACGAACCCGTGTCCCCTGCATTGGCAGGCGGACTCTCAACCACAGTGCCACCAGGGAAGACCCCTTTTTTCCAATTTTGAATTAAGCTGTTATAAACATCTATATACAGGTGTCTACGTGAACATGTGTCTTCATTTCTCTGAGGTAAATACCCCCAAGTGAAATTCTGAGTCATGATAAGTGTATGTTTAACTTTATAAGAAACTGCCAAACTATTTTCCAAGGAAGTCATTTTGCATTCCTATAAGCAATGTGTGAGAATTCCAGGTGTTCTGTATTTTCTCCAGCACTTGGTATTGTGAGTTTTCTCTTTTTCCTCCTATTTTATTTTAGCCACTCTAATAGATGGTAATATTTGCTGCTAAACTTTTCAAAGATTTATCTTTGGTTTCCTCAAGTAAATTATTAACTGTCTAGCGGAAGGAGTTACACATCTATGTAGCTCCCAGTTACCATTAGAAAAGTGTCTATTACATAGAACCAATGGCAAATTTTACTATTCCATCAAATAAATTTTAAGCGAACGGGTCTCCTGTTGATGTGGGGAAAGTATTTGCTTGTTAAGTCTTGTGGTATCCATTTAAATTACTCTTTAATCCTCTTTATCAATGTCCTGTACAAATCAATCTTGCTCCTATACTTTTTTAAAGAGTCAGCAATAGAAAAGCAGCTTTCTTCTACATCTCAAGTTCTTGTCACCACTATGGAGAGTTCAACGTCTGTGCAGATAATATACCGGACATTGATCTTCTCCCTCTACTCCCCTGCAGCCACCCATTCTCATGGACTCACCCTCAGCTTTGTCATTTCTTAGAACTGATTCACATACTAATGTATTTTGTACCCACATTTTAGTGACTAACTTTTTTTAAACATTCAAATTATTTTAAGTAAATTTAAAGAGATGTGCAAACATCACCAAAATCCAGTTTTAGAACATTTTCATCATCTTAAAAAAGATCCCTCAGGCTTCCCTCATGGCTCAGTGGTTAAGAATCCACCTGCCAATGCAGGAGACACGGGTCAGAGTCCTGGTCCAGGAAGATCCCACATGCAGTGGAGCAACGAAGCCCGTGTGCCACAACTACTGAACCTGCGCTCTAGAGCCCACAAGCCACAACTACTGAGCCCACGTGCCTAGAGCCTGTGCTCTGCAACAAGAAAAGCCACCGCAATGAGAAGCACACGCACCGCAACGAAGAATAGCCCCTGCTCGCCGCAACTAAAGAAAGCCTGTGCACAGCAGCAAAGACCCAACACAGCCAAAAATAAAATAAAATAAAAATAAAAATAAAAAAGATCCCTCATTCTCTTTCCAGTCAATCACTGTTCCTGTCTCCAGCCCCATGTGCTATATACAAACATTAAACCTCAATATTCCCTTATTTGAACTCAACCTCTATTATTCTAGATCTCTTACTCCTTTTCTTCCATTAAAACTATTACTGGGCTTCTCTGGTGGCGCAGTGGTTGAGAGTCCGCCTGCCGATGCAGGGGATGCGGGTTCGTGCCCCGGTCCGGGAAGATCCCACCTGCCGCGGAGCAGCTGGGCCCATGAGCCATGGCCGCTGAGCCTGCGCGTCCGGAGCCTGTGCTCCGCAACGGGAGAAGCCACAGCAGTGGGAGGCCCGCGTACCGCAAAAAAAAAAACAAAAACCAAAAACAAAAACTATTATTAACTTGATTAAGTCCTTACCCCTATATTACTGTCTCCCTCAATTTCATCCCCTTCCTTGTCCCTTTTTTCTCCATCTAGCCACGTACTCCCTGGTCCATCACCACAAACATTGTCCTGCCAGTTCCACCCACACTCTCACCCCTCATGCTTCTGTTGTCAAAACTACTATCCTGAACCTGTTCAACTTTAAGGCCTCCCTTGCTCCTGCCTCAATATTTCAGGAGAAAAAATATATAACTTTGCAGAATGGTGCATTAGAGCTATTGCCTTTGAAGAAATTTCTTCAACCTGATAAAAGAGCATCTGTGAAAAACCCACAGCTAACACCATGCTTAATAGTGAAAGACTGAAAGTTTTTCCTCTAAGATGAAGAAAGCCTACTTTCACCACTGTTATTAATATTGTATTAGAGGTTCCACCCAGAGTAATTAGACAAGGGGGGGAAAAATCAAGATTGAAAATAAAGAAGTAAAACTATTTCTATTTGCAGATGACAGGGCATTATATATAGAAATTATATACTAAGCATTATATACTAAGCATTATATACTAAGAAATACGCATACACACAATTAGAGCTAATGAGTTCAGAAAAGTTGCAGGACCAATAACAAAAATCAATTGTATTTCTATACACTAGCAACGAATGATCTGAAAATAAAATTAAGAAAACAATTCAATTTACAATAGCATCAAAAAGGATAAAGTACTTAGTAATGAATTTAACAAAAAAGTGCAAGACATACACTTAAAACTATAAAATATTGTCAAAAGAAATTAAAGAAAGTCTTAAAGATTGAAAGGCATCCCATGTTTATAGATTGGAAGATTTAATATTATTAAGATGGTAATACTCCCAAATTGATCTACAGATTCATTGCAACTCCTATCAGAGTCCCAACTGTTTTGTTTTGGGGGTGTTTTTGGCAGAAATTTACCAATTTGTCTTAATATTCATATGGAAATGCAAGCGACCCAGAGAGTTGAGACAATCTTGAAAAGGAAGAACAAAGTTGAAGGACTAATACTTCCCATTTCAAAACTCACTACAGGGCTTCCCTGGTGGCGCAGTGGTTGAGAATCTGCCTGCTAATGCAGGGGACATGGGTTCGAGCCCTGGTCTGGGAAGATCCCACATGCCGCGGAGCAACTAGGCCCGTGAGCCACAACTACTGAGCTTGCGTGTCTGGAGCCTGTTCTCTGCAACAAGAGAGGCCGCGATAGTGAGAGGCCCACGCACCGCGACGAAGGGTGGCCCCTGCTCGCCGCAACTGGAGAAAGCCCTCGCACAGAAACGAAGACCCAACACAGGCAAAAATAAAAATAAAAAAACAAACAAACAAACAAAAAAAAAAACTCACTACAAAGCTATAGTAATAAAGACAATGTGGTATTGACATAAGGAGACACATATAGATCATGAAATAGAAGTGGGAGTCTAGAAATAAACTCATACATCTATGTTCAATTGATTTCTACAAGGATGCCAAGATCACTCAATGGGAGACAACATAGTCTTTTCAATAAGCTGTGTTTAGTTAACTGGATATCCACATACAAAAGAATAAATGTGTATCTCTACATCATACTATATTAAAAAGTCTACTCAAGATCAAAGATCTAAATGAAAGAGCTAGAACTATAAAACTCTTAAAACACATAGGTGTAAATTTTCATACCTTGAATTGGGCAACAGTTTCTTAGAAATAACACTTAAAAATAGATTCGATATCACCAAAATTTTAAACTTTTGCATGTTAAGGGAAAGGGAAAACACAACCCACAGAGTGTGAGAAAATATTTGCAAACCATCTATCAGATAAGGATCTAGTATCCAGAATATGCAAAGAACTCTTACAACTCAACAATAAAAACACTAATAATACAATTTTTAAATGGGCAAAGGATTTGGATAGTCATTTATTTGAAAAAGATACACAAATTGCCAAGAAGGATATGAAAAAAAGCTCAATATCACCAGTCATCAGGAAAATGCAAATACCACTTCACACCTGCTAAGATGGCTATAATTTAACAAATAGAAAACACGTGTTGTTGACAATACAGAAAAAATTGGAATCCTCATACATTGCTTGTAGAAAGGTAATGCAGTGCAGCCACTGTGGAAAAGTTCGGTGTTCCTCAAAAAGTTAAACATAAAATTAACATATGACCCAGCAATTCCACTCCCAGATATATAGTCTAGAGAACTGAAGACATATTCATGCCAAAACTTGTGCATTAATGTTCATAGCAGTATTATTCATAATAGCCAAAAAGTCAAAACAACCTAAATGTCTATCAACAGATTAATGGATACACAAAAGTGGTATATCCATACAATGAAATATTATGCAGACATAAAAAGGAGCAAAATTCTGATACATGCTACAACATGGATGGACCTTGAAGACGTGCTAAATGATGAAGCCAGAAACAAAAGGATGCATATGACTTCATTTGCATGAAATGTTTGGAACAGGCAAATTCATAGAAACAGAAAGCAGATTAGTGATTGCCAGGTGCTAGGGGAAGAGGAGGAATTGGGAGTATTACTAATGGGTGTGGTGCTTCTTTCTGGAATGATGAAAATGTTCTAGAATTAGTGCTGTTGGTAATACAACCTTGTAAATCTACTTAAAAATCACTGAATTTTATACTTTCAAGTGACAAATTTTACCTCAATTAAAAATACACATATATGGCCTATAATATTTCTGCTTCCAGGAAGAGAGAGTAGATGTACTTTTCTTTATTCACCCCTGAGTACAACTGAAAACCCTGGACATTATATATAAAACAAACATGAAAAAACTCTGAAAGGGGAGAGAAAAAGGCAGACTGGCTAGGGCCCTAAGATCAAAGGAAGAACACAGTGGGTAAGTTCCCTGAGTTTTCTTTTGGTCTCATATAGTCCAGATTTGGAGCTGAAGAATTCAGCAATTCATAAACACCAATAGATGCAGACAAAAAAGGAAAGGGGCAGTCTATCAAGAAGGAAAACTTTCAGACAATAATCACTCTATTCCAGCCAAACACCACAGAAAACACTGTGGTCCCAGCCACATCCACACTAGTAAAGGCCAAGTGGGGAGCCTAGACTTCCACCTTACTCAGGTTGTGCCAAGGTCCCCATCCCCTACTCCTCCCAACCCCATTTTTAGTGGAGACCACATAGGGAGACGACACTTCCATCCCCATTTGACAATAATAAGGAATATAACATGGGATATCACTATAGCTCTTGAAGGATAATAAGGAAATATTAATAAACTACTTTACAAACATAGATTTCACAATTTAGATAAAATGAACCAATTCCTTGAAAAATAGAAATTACTACAACCTAATACGAAATAGATAATTTGAATAACGCTATAGCTAATAAGGAAATTAAATCCATAAGTTAACACTCCCTCATTTCCAGGCCCAGATAGTTTCACTTGAGAATTTTACTAAACAGTTAAAGAAGAATTAACACTAATTCTATGCAATCTCTTCCAGAAAAAGTAATAGAAGGGAACATATTCCATTCACTTTATGAAGCTAGTATTACCCTGCTACTGAAACCAAATAAAGCCAGTACAAAAAATGAAAATTACAAATAGTAATCATAAATATAGATGCAAATATCTTTAATAAAATATTAGCAAATAGAATTCAACAATGTATAAAAAGAATTTTACATCCTGACCAAGTAGGATTTCATCCAGGAATGCAAGTCTGGTTCAATACTTGAAAATCAATCAATGTAATCCACCATATTAAAGGCTAAAGATGAAAAAAAAATCACATGATCATATCAATTGATGTAGAAAAAGCCTTTCATAAAATTTAATACCCATTCATGATCAAAACTCTCAGAAAACAAGGAATAGAGGAGAACTTCCTCAGCTTGATGATAAACATCTACAAAAAACCTACAGCTAATGCTATACTTAGTGGTGAAAGAATGAATGCTCTCCCCCCCAAACTGGAAGTAAGGCAAAGATGTCCACTCTCACCACTCATATTCAACATAACACTAGAAGTGCTTGTCAGTGCAGTAAGGCAAGCAAAGGAAATGTAAGGCATGTAGATGAGAAAGAAAGAAATGAATTTGTCCCTAGTTAGAGATGACATGATTTTCTACATAGAAAATTACAAGGAACCTACCAAAAGCAAAACAAAACAAAACAAAAAGTTCCCAGAACAAGTGAGTATAGTAAGATTGCAGGATACAAGATAAACACAAAAATCTATTATATTGGGTCGGCCAAAAATTTCCTTTGGTTTTTAAGTAAAAATAAAACCCACATTTTTCATTGTCACCAAGAACTTATTGAAAAACGTACTCACCGTTTTGTTCCACTACCTTCTGCCATTTTTCAGGCAACTTCATAACTCCATCTTCCCAAAACCTTTTATCTCTTTGAGCAAAGAACTGTTCCAGGTGTCTTATACAATATTCCAGGGAACTGAAATTTTTTCTGTTAAGAGAACTTTGTAAAGACCGAAATAAATGGAAATCCGAAGGTGCAATGTCTGGTGAAAACGGCAGATGGTGTTGTATGAAAGGACAGAAGGTTAGCACTCCCCTTGACAAGGATGGAAGAGGCCTTCGGGCCTAACAACACGCATACAGTTAAGGCATTGCCATTTACTTCGTGGCATCTAACCACTGTTTTTACCCGTTTATGATAAAAACTCTCCAGAAAGTGGGCATAGAGGGAACCTACCTCAACATAATAAAGGCCATATATGACAAACCCACAGCAAACATCATTCTCAATGGTGAAAAACTGAAAGCACTTCCTCTAAGATCAGGAACAAGACAAGGATGTCCACTCTCACCACTATTATTCAACATAGTTTTGGAAGTCCTAGCCACAGCAATCAGAGAAGAAAAAGAAATAAAAGGGGGCTTCCCTGGTGGCGCAGTGGTTGAGAGTCCACCTGCCGATGCAGGGGACACGGGTTCATGCCCCAGTCGGGAGGATCCCACATGCTGCAGAGCAGCTAGGCCCATGAGCCATGGCCGCTGAGCCTGCATGTCCAGAGCCTGTGCTCCGCAACGGGAGAGGCCCCAACAGTGAGAGGCCCACGTACAGAAAAAAAAAAAAGAAATAAAAGGAATACAAATAGGAAAAGAAGAAGTAAAACTGTCACTGTTTGCAGATGACATGATACTATACATACAGAATCCTAAAAATGCCACCAGAAAACTACTAGAGCTAATCAATGAATTTGGTAAGGTTGCAGGATACAAAATTAATGCACAGAAATCTCTTGCATTCCTATATACTAATGATGAAAAATCTGAAAGAGAAATTATGGAAACACTCTCATTTACCATTGCAACAAAATGAATAAAATACCTAGGAATAAACCTACCTAGGGAGACAAAAGACCTGTATGCAGAAAACTATACAACACTGATGAAAGAAATTAAAGATGATACCAACAGATGGAGAGATATACCATGTTCTTGGATTGGAAGAATCAATATTGTGAAAATGACTACACTACCCAAAGCAATCTACAGATTCAATGCAATCCCTATCAAATTACCAATGGCATTTTTTATGGAACTAGAACAAATCATCTTAAAATTTGTATGGAGACACAAAAGACCCCGAATAGCCAAAGCAGTCTTGAGGGGAAAAAACGGAGCTGGGGGAATCAGACTCCCTGACTTCAGACTATACTACAAAGCTACAGTCATTAAAACAAAATGGTACTGGCACAAAAACAGAAACATAGGTCAGTGGAACAAGATAGAAAGCCCAGCGATAAACCCGCGCACCTATGGTCAACTAATCTATGACAAAGGATGGAAAGATATACAATGGAGAAAAGACAGTCTCTTCAATAAGTGGTGCTGGGAAAACCGGACAGCTACATGTAAAAGAATGAAATTAGAACACTCCCTAACACCATACACAAAAATAAACTCAAAATGGATTCGAGGCCTAAATGTAAGACCGGACACTATAAAACTCTTAGAGGAAAACATAGGAAGAACACTTTGACATAAATCACAGCAAGATCTTTTTTTGTGTGTGTGATACGTGGGCCTCTCACTGCTGTGCTGCCATTTTTCAGGCAACTTCATAACTCCATCTTCCCAAAACCTTTTATCTCTTTGAGCAAAGAACTGTTTATCTCTTTGGGCAAAGAACTGTGGCCTCTCCTGTTGCGGAGCACAGGCTCCACACGCGCAGGCTCAGCAGCCATGGCTCGTGGGCCCAGCCGCTCGGCGGCATGTGGGATCCTCCCGGACTGGGGCATGAACCCATGTCCCCTGCATCAGCAGGCAGACTCTCAACCACTGTGCCACCAGGGAAGCCCACAGTAAGATCTTTTTTGATCCACCTCCTAGAGTAATGGAAATAAAAACAAAAATAAACAAATGAGACCTAATGAAACTTCAAAGCTTTTCCACAGCAAAGGAAACCATAAATAAGAGGAAAAGACAACCCTCAGAATGGGAGAAAATGTTTGCAAATGAATCAACGGATAAAGGATTAATCTCCAAAATATATAAACAGCTCATGCAGCTCAATATTAAAGAAACAAACAACCCAATCCAAAAATGGACAGAAGATCTAAATAGACATTTCTCCAAAGAAGACATACAGATGGCCAAGAAGCACATGAAAAGCTGCTCAACATCACTAATTATTAGAGAAATGCAAATCAAAACTACAATGAGGTATCACCTCACACCAGTTAGAATGGGCATCATCAGAAAATCTACAAACAACAAATGCTGGAGAGGGTGTGGAGAAAAGGGAACCCTCTTGCACTGTTGGTGGGAATGTAAATTGATACAGCCACTATGGAGAACAGCATGGAGGTTCCTTAAAAAACTAAAAATAGAATTACCATATGATCCAGCAATCCCACTACTGGGCATATACCCTGAGAAAACCATAATTCAAAAAGACACATGCACCCCAATGTTCATCGCAGCACTATTTACAATTGCCAGGTCATGGAAGCAACCTAAATGCCCACTGACAGACGAATGGATAAAGAAGTTGTGGTACATATATACAATGGAATATTACTCAGCCATAAAAAGGAACGCAATTGAGTCATTTGTTGAGACGTGGATGGATCTAGAGACTGTCATACAGAGTGAAGTAAGTCAGAAAGAGAAAAACAAATATCGTATATTAATGCATGTATGTGGAACCTAGAAAAATGGTACAGATGAACTGGTTTGCAGGGCAGAAGTTGAGACACAGATGTAGAGAAAGCGTACGAACACCAAGGGGGGAAAACCGCGGTGGGGTGGGGATGGTGGTGTGCTGAATTGGGTGATTGGGATTGACATGTATACACTGATGTGTATAAAATTTATGACTAATAAGAACCTGCAGTATAACAAACAAACAAACAAACAAGGACAACTAAACTTTCTTTGGGTTATTTGTATGGAAATATGTTAATATAAATGTTTCAGACATTACATGAAATTTCTAAAGATCTTATATGTTCTGGTATAATGTTATAAGTCATAATTCTAGTTATTACTTTAAAATGTATATCTCAGAAATTTAAAAAAATAAAGAAAAAAGGAAAAAAAAGAAAAAGAAATAAAGAAAAAAAATATAAAGAATAAAAAGAAAATGGCGGATGAATGAGAACTTCCCAGACAAGCTGTAATAGTTTCTGCCTGGTCATCAAACAAACATGCAGTCTTGCATTATCCTGATGGAAGATTATGCGTTTTCTGTAATTCTGGATGTTTTCCGTCTAGTGCTGCTTCCAGTTGGTCTAACTGGGAGCAGTACTTTTTGGAATTAATCGTTTGGTTTTCCGGAAGGAGCTCATAATAGAGGACTCCCTTCCAATCCCACCATATATACAACTTCACCTTCTTTGGATGAAGACCGACCTTTGGTGTGGTTGGTGGTGGATCATTTTCCTTGCCCCATGATCTCTTCTGTTCCACATTATTGTACAGTATCTACTTTTCATCACCCGTCACAATTTGTTTTAAAAACGTAACATTTTCGTTACGTTTAAGTAGAGACTCGCATGCGGAAATACGGTCAAGGTTTTTTTCGCTTAACTTATGTGGAAACCAAACATCAAAGCGATTAACATAACCAAGCTAGTGCAAATGATTTTCAACTCTTGATTTGGATATTCTGAGTATGTCGGCTATCTCCCGTGTGGTGTAACGTTGATTGTTCTCAGTTAATGTCTCGATTTGATCGCTATCAACTTCAACTAGTCTACCCGACCGTGTAGCATCATCCAGTGAGAAATCTCCAGCATGAAACTTGGCAAACCACTTTTGACACATTCAGTCACAGCACCTTCTCCATACACTGCACAAATCTTTTTTTGTGTTTTAGTTGCATTTTTACCTCTCTTGAATTAATAAAGCATAATATGCCGAAAATGTTGCTTTTTTTCTTCCATCTTCAATATTAAAATGGCTACACAAAAATTCACCAATTTTGATAAGTTTTTTTAAAAATGCATGCTGATATGACAGCTGTCACAATGCAATCTAACAAAATTCAAAAACAAAACTTTGAATGAAGTTAAAGACAACTAAGAGATACTAGTGCCATCTTATAGAAAAAACCGAACTCTTTGGCCAACCCAATATTTCTATATATCAGCAATGAACACACGGACAACAAAATTTTAGATGCAATACCACTTACACTTGTGCAAAATAAAAATTAAATACTTAGGTGTACGTCTAACAAAATATGTAGAACACATATGCAGAAAACTACAAAACACTGATGAAATAAATCAAAGGCTTAAATAAATGAAAAGAGACTGTGTTCATGGACTGGAAGATTCAATGTTGTTAACATATCAATTCTTCACAAACTGAAATGCAGATTTAACCTAATTCCTATTAAAATACCAAGAACATTTTCTGTAATATAGACAATACTACTCTAAAATCTATATGGAGGGACTTCCCTGGTGGTGCAGAGGTTGGGATTCCACGGTCCCAGTGCAGGGGGTCTGGGTTCAATCCCTGGTTGGGGAACTAGATCCCACATGCATGCCGCAACCGAGAGTTCACATGCCAGAGCTAAGGAGACGGCGTGCGCAACTAAGGAGCCCTGGAGCCACAACTAAGGAGCCAGCAAGCTGGAACTAAGGAGCCCGTGAGCCGCAACTGAGACCCGGAACAACCAATTAATTAATTAACTATTAAAAAATAAAATAAAATCTATATGGAAAGGCAAAGGAATTAGAATAGCTAAAATACTTTATAAAAAGGAAAATAAGGACTTCTCTGGAAGTCCAGTGGTTGATACTTCGCCCTTCAATGCAGGGGGTGTGGGTTCGATCCCTGGTTAGCGAGCTAAGATCCCACATGCCTCACAGCCAAAAACACAAAACACAAAACAGAAGCAATATTGTAACAAATTAAATAAAGACTTTCAAAAAATGGCCCACATCAAAAAAATCATTAAAAAGTTTTTTAAAAAAGAAGAAGAAAGTGGGAAGAATCAGCCTACCCAATTTCAAGGTGTATTATATAGCTTCAGTAATCAAGACTGTGTGGTATTGGAGGATGTACGAATACACGGAACAATGGAACAGACTAGAAAACCCGGAAATTGACCCAAACAAATACACTGAAATGAATTTTCACAAAGGTGCAAAAACAATGATGGAGAAAGTATAGCCCTTTAAACAAATGGTGCTGAAGCAAATGGACATTCATAGGGAAGGGAACAAAATCCTCTACCTAAACATGACACTTTATACAAAAAAATACCTCAAAATGCATTAAATAAAAAATGGAAAATTATAAAACCTTTACCAAGAAATAAAAACATAGGTGTAAGTCTTTTTTAGTTCTGAGATTAGACAAAGAGTTCTTAGGCTTGACATCAAAAGCAGTGTACGTGAGGGACTTCCCTGGTGGCGCAGTGGTTAAGAATCGACCTGACAATGCAGGGGACATGGGTTTGATCCCTGGTCCGGAAAGATCCCACATGCTGCGGAGCAATTAAGCCCACAACTACTGAGCCTGCGCTCTAGAGCCTGTGAACCACAACTACTGAAGCCCACGTGCCTAAAGCCCGTGCTCCGCAACAAGAGAAGCCACTGCAATGAGAAGCCCGCACACCGCAATGACGAGTAGCCCTCGCACCGCAATGAAGAGTAGCCCTCGCTCACCACAACTAGAGAAAGCCCGCATGCAGCAACGAAGACCCAAGGCAGCCAAAAATTAATTAGTTAATTAATTTTCTAAAAAATCACTATATATGAAAAGAAAACTTGATAAATTGGACCTCACCAAAATTTAAAACTTTTGTTTTCCAAAAGATTCTAAGAAGTTAAAAGACAAGCTGCAAACTGAGAGAAATACTTGGAAACCACATATCTGACAAAGGTCTAGTATCTAGAATATATAAAGAAATCCCAAAACATAACATTAAAAAACAAAACAAACCAAAAACACACCAAACAATTCAACTAGAAAATGAGCAAAAGAAATGAACAGATATTTCACCAAAATGGATATACAGATGGCAAAGTACATGAAAAAAATGTTCAACATTATTAGCCATTAAGGAAGTGGAAATTAAAACCACAATGAGATATCACCACATGTCTATCTGAATAGCTAAAATTAAACATAGTAGTAACACCAAATGCTGGCTAGGATGCAGAGAAACTGGATCATTCATATATTACTGGTGGGAAGGTAAAATGTTATAGCCACTCTGGAAAACAGTTTGACAGTTTCTTGAAAAACTAAACATGCAATTACCATAGGGCAGTTGCACGGAGCAATTGCACTCCTAGGCATTTATCCCAGAGAAATGAAAACTTATGTTCACACAAAAATTTTACAGAAGTTTCCATAGCAACTTTATCTGTAATAGACAAAAAGCTGAGGCAACCCAGATATTCTTCAATATCTATCTTCTACCAGTTAAACAAACTGGTACATCCATACCATAGCAGTAAAAAGGAACAAACTATTGATACACACAACTTGGATCTCCAGAAAATTATGTTGAGTAAAAAAAAAGCCAGTCCCAAAAGTTTATATACTGTATACTTCCATTTATATCAAATTCTTGAAATGACAAGATCCTAAAAATGGAAAATAGATTAGTAGTTGCTAGGAGTTAAACAGGGAGTGGGGGAGCTGGAGTGAAGTGGGTGTGGCTACAAAAGTGCAACATGAATGATCTTCAAGGTGATGGAAATGTTGTCTTGACTGTATTTGTCAATATACTGGTTGTGATACTGTACTACAGTTCTGCAAAATGTTATTGTTAGGGGAAACGGGGTAAAAGATACACAGTATCTCTGTGCTGTTTTTTACGATTATGTATGAATCTACAATTACCTCAAAAAAAAAAAAAAAAAAGCCTTTGCCTCAGATGGGTCAACTGTCCTTCCATATACTCGGCTAGTCTGGATCATCCATTTAGCTCAAACTGCTCACTCTAGCTCCTTCCTCTCAACAGATACCACCACCACCAAACATTTACTGGGCATTTGTTATGTGACAAAGAACTTTATGTACTAACTTCATGCGCTAAGAACTTTACATGTACTAACTCATTTAATCCTCATAACAAATAACTTTGAATTCTGTTTTTCATGGGACGTAGCAGCCTCAGACACCACTCTACTTCATCCTCATCCATCCACTCCTTTTTTTCCCCTTCCTTTGATAATGAAAAGAAGGGTCCATTCCCCAAATTAAGGGCAATCCTTTCACTTAAGCACTGGATCATTCCTTCTCAGGACCTAACTCCATCCAATATCCTCTTTCTTGCGTTTTGAACCCCTGCCTTTCAACTACCTCTATTCTGTCTGAATTTAGGTATGTTCACAAATCCTTCTATCAGTTAAAAGATAAATAAACAACTTCCCCCAACCTTACTAAGCATCAGCCATTCTGACTCCTCTTAGCCACTTTTCTTAAGAATTGTTCCCATTTACTCTTTCTAATTCCTTAACTTCCATTTAGTTAACTTCCATTTAGTTCTCCAACCGCGACAACTCAGCTTCTGCTCCTACTCTATGAAAGCTTCTAACTTCTTTCCAGCATTTGACACCACTTCCCATTCCTTAATCTAAACTCTCTCTTGCTTGGGCTTCTCGGACATCACCACGCTGTAAGAGCTGAGGTAAGTGACACAGTTGACCTAAAAAGAGGGAAACAAAGTAGGGCATGCGAATGGCAAAGAAAGCAAAGGTGAGTGGAGGTTGCTACTCTTTGAGAGGGAGCTTAGGAGACAGGAGGCAGAAAGGACCACAGTGGGCATTAAAACAAATCGTGACTTTCACCCTCACCTTCACCCTCTTTCTCCCCACTTCCTTCAAGGACCTGACGGTACTCAAGGAAACACTAGACGGTAGTGGCCACGCGACAGGTGGCAGGGGCCGGCCCCTGCGGGGCGAGAAAGGCGGGCTTTCCTGCGGGTGCCGACCGCACCGCTGTGGAGGCGAAGGAAGCGCTCGGCTGCCACTGGAACCCGTGCGCGGGCCCGCGGTTGCAGCTCGGCGTGGGGCCGCTAGATGGCGGACGCTTGTGCGCGTGCGTGACGGCGCTTCCGGTCCCGGGCGAGGCGAGAGCAGCCTGTGGAAGGGCGGAAACGCGGCATGAGGATCCCTCGGCGACTCCAGTCCAGTATCGGCGCGGGGTACCCTGGAGGCGGACCGAAGGCTGGTCGAGGACTCTGCCCACCGCTGGCCCGGGGAGGAGAGCGAGAACCGCCTGAGTCGGGTGTACCTTTCGCGCCCTGCGTTCCCAGCCTGGCCCTCAGCCCGCGGCCCTGAAAAAGGGGCGGGGGATCGGAGTTGGCGGGGAGATCCAGGTGAAGTAGGTTTCTCTGCGGATCCAGCGCCGTTAAACCCTGCGAACGCACACTTTTTAAAACATGAAGAAATTAAGGCTTAAGGAACTAGAGAGTCGCCTGCAACAAGTGGATGGATTCGAAAAGCCCAAGCTCCTTCTAGAACAGTATCCAACCAGGCCGCACATTGCAGGTAGGGCGGCAGCTGACCATGCCCTTGTCTCGCAGGTTAGTCCTGTCTGCCCACTCCATTGTGAAAATAGAACAGTTATTTGGATACAGAGAAAGTCTAGAGGAATTCTGCTCTAAGATTTCATGTTGCGTTAGAGAGGACTTCCTTGACATTGCACCTGAAAACATCCCAAGCACGAGACTCTATCGTTTTACTGTTTGTTTTTCTGCATACCCCTCAACACTGTCAGACACTTTTTAATGTGTTTGTTAATCTTATTACACTATTAACTCCTTGAGGACAAAAATGTGCTGGTCTTGTTCACACAATTCCCAGAGCCTAGAAGAGTTCCTGGTACCACTCAGGAGCTCAGTAAATACTTGCTAAATAAGGATCCATTTCCCGGTGTAACGAATTGCCAGTACGAGGATTCCTACGCGTTATACTCTGCCCTGGAAATGAATTACTAGAGCTGGTAGTGGAAGGACTGAGTTTTAACAAATCCATAATAGGTGCTATATTAAAGATGAGGATGCATTTCAATTTTAACAAATGATCAGAGAATCAACAGTGTTGCTTGATGTGAGAGATTGATACTGGAAGTAAAATAACACAGGAAAAACCATTTACATTTAATAAACATATTACCAAAGTCATTGAGGGAGTCTTAGGAAAATTAATTTTGTTGGGAACATCTGCAAGGAGGAGTCCTCCTAACTTCAACATAGTTCTGTTTCTAAGCTGCCAAAGAAAGTCAAGGAAAAAGTATACCTGCGCTTACATATTGTCATAATTCCAACCAAAATTCCAACCAAAAATTGCACAAAATTGTGTCTGAGGTAAGACCAGTTATCTCAATTTAGATAATGATTTCTTTAATGTCTTCTGGCTGCAGGGTTTCTTAGTGGAATCCTTTTTTTTTTTTTTCCCCAAATAACAATCAGTTGTTTCAAAGCCAGTGTGTAATATACACATGGTTGTGCTAATTCTTTGAGATACTAGCTTCAAAGTCACTAACACCTGCAGCAATAATCAGAACAGCACAGTCAGCCTGACACATCCCTGTAATTGTGTTTTTGATAAAACCTCTGGATCCTGGGGCATCAGTGATGGCCAGCAGCCCTTGGTGGGTTCAGATATCCACAGGGAGGTATCAGTGAAGTTACTCATGCTTAACCTTCAGTATAGCCCCAACCTTCGTGTATTTGAAAGATCCCTTTCTCATCTCAGCAGCTTCTGTTCTGCTCCTCAATAGTTCTCTTATCAGGTCTCATTAGTAGATACATGTGTCTGTAGATCATGAATATATATGTGTGAATATATGCGTCTAAAGGCTATATTGTGGATAGGTCTTTTCCTTTCCCATTCTAGCTTGAACTTACAGTACCTGTGTTATGGTGACAAACTTGCTGCAAAAAAAGTTCTGTTTTAATGTTAATGCTTGTTCAGTATTAGTGGTTCCCAGACTTACAGATTTCAAAGATCAGTAACATTTCACAACAATTTTGGAAACTGACATAGGGTTCCCAGGTCTATATTTTGACAAGGAAAGATTTTCTCTTTTTTTTTGCGGTACACGGGCCTCTCACTGCTGTGGCCTCTCCCGTTGCGGAGCGCTCCAGACGTGCAGGCCCAGCGGCCATGGCTCACGGGCCCAGCCGCTCCGCGGCATGTGGGATCTTCCCGGACCGGGGCACGAACCTGCGTCCGCTGCATCGGCAGGCAGACTCTCAACCACTGCGCCACCAGGGAAGTCCAAGGAAAGAAATTTTTTAAACCTATTTACTCTTACCATCCTTTCATAAAAGTGAAATTTCAACATCAAAGAAAAATTGATATATGTATATGTGTATGGCAATGTTTTGAACAGGTTGAGAAAAAATAAAACATTTTGACCTTATTTTTCTCATTTTACCTCAAAGTTTTGTCATTCTTGGCATTGTCAGCAGAGACTAGTTTGGTGGAACCACTGGTATGTGTTATTATCCTTACTACATACCAAGTTATTATACCTTACTATTTTTTTAATAATCTGGAACACGATTTAGGGGAGGTCTAAATAATGAAAGATAAGAAATTGTTTTACAAAGAGTCATTTGCACAAATTGGATTTTGTTCATCAACTTGCCTACTTATTCCTTAATATGTTTTTTTTTGATCATTCAGCATGTATGCTCTATACAATTCATAACACGTATGATGACATTGAAAATAAAGTGGTCGCAGATCTAGGATGTGGCTGTGGAGTGCTTAGCATCGGAACTGCAATGCTGGGAGCAGGGTATGTGATCCAGTACATACTATTTGGGTATGGGATGGTTTTAATAAGAAGAGTAAATAAAATCAACTGACTTATATTTATGGGACTCTATAGTGTGAGATGAGAGGAGCAAGAATCTAATACTGAGTACATTTAGAATGGGCAGAACATCAAAACAAACTAAAAAAAACAACAACAACAAAAAACAGTAACAGCAGAAGTCATATGCCCCTCTTTTATATGAACCTGAGTTTCCAACCCTTGACAGTTTGGGAAATCATGCTGTTAAAAGACAACACTCACTGTCACTTGGTCAGTTGGGTTAAAAAGGTACATGGTTTTGGTTTTGTTGTTGTTTTGACTGGGGAGCTTTAAGTAGTAGTCACTTTAAGTAGTAGTCACTTTGTGTTTTATATTTATAGGTTGTGTGTTGGATTTGACATAGATGAAGATGCATTGGAAATATTTAATAGGAATGTAGAAGAGTTTGAGTTAACAAATGTTGACATGGTTCAGTGTGACGTGTGCTCATTATCTAACAGAATGTCCAAGTCATTTGATACAGTAATTATGAATCCTCCCTTTGGGACCAAAAATAATAAAGGTTAGTAAGAAGAATCATGTGTACTGGTGTCTTTGTGGAAAAGCAAGTTTTAAAAACCATTTTCTCATTGATTGTTTGGGTTAAGTGATTTTATCACTGTTTATTAAATAAACCAATCTCTTACCTGTATAGTTATTACAGTTTGAATTTCAGTTTGTTTAATGCATGGCTAGGGAATTGAATTTTTCAATCTTTGTTTTCATAAGTTTGTGCTAAGTGAACAAATTTATCCACTTATTACTTATTCTTATCTGCTTTCTAGAATGATTTACCTAACCCTTATGAATGAGTATGAATCCCATAAAGGCTTTTATATTTTTAGAACCTCTTTTTAATGTCTCAACATTTGAAGGTTTCAACATGTGTCCATCAGTAACAGTGATTCACTGTGGCTATTTATTTTATGTATTTTGGGGGCAAGGAGGGTAAGAAGTCAGTAAGAAGAGGAAAAGACATGCATAGTTTTAAAAGTCCTCCCTCCACCTGCCCCCACCATTCTGATTACTACTTTACTTGTTTGCTTCTGCCCTCTTTGAAAGTTGTTAATTTGGAATATAATATTAAAATTTTTACTTTAGCCTTATTTAAATGGGACAGTATAATTCTGGTTTTATTCCATCAACCTTAAAAGATATTTAGATATCTTGGTTATTTGTACTCTGTCTTGTTACAGAATTTGAAATGGCTATTTTGGAGTTTGGAAAAAAATGTTTCTAAATACCTAGTATTCCTTTAATCTTCTATTTTGATAACAGGTATATAATGTAAATAGGGGCTTTTTCTACTCTTAACAGGGACAGATATGGCCTTTCTGAAGACTGCTTTGGAAATGGCAAGAACAGCAGTATATTCTTTACACAAATCCTCAACTAGAGAAGTAAGTTCAAATCATCACAATATTCTGTGTCATTTATTTTTAAATTCATGACAGTATTTTAAGGATTTACTGTGAATACTAAATACCAGGGTATCTAATTCTCCTGAACTTTTAAAACATCTGGCACTTAGAAAATAAATTTTCCCTTTAACTAGCTAGCATTTGTGATTAGCTTTATTTTGTCAAAGGTTTGTTCAGGCAGGAGCTGTTAACAGGAGAGTGATTATATAATTCAGGAATAGAGGAGTAGGTGTAACGGTGGTTCCAGTATGTCCTTGTTTGCTTGTGTAAGCCCTGGTTGGTGCATCCCAGTGTCCTGGTGTGGCCTGGTGTGCATAAGGGAGGCAAGGGTGGCCTGGTTTTTCAGAACACTGAGCCTGGGAGGCTAAACTGATCTGAGTTCAGAACCCACTTCTTCCATTGTTCTTCACTATCAGCACATAACACATAAGGCTGTGTAGGATGTATTCCAGAAAATTGGGGGTGGGGTGGTACCTTTTTTTAGTGTCAGTTTAACATAGTGATCAAGAACACAGACTATAGAGCCAGCCTACCTAGATTCAAATCTGAACTCTGCTGCTTCCCAGCTGTCTTCTCTTGGTCAAGGTACTTGAGTTCATTTTCGTCACCTACCCTGTACTCACCTGTACTCACCTATACTCTTACATCATGAGGAACTACGAGCACCTTATACTTTGCAGGGTTGGTGTGAGGATTAAATGAGTTAATATTTATAAAGCACTTAAATAGTGTCTGGCAATTGTCATGTTAGCTGTTATTTTAAATCAGACACGTATTAAGAGATTTTAAAGTAGTTTTGTAGGAAAAATATTTTATTTGTATAAATGCAGTGTACTTGAATTCAGTTGGAAACAAATTATGAATATATGGTAATCTAATAACCTTTAAAAATATATAAAATTACATAGCTAAAAATATATACAGGCATACCTTGTTTTGCCATTTGCTTTATTGCATTGTGTAGATAATGCATTTTTTACAAATTGAAGGTTTGTGGCAACCCTGCATCAAGCAAGTCTGTCAGCACCATCTTTCCAATAGCATTTGCTCACTTTGTGTCTCTGTGTCATGTTTTGGTAATTCTTGCAGTATTCCCAACTTTTTTATTATATTTGTTATGGTGATCTGTAATCTTTGATATTACTATTATAATTGTTTTGGCATTATTTAGCAATAAAGTATTGCACACTTAATAGACTACAGTATAGTGTAAACAGAACCTTTATATGCACTGGGAAACAAAAAATTCAGGTGACTCACTCTTGTGATATTCACTTTATTGTGGTGGTCTGGAACCAAACCTGTAATATCTCTGAGGTATGCCTGTATACTGTTAAACAATTAGTAGTGGTACCTGCAGGTAAGGAGCAGAGCACAACATGACTTTACTGGTAAATAAATCCCCATTCAGTAAGTGAAAACAAACACCAGGAATTATTGGTATCTAAAAAGCCTGTGTTGAGGAAGTCCCCAAGATCATCTTCAGGTTTGATGATTCACAAGGAAGTCTCATAGGACTGAGCATATCATCATACTCTTGACTGGGATTTATTATAGCTAAAGGATACAGAGCAAACTTAGCAAAGGGAAAGGTGCATTGGTCACAGTCCAGGAGAAACCAGGTGCAAGCTTCTAGAGTTCTCTCCCAGTGAAGTCATACAGGATGCACTTAATTCTTCCAGCAAAGAAGTTTTGTGACAAGGCATGTGAAATGTTGTCACCCAGGGAAGGTCATTGGAATCTTGGTGCCAAGGGTGTTTATTGGGTACTCATCACATAGGCACCCCCTGCCTGGCACATACCCAAATTCCAGACTCCCAGTAACAAAACAGGTACTCACCATAAACATTTTAAGCACAGTGAGCCACTATTATTAAGGGATGGGGAGTGGAAACTCTCCCAAAATCTAAGTTCCCATACTCTAGCCAAAGGCCAAACTTAACATGTAGACCTTTCTAAGGATAAGCAGTCAGGCCTGCTATGAACTCTTCTGCAGTTTGGCATAACATAAATTTTATATTACTGATATACAGTTCATGCAAACCAAGTAAAATATGCCAATAAAAAGTGCAGTTAAGCAGCAAAGTCTAATTAATTGAATGAATTCCTGTAGTCAAGGAACTCCCATCTTCACTGTTTGGTATTGCCATGTTCCACCACCAGGAGGCAGCAGTATCAGCATTGTCCTGGATCCGCTTAATAGAACTTTAAGCAAATATTTAGTTAAGTCCATTTTTATTTTGGCAGTGTAGAAGTATTTCCATTAGCACAGCAACTAAATAATTTGAGAAATTAATCTGGTGTGTATTGTGCATACTGTGAAGGAGGTATGATAATGAATGAACTTCTAATACTAAGACAGTCCTTAGTTTATGCTGTAGATATATCTGCTCTAAGCTTTGTGATAATTTTGCTTGTTTTAAGTATTCTATATAACTAGTAACATTGTTATTGAAGCTTACCTCAGACCCCTTAACTGTAGACCGTTGTCTTTTAAAAGTGCTTGGCCCTCTATTCGTAATAGAGGTGCATTTGATAGAATTTTTTGATAGAAATACTTAGGTAAAATATAAGCGTATCTTGGCAGATATGTTAATAATCTGGATGACTCTTACGGCTGTTGCCATATCTTCTTTCATTAGGCATTGTGAGAATTTAGTTCTTGGCTTATAGTTAAAGCAAAGTAGGTAGGCCAGGCACTGTTCTTTCAGTGTTTATCCCAAGCTTACCCCATTTATTCTTTGACATCTCTGCCAGAACCAACCACATTCCATTGTATAATCTAACATCTAAAACCTCTTTCACTAATCTTAGGGCTCAGATAGCAAAGAAATGTCATCATACTTTATTTCTCAAAAATTTACCAAGATCCTAGTATTCCATTAAATTACAATATTATTTGTATTAAAGTCTGTATCCTTATACAGAAATTTTAGATCTCAAAGTAGGGGGAAAAATATGCCCAGAACTGGGATTATTTATTAAATTCAAGAACAGACTACAAGCACAAACATATTGTCAGTATTGTTTATAATGGAAATATTTGAACCTCAAACATACGGATAATTGAGTATTTTATCAATCAGTTTGAGTACTGTGAACACTACCAACATGAACAAAATGCTTATACCAAATATTGCTATCTCTACTATGGTAGTTCTAGAAAATTATGCATAAAATTTACTTAGGGGATTATGGGCAACTTTTTTTTCCATTTTTATTAATGTTGGAGTGTTGTGTATATATTTTAATTCATAAAGCAATTTTTATAACAAATTAGTAATCAAAAATTTTATGAAGTAGTTTAAAATTCTTAGACCTATAAATAGCTAACATTTAGTACTTGCTCTGTATGCCACCACAGTACAAAGCACTTTTCACATTCTGCAACAATCTGATGAGATATCATTATCATCCTCATTTAACGGATGAGGGAACTGAGGCACACAAAAAATGCGTAATTTGCTCAGGGTTACATAGCTAATAGAGCTTCAGTTCAAATGCAGGCTGTCTGGTTCCAGAAACCATGTCCTTAACCTCTGTACCATACTGCCACTGAATTGCTCATGGACATAGATCTCTGCTGAATGGTTTCTAGGATACCTGTATATATTGATGAAATAACGCTGCAGAAACCATGAGTACATTATTTACTTTGATGCACTTCTGAAATAATAGCTTTATTACTTGAATTTAATTATGTAATTTGGCTCAGATCATTAAATGGCTTGGTTTTGTATTTTCAAAATATTCATCCAGTTGAAAAAATTTTAATGAAAATTCTAATTTAAATTAAATTAAATTCTAATGAAATTTTAAAAGCTTGAAAATCAAGTATTAGTAAAAAGCAATTTTTAAAAAACTTTAAAGATCAGCTCACATTAACGTGTTATTTTATGTTCAGCATATTCAAAAGAAAGCTGCAGAATGGAAAATCAAGATAGATATTATTGCAGGTAAGACAATTATGTTTCTCATAAACAAATCTCAACCCTAATTATTTAAGAAGGCCAACAGGCATTAGCCTAACCAGAATTTTTACATGTGCTGAGAAAAGATATTGTAGAACATGTATTTTAGTGTGGCAAAATGTGTGTGGTTGGTAGTGGGTTGGAAACGGAGTAAAGGCAGGGTATCAATGTTTGCCCAAGACTGTCCCAATTTATGCATTTTACTGAAAATTTTTAATGGCACCCAAGTATTTGTTCTTTCCAGGCTCAGACAGAACCTTATAATCATCACAGTGACTTAAGAGCTTGGGCTTAGAGTTTGTCAGGCCTTAGTTTGAAATTCATTCCTGGAAAATACCACCAGATTATGCCTGGATTACCATTCTATTTCAACTTTCTAATTGTCCCTGGAGTCAAATAACATGAAGCTTTTAATTTTTTTAGTGGGGGATAGAATATCATCAGCCACATGATGTAAATCATGTTTGGTACATTTTTATTAGTAAACTGGATAATATTCACAAACATCAGAATGGGAAAAGCATGTAACTAGAAGCTAACTATAATCCAAGTAATTCTGAAAAGCCTGAAATAAGAGTACAATAAGGGGGAAATTATTTTACACAATAATAAACTGACTGGATTAGTACTAATAGTGTTAACCACATAACTAGATCTATTGCCTTCATAATAATTAGTAATGTAATGTGTAAAAGTCTGTCTTCCTAGTATATTCAGTATTGTCACTCCTTACCTAGTTTAAGGTATTATAATATGCAACATGCAGACCTTAGAACAGTTCCAGTAGTAGCACACCAGGCCAGAGCCTTGCTACTCCAAGTGTGGTCCTCAAATGTGGACCATCAGCATTGACATCCCTTGGGAGCTTGTCAGACTTGAAGAATTTCAGGCTGCACCCAGACCTACTGAATTATAATCTGCATTTGAACAGGATTTGATTTGATTTGAAGGTGATTTGATTGCACATTAAAAGTTGAAAGCTGTGATTTAGAGAGTTAGAATTTGTTGCAAAATATGAAGCATAGGTAGGTAGACTTACTGCCATCCCTCTAAAGTTGATCAGTGCTAAGTTTTGAGAACCTACATTATCCTTTAGAAGAAAAGAATATGAAAAGTGGTTTTTCATTTGAGAGCTCAATAGGAAAATAATTAGCTACTTACTACCATTACTAAAATCCAAACCGGAAATTTTTAAAATAAGCATGGTTGTTGTGCAATTGGTAGCTATAGATTATTTAGGAAATTAAAAATAGGAAGATACTATCATATTTTCATGGGATACACTTTGACCACTTGTTAACCTTCTATACTCTTCCCCATAATCTCAAATTTTGATATAAATGACCAAAACAAATGCCAGGCTGTTTGCCATGGCTTATTGTGGGGATATATCAAATCAATCAGTCCTAGATAAATTAAGTGACAGCTCTGAAATGTCTGGCTTATCAGCATTTAGTACTTCCTTAATTTTTTTCTTTTTTTCTTTTTTTTTTAAGTCAAGGGCGGTTAATGTTTGGAAGTATAATTTTTACCCTTAGGTGGCTTTTGTTTTGTAGAGCTACGATATGACCTGCCGGCATCATACAAGTTTCATAAAAGAAAATCAGTAAGTCTCTTGATTCTAGTTTATCTACATTCAGTACTGAAAAACTTCACAGTAAGTAATTATTTCTAATGTTATCAAGTTGTTTGAGTGAATACAGAAAGCCAGCCTAGAAGATAAATACTTAACTCTGGGATGGGCCTATAACCACAACAACCAATATGCTGGTTTAAGATAAATTCTCAAATACTTTGGGCACAAAAATAAAAAATAAACTAATTTTATTTTTATGCAGTATACATTTTATTACTTTGTACTAATACATTCTCATATTACAAAGGCAATTTAGTGGAAGGATGTTTCTTTTGATATTTGAATAATCTGAAAGAACACAAACAGAATTATACATAAAAAAATACTCATTTTGATAACAATAACAACCACAAAAAAGACAAGTTAAACAACAAAAAAATTTTCCTTTCTTACAGGTGGACATTGAAGTGGACCTAATTCGGTTTTCTTTTTAAAAGCCTCCAGAGACAAAAGCAGCTTAAAATCTAATTAAAATGAATAAAAAATGTTTACTAAATTACTGGTCTCCGGCACCATTTTCTGTTTTCTGTTGTTTTGATGCAGGTTCTTCTTCTTTGTCTGTTTCTTCTCTTGCTCTTTTCACTGGTCCTACACAATGACAATTAATTTTCATTAAGTTCACTGTAAGCATTACTCTATTTTAATACTAAGCATAACTATAAAAAATAATTGTTTAAACAGATTAGCAACAACTTTCCTACACCAATGAGAAAACGCTTTTCCTTTAGTACGGACCTGGCTCTCTAAACTTAGCTTCCCAACATCTTTGTTTTCCACATGTAAAATAGCATAACCAGGGTCAATCACAATCTGAGAACATCACTTACACAGAAGTTGTAAAACCACATTGCTGTTCTCTCACACAAATAATTTCTCATCAAAGTACCAAAGGACTTTAAAAAACTTACTAGATGCACCATTTTCATCATGTTCATCATCACTGTCAAATTTAGTTTTCTTGCCCTGAAACTGTACTTTTCCTTTAGCAGACCCAATCTGGGCAGCTTTATTTCCCTTTCCTTTTCCTTTAAATCTGCGACCTGTAGAGACAAAATTGAGAAATCTGTAATGTTTTAAACCTCTCGTCAATGTCTTTTACCACCAATTAAAATTTTTACCCAAGCAAATGAGTTAAATAGTCAAAGAAAATCAGAATTAATGACCTTTTGACTTCCATTTGTTTAGGGATTCTTGTTGATCTTCTATTATTTTTTTCAATGCTTCTTTTTCCACATCTCCTTCTAGTACTTCCCAGGTGACCTCTTTGTTCCTTAATTGTAGGTTACCATTATTTGCATCTTTTGCTTTATCCAGTGCTTCCTTAGCTTTTTCTTTAAACAGAATTATTCCCTACACCAAAGACGGAAAACAAAGGCCAGGGAATTTTACTGAACATCAGGAAGTTATTAAAAAACTTGAAGTCACTAATTCCAACAGTTATTTATAGCACAATTCAGAAAATATCAGACATCACATCCAGTTACAGCAATAATAAAACAAAGTAAATAACCAAGTGGAAACTATTTTCATAAACATACTAACAAAAAATTGCTTTCTTCTACTAATGTCATCTTCTAAAAGATAAGTTTCTATGAATTTTTAAACTGAGTGGTTAAGAGCATATGAATATTTCCAAACCTCTTTGGCTCCTCTGACAAAGTCTATCCATTTTATTTCACCATGATTTGAGAAAAGGATATGCAAATCTTCTCTACACGTCTGATCATCTAAGTCCCCCGAGAATTTCAGCAAGCAGCCAATCTTTTCTTCTAGAGATTTCTATAAAAATATATAAGGTGATAAGTTTCTTAAAAGCAACCACAAACCAGAAATGGCATATACCTCCCTCTCCCTCTCTCTACACATACATATATATATATACACACACACACACACACACACACAAGGAATAAGCTAGAAACTAAAATGCTATTTTGAAGTAGTGTAAGTTTAAATAGTTTAAGTAGTTGGTGCATTTTCCTTTATCATCCTTTGTTCTACAATGGCCTCTGATTTTAACTTCTCCAGCAAATAATAGTTATTATATAAATCTTACTGCGCTGAATAAGTAATAATTTTAGGCAATATTTGGCTAATACTTCAGTGCTATGACAACTGTAGACTTGCTTACATATGTTCTTTAAAAAGTCCCCAGGTTTTTTATTCTCCTAAATTTGAATTACAGATTTCTTAGTAATATATACGTACCATTTCAGCATTTTCTGCTAACTTTTGTTTTTCTTCTTGCTCTCTACAAGTAAAAATATCATTAGAACGTTTCCATTTACTTCATGTATGAGAAAATTAAACCCTGATAAAGTTAACCTTAAGCATGATGACTAAACTACTTAATAACCAAAGCCAGTCCTTAGGCTTTCTGACTGTCTGATGCCGGAGTGCAACACAATGTGGCCCCAAGATTATCAAGGCAGCTTAAGACCTCAATGTTTCATTAGCAAAAGAAAGGCCTACTGTACTCATTTCAGAGCTCATCATCAGCCTCACCTCCCAGAACCAGTAACTTTACCTGTCAAAGCTTTAAGGAACTAAAATGTTATGATTAGCTCAACATACTTACTGTTTAGCTCGTAATTTAGCTTCGATTTTATTTTGCTTTCTTTCTTCATTTTTTTTTGCAAAGTAATCTTCCCTGAAGGACACAAAATATAAAGGCTAATAAGTTCATGAGAACAAAGAGGACTGCAAATTATATTGAATGATTTAAGACATCGCACAAGAATGAATGTTACATTCTCTATCAACAAAATTACCTATAAGTTCAAAATACATTATTTTTTAAAATAACAGCTTTACTAAGAAAGAATTCACATGCCATAAAATTCATTCTTTTAAAGCATATAATTCAATGACTTTTAGTATATTAAGAATTGTACATCATCACTACTAATGAATTTCAGAACATTTTCATCACCACAAAAAAGAAACCCTATATTCGCTAAGAATCTCATGCTGATTTTCATTTTTCATGTATAGAAAAAAGAAAGTATACCAAAAGTTATGCAACTAATTTGCTTCATAGTTTTTTAGTGTTAATTTCACAAAAGCAAAAATTCTGAAATCCCTGAGACCCAAGAATAAGAGCAGTTATGAAAATCACAAGTTAAAAAAATCTTTGAGAGTTTAACACTGACAGCATGGTTTATCACTATGCATCTCTAAGTCCATCAGATTTAGTATACAGCATTTAGAAGACTGTGCAATGCAAAAGTAGGGGATTATGGCCCCACAACCATATCATGAAAATGTCCTGGTTTGTCCTAATTTTTAGACACACACACAGGTGCGCACACACACAAACCAAGAATGTGATTCAAATCTCTTATTAAATAATCCTTTGTACTGTATAAAAATACAGGCATATATAGATTACGAGAATAGATAAAAAAATTGTACAGTGATTTATTCTCTAACCACACCAAAAGCTCAGATTTTATCATCAAGCTTAACTATAAGTTTCACATGCAAAATAAGTACTAAAACTTAACCTCCCTTATTACGTGCTTGAAAAGGTCCTAATACTTCCTTACAGTCTCAAAGGACTAGTAGTTCCAGTGAGCAAACTTCAAGCATTTCTCAAAGGATGCCTAAGGATACTAAAAATACTGGTCTTACTGTAGGGAATGTTATGCTATACTCCTTACCCCAGTGTGTCAATTCCAGACAACTAAGTGGCCAAAAAAAAAAACATCAGCAAGTTGACTTACTTGAAAAGTATTAGCAGGTCTGTGTCTTTGTACTTCTGGCCAGTGGTCTCAACAAACTTCTTAGCAGATTCAATGGTATCAAATACAGCAAATATTGATCCCTATTAGAAGTGGAAGAAAAGTTGGGGTTTTTTTTAAAGTTACATCCCAAGTATCTTTCTACTAGAAAATGTCTGTTACATCATACAACCATACCTTAAATGCTTTGTGCAATGTTCTTCTCATCTGAATATTTAGTACCTGACCTTTATCTTCCAACCATTCTTTTATGTCATCAAGGGTTGCATCAATTGGGAAGCCTTTCTGTGAAGAGTAGGAAGAAATGTACAAATGACAACTCAAGTAAACGATTTGTCAGAAATTCTGATTTATTTTGTCTTGAAATGAAGCGAGGATATATATATCTCTCTTTCTCTGTCTCTTAAATGTTTAATAGCTCTGGTTAAGAGCCATTGTTGACCAGTGCAATAGAAGTGACTCGTTTATCTGGGATTCACTTCAAAATAATCCAGATAGGCCAAAGATAAAACAAGATTAATCACGTTAGTAACTGTTGAAGTTGGATAATGGTACATTATATATTCAATCTACTTCTGTATGTCTGAATTTTTGCAGAATAAAAAAATCTACTTAAAAATTAATGTGCTAAAGAAAACAGCTAACAAGTTTAGCTGTTGATAAGTAAGAACAGTTGATGTGCACTGGGTACTTACAATATGTATGTCAAAAGATTTTGTCCAATGTTATACGGGTTTTTTCATTTAATTCTCACAACAGTTCTATAAGGTAAAAAATATTATCCCCATTTATGAAGATAAAGCTTACAGAGGCTAAGAATATTGCCCAAGGATATACAGTAAGTGGTGAAGCTATGATTCCTGAGCCCTTATTCTTATCCACCCTATGTGCTTTCTAAATAAATTTAAGATATAATTAAATGCATTAAAGGCCCACTTACAATATAAACAGATCTGTTTTTTACATCATTTTTATACTCATCAGTCACTTCAGGGAGGGGTTTGCTTGGAGATCTTCTAATTTTAGTTTTATCTTCACTTATTTCCATAAGTTCCGCCTTTGATTTGCTCAATGCTTCTACTATTACATTAAAGTCTGTTGTTAGACGGTTTAACCTGCAAAAAAAAATATATAAAAGCATTGTAAAACTTAGTAGTAGCACTTGCTGTTAGCAGAAAATCTTATAATTTAAAAAAGGTTTTTACCTATTAAATTTTATCATTATCTCCAAAGGTACCCAGCCTTCATCCAGTTTGATCTGTTCCTTTAAAAATTTGTCGCGTGGCAAATTGAAGTCACCAAAATAATACTGCAAGATAATTACAGTATATTGCAGAGCACTGTATAATATTGAGTATAAAAAATTACCATTACATCACCAAGTCCTAGTCTTAAAAATACATGTCAAAACTTAACTGGTGGGACTTCCCTGGTGGTCAGTGGGTAAGACTCCACGCTCCCCATGCAGGGGGGCCAGGTTCAATCCCTGGTCGGGGAACTAGATCCCACAGGTATGCCACAACTAAGAAGTCCCCATGCCACAACTAAGACCCGGCACAGCCAAAATAAATAAATATTTAAAAAAAAAAAAACCTGGCAATAAACATTTTCTCTTAAATACACTGTAATATTTATAATACATATTAACAGAAAGATAAAACTAAAAATAATTATTGAAACAATATATTTAGCAGATGTGACAATAGATTAGAAAGCCTTAAAACAAAAACATATTTAAGGATTTGGTATATGAAAAGCCTCTTATTTCAAGTCAGTGTGAAAAGAACAGATTGTTAAATTTAAGAAACTAGAATAATCTGATTAGTCACTCTAATTTTTAAAAAAATAGAAAAATTTAAAAGTTAAAAAATTAGGTAAGCTGGGACAAAGTGAGAGTGGCATGGACATATATACACTACCAAATGTAAAATAGCTAGCTAGTGGGAAGCAGCTGCATAGCACAGGGAGATCAGCTCGGTGCTTTGTGACCACCTAGAGGGGTGGGATAGGGAGGGTGGGAGGGAGACGCAAGAGTGAGGGGATATAGGGATATATGTATATGTATAGCTGATTCACTTTGTTATACAGCAGAAACTAACACACCATTGTAAAGCAATTATACTCCAATAAAGATGTTAAAAAAAAATTGGGTGAGTATTTACCTAATTTAAGCACAGAGGCACTCTTCCTTAGTATAAAAACAAAGAAAAAAGTATACATGAAAAAACCCAGGTGTGACTACTTGGAATGCCAAAAGTAGCATAAAAAGTAAAAGACAAACACAAAAGCTTATTAATACTTCTTATAAATCAACAAAGAAGAAAAAAACCCTCTGAAAACCCTAATAGAAAAATGAGTAAAGGACACTTTTGTTTTGGCCACACCACACTGCATGCAGGATCTTAGTTCCCCAACCAGGGATGGAACCCGTGCCCCCTGCATTGGAAGCATGGAGTCTTAACCACTTGTTTGCCAGGGAAGTCCCAGTAAAGGACATTTTTTTTTAATTACTAAAAATAAAAATGTACTATAAACATTAAAAAGTTCAAGCTCACTATTAAACAATAAATGCAATTTAAAGCAATGAAAAGCATTTAGCCAAAACTCTAAAGACAAGAATACCCAGTACTGGCCTGAACACAGAGAAATGGTCATGCAGGTAGAGATGTTAACTGGCAGTAAGTATCAAAAATCAAAAGTTCTGGGGGCTTCCTTCCAGTGGTTGAGAGTCCGCCTGCCGATGCAGGGGACACGGGTTCGTGCCCCGGTCTGGGAAGATCCCACATGCCGTGGAGCGGCTGGGCCTGTGAGCCACGGCCGCTGAGCCTGCGCATCCGGAGCCTGTGCTCCGCAACGGGAGAGGCCACAACAGTGAGATGCCCGCATACCGCAAAAAAAAAAAAAAATCAAAAGTTATAAAAAAACATGTATAACCCTTGAGGCAGTACATCTCCCTCTAGGAATTTTATCTTAGAGAAATCAATAAACATGTTTAGTAACATTTATATATAAAGATATTCATCGTAGAATTACTACAGCTAAAAAACTGGATATGTCCTACATATCAAATAGGGGACGGTGTAAATTACTGATGATACAAAACTACTCCCCCATAATGCATCCTATGTTTGGTGGGGGAAAAAGGGAAAAAATTATGTTACTGTGAGCACTGACCAATTTGTGAAAAGGTATTTATCAGGCTTTTAACCTTGATTACCTCAAGAGGGTGAGATTTGAGAGGTGGCAGGTTGTGGGACATTATTAACTTTTTCTATATACAGTTTTCTTCACAATTATAAAGAAATTAATTTTTAAAAAAAGCTGTAACACAGGAAATTTAAAATAACAGAGAAGTGCAACTTTGAAAAAGTTCTGAGAGTTGCAAAAAAAACACCAAACAATATGATCTGAAGTTCCTCATTAAGAATATAAAACATAAATTAAGAGATAATTTCCCATGTAGCCATTACTGATACTGTAAAGCACCAACTTAAATACAATACCTAAATTCAAAAAAAATGTTAAGAGAAAACAGATACTCTTAAAAGTTACAATGGCTGAGACTTCCCTGGTAGTCCAGTGGTTAAGACTTCGTCTTTCAATGTAGGGGCTGCAGGTTCCAGCTAAGATCCCACATGCCTCACGGCCAAAAAACCAAAACATAAAACAGAATATTGTAACAAATTCAATAAAGACTTTAAAAATGGTCACATCAAAAAACAAAAACAAAAAAAAAACACCACCAAAAACAGAAAAACCCAAAAAACAAACAAACAAAAAAACAACTTTAAAAAGTTACAATGGCTGAGAACACCTAATTGGGCAGGAAAAACTACTAGGACCTGCAAGAATAAAGTGCTATTTAACAGGGAAGGTATTTTACAAAGGATTTTAAAAATTATTTTACTATGTGCTAGGCACTATTCCAAATGTTTTACATTTTGTGAACTAATGTAACCCTCACAACCACCTTATGAGGAGGGTACACTATTATCCTCGCTTTACAGACTAGGAGAAAAAAGTTAACTAACACTATAGTGTTACCTTTTGAAATGTCTTTGTTCTTGAGTTTCAGAAACAGGCTCCACCAATATAAAACTATATACTACTGTATGTTTATCTAACTCCAAGAATCAAAGACAAACCAAAAGTTCAATAGATCAATATACTGAAATTAAATGGTCTATCTGTATTTTTTTTGAGGCCCTAAATTTCCTCTCAAAGAGCCTGGTTTTGCAGTGTAATACCACAGGAATCATACCTCTATTTGATGACAGATTTTGGCCTCCAGAGCAGCCATTTTTTCATTATCACCATTTTCTGCCATTCTGGCTATCTGTAAAATTTCCCAAATTGGCATAAAAAAGTTATTTACTTTTTACGTAAAACTCAAGACCATTAAAAGAATGTTCTAAAATTATCAATATCCCACTGTTTTCCTAAAAATCAGTAATTTTTAATTTCATGGGTTCAATTTCTCTACTCAATTCTCAAATTTCAACAAAAGAAAACTTTGAAATTAGTGATGAAAATCTATGGATAATCCACACCCCTTCCAGTAAATCACTGTTCCATCTTCTATAACAAAGTGAGTGGTTATCTTCATTTAGCTGATCTAGAAAGAAAGCTTTGAGGGAAAAAACTCCATTCAACCACTTACCAATCATTACCAGGTTTAAGTAGATCATCATCTGTCAGTATATTACTGTGGATCTCAGTCTTGTTTGGTGTGGGACGAATTTCGTTTAAAATTAGTCATAGCTGACTTACCAAAAACTTATCAACAAGATTATGTATCAAAACTTTAAGGTAAAAAAAATTCAAACACTACATACAGTCAGGGTTAGATTAAATAAATGCTAATGATAAGGAACATAGGAAAATGATCATTTGAGAACCTGAGGACACTAATACATTAAACTGGGCGTATGCCTACTAATTTACTAATACATTGGTTAACCTTACAGCCAGTTTCCTGTTTCACATCCCTGACAATAGCATTGTAGGAAAAAATAAAGCTGTGAAGTTGGTTTGCTAGGGATAACAAAGTCTCCTGACTTCAAACTACTTGCTTCTAGTGCTCCGTTAAAACCATCCAAACACCGTGTACAACAGTATATTTAAAAGAATTCATCAAGGATATCTGCCATTAATTAACTCTAGCGATGAACTATGACTGGTACACTTCTTGGAAGCATGGCTTTACAATTTGTAATTGCTATGCAATACAACCTGGATGCACCCTGGAAGCTCTCCTATGGTGCAACATCTCACTACAAAATTTGGCCAATCTTACGCTTTGGTTGTCGATCATAATTCCTAAGTTATTACTGTGATCTAGGGCCCCCTATAAAACAAAGGGTGAGATAAAAGACCTATTTAGTCTTTGTAAGACTTCTTTGGCCTACCCAATTTTGGAACTTCATGAGATACTTTCTCAGAATGTACGTACAACTAGAAGTGAAATATTACCCTCACTTTCCAATTTCGCTCAGAAGCCTTGATGTGAGTGAATGAGGACCATTAAAACCCAAGAGAGTGACGCCAGGGGAACACCTGCGGCCCCGATTCCCCGGCCTCCAATCTGTCCCACACGATCCAAGGAACACTTCGGCGTTTAACCCACGTCGACCTCTCCAGAAACATACACAGTCTGACAGAAACATCCGCTTTCGGCGACACTGGAAAGCGGTGGAGGTACGAAACCTTAAAGACGCAGTGGGGATGCGGGCAGCCTGGGTCCAAAGAACCCGCCACAGCCCGTCCCAAAGCAACCCCTCGGTCGCCTGTGCCCCAACCACGTGCGGGGGAACCCTAGCTCCTGTGAGGAACGCAGAGGCCGGCTCCCCACCTCGCGGCTGCCCGCGCCCCTCACTCCCCAGCCCAGCGCGCCGCCTCCGGCTGCGGCCCACGAGGCGCTCGCCCCGAACGCGAGGAAGGCGAGGAGCGCACGCAACCAGCGTGAGGCAGCAAGGAAAGGGAACGCGCCGTCGCGCACCACGCAAAGCAGACCCTTTTGTACCTTCTTTTTAGCCACCTGGAGTTGCTCACCTTTAAGTTCCCGGTCCCACAAAGACGCGCCACAGGGTCACTAACAGCGACACCGACGACTCCTATCCCTAGCGCCGCCAGCTTGCCCAACGCGCCTAAAGAAGATGGGGGTTGTCCCGGCAGCCCTTGCGGCCAGGGTGGGCGGGGCTTCGGGCGGGCCCGAGCCGGCTCCGCGCTCTGAGCATGCGCTGCGGCCGCGGGCTCCCAAGGCCGGAGAAGCCCCGCCCTCAGTTCGAGGAGTTTGGGTTAAAACGGCCAGCGGGACCTTGGAGGATATTACGTTAAATATTTATTGTTAAGTATTTCTGGACAGAACTTGTATTTCCAGCCCTTCCTTAGGCTGTCCATTCACATGAAGTGGTTGACTTTTTTTTCAGATTATACTTCTAAAAAAATTGTTTTAATTATCCGTAATAGTTCCCCCTCAAAAAAATGACAAGTAAAATTTTTAAAAAGTGAAAAATTCATGGAATCTTAGAGTTGAGAAAACAATACAGTAGATCGTTTAAGAGCTGGAACTCTGAGGACTTCCCTGGCGGTCCAGTGATTAAGACCCTGCGCTCCCACTGCAGGGGGCACGCGGTTGGATCCCTGGTCCAGGTAAGATCCCGCACGATCCGCAGCCCCGCCAAAAAAAAAAAAAAAAAAAAAAAAGAGCTGGAATTCTGAAACCAGACTGCCTGCATTCAAATAACGGCTCTCCAGTTTACAGGCTGTGTGATCTTGGGCAAGTTACTCAACTTTTCTATCCCTCACATATAAAATTGGGCCAATGCTAAATATCTTATACCTCGTACCGTTGTCGTGAGCATTAAATGTGATACAACATATGTACCTTGCTGGGAACTGTGCGTGGCATATAGGAAGAGGAGCAGCATATATTAATTTAAAACAAACAAAAAACGTCATTTTAAAAACTGAAAGGCCATCTAGTTCAGAAGCCTGTTGGTCTGCTAGAGCCGCCTTCTTTTTTTTTTTTAATCTTAGTTCCCCCACCAGGGATTGAATCCCGGGCCAACGGCAGTGAAAGCGCGGAGTCCTAACCACTGGACCGCCAGGGAATTCCCAAGAGCCCTTTTCTATTAGTATACTTTTTGCACAATAGTTTTAGTCACTTAAAGGAGTTTTTTTCTTGTGGTGAGGCAATCTTTTATTTTCCCCTGAGTTTTCTTGAAAATTTAAAATGGTATTGGTGAAATAGCCTATTAAGTGATTTCAGAGTTTTTTGGCAGTCCCAAAACAGATCAAATGAATTTATTTGGAAAAAAATTCAGTTATAGGTTCAATCCAGACATAACGTTAAGCCAATGAGAAAAAATTAATAGAGTTATGCTGAGGTAGTTTAAATTCAAATAAATCATGTTCTCTTTTATCCACTCAACAATTTATCTAGTCTCTACTTTGTACCAGACAAAATAAAAACTTAATTCACTTTTTGATCAAGTCAGTGAGAATATAGGTATTTAACAGGGCAAATCATATGCATGTCAGCGTATGCCCACTCAGCTGTTCAGCATAGTATTTACTACATGCCTACTAATGTCCTGGTGTGGAGCTTGGCAGTGGGAATGAAAAGACCCAGACTCTGCCTAGAGACAGTGACACCTAAACAAATGACCCTGCTCCTTTTATGCCTGCACAATGTCTGGGTAGAACCACAGATACAGTCTGTTACCAGAAACCACTTACTGCAAAACATTTAGTGTTCCTGTCAGGTCCCTGATCCTTTACTTTCTCTTTCTTTTCTTCTCCTTTTCTTTCTCTGTCTCTGTCTCTATCTCTGTCTCTGTCTCTGTCTCTCTTCTAGGAGCCAAGCTCCATGCAGCCACCACCCTTTAGGGAAAATGGATTCCTGGCTGCATACCAGGAAGGTTCTTTTTTCAGATGAAGCATCAAGAAGACTCTCTCTCATGCTGATGTCCATCTCTTTAATAACATAACTTTGTAGGATAATATACTAAAAGACCTTCTCTTTGAGTGTAGATTTAGTAGAACTATTTTAGAGAGCAACTTGGTAATATCTGCTAAAGTTTATGATATGCATAGCTGATGGCCCCAAAGTCTACTCCTAAAAGTATATTCTAGGGAAATTTTTACATCTGTGCATAAGAAGACATGTTCAAGAATATTCATAGCAGCATAGTATATAAATGCAAAGAATTGGAAATCCATTAAATGTCCATCAAAAAAGAATGGGTAACTAAATTGCGGTGTAATTAAACAATGAAATAATAAACTATACAATGATGAAAACAAATAAACCAAAACTGCATGCATTAACACTGATGAAATTCACAAACATGATGCTGAGTAAAAAAAAAAAAAAGTTTTAGAAGAAATATAAGTAGCACCCCTAGCCATTGTGGCAGTGAAAAATCCCCTTACATTTCTAAATACTAAGAGATGGTTATTGCTGCCCTTCCTCCAATATTAAGAACAATTAGTCAGGATAATGGCATTATTCTAGCTTAGTTAGACATTTAGTTTGAACTACTTGTTAGCCATCCAGGTAGAGATGTCAAGTGGACAGTTGGTAAATGAGTTTGGAACTTAGGGGAGAAGTCAGGGTTGGAGATACAAATTTTGGAGTTATTAGCATATAGGAGACATTTAAAGCCATGGCATTAGATGAGCTCTCCTAGAGAGAGTACAGACAGTGAAGATAAGAGGGCCCAAGACTGAACCCTCTAGCATTCCAACTTTTTGGATACTGGATAAAGGAAGAGAAGCATGTACAGGAACTAGAATAAGCACAGCCTGAGAGGTACTAGGAAAATATGGTGCCATAGAAACTAAAGGGGGAAGATGTTTCAAGGGAGAAATAATCAACTGAGTAAATTCTTCTGAGAAGGGTTGCAGCCTGACCAATTTTGTCATTATGGCAGAGACTGTTACTTATCCCCCAGTATTGGCTCTCCCCTTCCTCTATAATAATATCACCCCTGGGCTTCCCTGGTGGCGCAGTGGTTGGGAGTCTGCCTGACAATGCAGGGGACGCGGGTTCGCGCCCTGGTCTGGGAAGATCCCACATGCTGCAGAGCAACTGTGCCCGCGAGCCACAATTACTGAGCCTGCGCATCTGGAGCCTGTGTTCCGCAACAATAGAGGCCGCGATAGTGAAAGGCCTGCGCACCGCGATGAAGAGTGGCCCCCCCTTGCCACAACTAGAGAAAGCCCTCGCACAGAAACGAAGACCCAACACAGCCATAAATAAATAAATAAATAATAATATCACCCCTGATTTTTAACCAAACGCATGGCCAATCAGAGATTAAAACTGCATTTTTTCCAGTCTCCCTTTCAGCTAAATAAGACCATGTCTGGTCAATGAGATGGAAAAGTGATGTGTGCAATTTCTAGGTCATTCTTAAAGAGACTGAGTTTGTTCTTTTCCCACTAGCTAGGTGTGGATGTGGTCATGAGCAAAATTGGACCAAGAAAATGAAGGCAACACCATAGGTATGGCAAAGCAGCAATAGAAGGGAGCCAAGTCCCTGACAGCCTAGAGTGTCATACCAGCCCTGACGGCCTCCTAGAATGGACTTACCATTAAACGAGATTTAAAAAAAAATAAATAAAAGCAATATTGCTAGATTTTTGGTCACAGTTAGGCAACAGATCTGTCACTAAGTGGCAGAATACTCAAATAAATCAAAGCTCCAGGCCGAGAGCACCACTCTGAGGCTGCTTGGCTTGTGCTAGACTTTTCTATTTTTGTGTGTGTGTAAGATGAATGTCAGAGTGCCTAAAAGCCAGAAATTCAGTGTCTCCCTGAGCTTTGGGAATGGGTTGTAGGACCGGTTTTTTGTCTTCCTGCTAATAGATATTCAAATGTATGACAGAATCTTGTCTGAGACCTGCCTTCATTGTAACAGATCACCTGAGCATGAGGTTCTTGGGGGGAAACCTAGAGCCCAATCCTATATCTGACAACTGGAGGCCTCTAATATTCCCCCCAATTATCTAATAATTGTGAGTAACCAAATTTTCTTGGGTCGATTTGCCACATTTGACCCAGTGAACAGGTTGGTATATACGTAAATTATAAGCAGACCTTTTATAGGCGACAACAAGTGGAAATTCATAAAACAGCACAGGTTCTGTACTAAGACTTTGTCTAAAGTAAAATATTTGTGACACATAAAGGGAAAAAAGGAGTCTTTGGGGGGTAAACTTTAAAAAAAAACTTTTAACATTGAATTATAACATACAAACAGTGAAGTGCATGAATTTTAAGTGTATGGCTTAATGAAGTTTCACAAATGAACACTATTTTGTAACCACCACGCAGACTGAGATAGAGAACATTTTCAGGACTCCAGAAAGTTCCCTCTTCCAGTCAATAGCCTCCTTAAAAGTAACCAGGATAGATTAGCTTTGCCTGTTCTAGAAGGTCATGTAACTGGAATCATGTAGTAAATATATATGTCGTATATGTTTGTACCACAGTTGACTTACCTATTCTTCTGTTGATGGACATTTGGCTGTTATGAATAGGCTTCTCTGAACACTCTTGTGCATGTCTTTCAGTAGATACATTCTGTGTGAACAAAATGAAATACACTCATTTTTGTGAGGTGTATAGTTAAGAGTGAAATTACTGAGTCACAGGGCAGACATGTGTTTAGCTTTACTATGAACTGCCAAATAGCTTTCTAAAGTGGTCAGATCATTTTTCACTTGCACCAGCAATGTAACTGCTAAACATCCTAGACAACATCCTATCATTCTTTTTATTTTACTTTACTTTTTTGGCTGTGCTGCACAGCACGCGGGATCTTAATTCCCCGACCAGGGATTGAACCCAGGCCCTTGGCAATGAAATCTCAGAGTCCTAACCACTGGACCACCAGGGAATTCCCCTTACATTCTTTTTAATTTTGACCATTCTAATGATGGTGTGGTGATATCTCATTGTGCCTTTAATTTGCATCTCCTTGATGATTTCTGATATTGAGCACTTTTTATATGCTTACTTTCCATTTGGACATCCTCCTTTGTGAAGGGCCTATCACGTGTTTTGCCCGTTTTTAAAATTGATTTTTAGGAGTTCTTTACATAATCTATATACAAATCCTATGTCAGATATATGTATTGTGAATATCCTCCCCCAGGCCATGGCTTGCTTTTTCACTCTCCTATTGGTGTCTTTGGATGATTATTGCTTTTTATATTTAAGAAATTATTGCCTACTCCAAAGTCATGACAATATTCTCCCCTGACTTCTTTTAGAAATTTATTGTATTATTTTCACGTTTAGTTCTGCCATTCATCTCAAGTTAATTTTGAAATATAGTATAAGGTACATGACCAAGTTCCTTTTTTTCTATATGGATAGAAAGTTAATAGCTCTAGCATCATTTATTGAGAAGATTGTTACCATGACTAGTTCTAGAATGGCTATCCAAATGTATCCAACTTTTTAAAAAAGTCAAGACGTAAAATAGCCACTTAAAAAATCCAGATAGTACATTCATGTTAATAGCAGCATTATCCACAATAGTTAAAACAAGGAAGCAACCCAAGTTTCCACTCACTGATGAATGGATAGGCAAAATGTGTAATATACAGGCAACGGGATGGATTTCAATACATACAATGGAATTCACATTGAAAAGGAAGGAGGGACTTCCCTGGTAGTCCAGTGGTAAAGAATCTGTCCTGCAATGCAGGGGACGTGGGTTCGATCCCTGGTCGGGGAACTAAGGTCCCACATGCCACGGGGCAGCTAAGCCCGTGCACCACAACTGCTGAGCCCGCACGCCTCAACTAGAGTCTGCGTGCTGCAAACTACAGAGCACACGTGCTCTGGAACCTGCACTCCACAACTAGAGACGAGAAAACCCATGCGTCACAACTAGAGAGAAGCCCACGTGCTGCAGCGAACCCAAGCGCTGCAACAAAAGATCCCGTATGCTGCAACGAAGATCCCATGTGCCGCAACTAAGACACCACGCAGCCCCCCAAAATAATAAAATAAACAAAAATTTTTTTTAATTAAAAGGGAAGGAGATTCTGCAATATGCTACAGCATGGACGAACCCTGAGGACATTATGCTAAGTGAAACAAACCAGTCACAAAAATACAAATACTATGTGATTCCACCTATATTATAAAAACAGAAAGTGTAAATGTGGTGGCCAGAGGCTGGAGGCAGGGGAGAATAGGGAGTTATTGTTTAATGGGTGTAGAATTTCAGTTTCACCACATGAAAAGAGTTATGGGGATGGATGGTGGTGATGGTTTCACAACAGTGTGAATGTATTTAATACCACTGAACTGTACATAATTAGCTGGAATTATTCTACTTAAAAATATTACCACGTTCATGTTTTAGTTTCCTTGATGTACAGCTCATACAGGAAAGGCAGGATATACGCTTGATTTTTTTCTTCTCTTCAACAATTTTCAGCATAATGAGTTGGTTTCTTAATATTCTTCAAGAGTAACCAATTAGGGCTGCAAGGTTTGAGATTAGGTTCCCCAAAGCAAGTCCTACAATGCTGAAGATGGCACTAAATGGCATCATCTGAGAAGGTAATTGGCCCCTGACCCTACCCAACTGATAAATTCCACTAGGTAGACATGAACCACTCAGCCAGCAGAGTAGGAAGGGCAGCAGACAATTTCTCACACACTATCCAACAATTAATTGACTTTTTGAAAAACTGCCAAAAATAATCCTCATTAATAGACAATAGATTTCAAGTGGTAACTCTTCTGGGAAACCCAAAATTTTTAGAACAGCCAAGAAGATAGAAATCCAAGGTTTTAGTAACCTTCGGTGAAAAGTAAGGCAACACTGGAAATAGTCGGGGGCAAATCAGGGAATTTGGGGTGGCAATGGCCAGAACCTCAGAATGAATAATTGGAATCGATGTTTGGGGGCAATTTTTTTTTTAATTGGGAGAAATAAAAGTTCAAGATTTTATGGTTATAGGGCATGCTAAATAGTAGTTTGGTAGAATTCCCTCTGTAAAGTACCTAGCTCAGAATGAGGAGAGAACTGCAGCCCTCATTTACCTACTAGAGGCTACTGATATCTACAAAAGAACCTAATAATTGAGAAAGGTCAAATTTCACAAGACCTCCAGTAAAATGAGGAAAAAGAAGTGTTTATGGAATTTGGCAACATTAAAGTCATAGGTGACTTGATAACAGTTTCAGTGATGTGATAGGTATGGAAGTCCTGGAGTGGGTTGTAACAGTGAGTGGCAGGTGAGGATTTGGAAGTACTGACAATTATTTTAAGAAGATTTGCTATGAAGGGGAACAAAGATAAGGGCTGCTAGGAGGAGATCTAGAGTTTATCATAATAATAGAGGGAGAAATTGGTGATCCATGAGAGAACAATTATAAGAGTGATGTCCTCGAGAAAGCAAGAAAAGACAGGATCCAGAATATGAAGGGACTGGCCTTTGATAGAGCAATGGTGCTTGTCTTGTACCAAGTGGGAAGACAGAAAATATTGGTAAAGATACTGGAAGAGTTGGTGGTTAGAGGAATAGAGTCCCTCTTTAGTTGCTAAGATTTTTCAGTAAAGCATATGGTAGGTCATTATCTGATAGTAAGGGAGGGTTGAAATTTTTAGGATTAAAAAAAAAAAAAGAAAATATAGTTGACTCAGACAGTGAAATATTGACTTTACTAGGAAAACCTTTTGGGATTATGGAACAGATACTGAGTGCTCGTTTCAACTCTGTGGTCATAAATTTAAGGCACTGGTTCAGTGTTCAGCTACTCGGCTGCAGGCCCAGAGAATGCCTGGAGTTATACCCAGCAGGGCAGGCAAGTGTATAAGAGCTAGAGTTGCTTTTCATAATGATGGATCAAGGAATCAAAGATAGACAAGGGGAGGAAGAAGACAGGACAAACATAATGGGCAGTTTAAAAAAAGAAGTAGTGGGGTCAGTGGGCTGGAGAACCCAGGGTGTTGGATAGGAAACTGTTTGGATAAAAATAATGAGTAGGGCTTCCCTGGTGGCGCAGTGGTTGAGAGTCCGCCTGCCAATGCAGGGGACGCGGGTTCGTGCCCCAGTCTGGGAAGATCCCACGTGCCACGGAACAGCTCGGCCCGTGAGCCATGGCCGCTGAGCCTGCGCGTCCGGAGCTTGTGCTCCGCAACGGGAGAGACCACAAAAGTGAGAGGCCCGCGTACTGCAAAAAAAAAAAAAAAAAGATAAGAGTAGGAAATTCCCTGGCGGTCCAGTGGTTATGACTCGGAACTTTTACTGCCGAGAGCGAGGGTTCGATTCCTGGTCTGGGAACTAAGATCCTACAAGCTGCGCAGCACAACCGGAAAAAAAAAAAAAAAAAAAAAGACGAGTAGGGATGAAGAGGAAGACAATGAGCAGCTGTCAAGTCTTCAGTGAATGATGGGGAGTGACTGGGAGATGGGAGATCATTCGATTGTAGAAACAAGGAGCTGGAACTTTTGAAGAAAGAGGAAGAATAGTTCGAGTGGAATGGGAAGCAAAAAGAAAAAACAAGCATCCTTCATTCAAGCCTGGAATTATATAGGATATGAGAGAAATACTTACTTCACTTGAAAAGGCTATAGAGGAGCCAGTGTCCTCAGGAGATCAACAGGTCATGCACAGTAAGGTCAAGGAGTCAGAAGAGCATTGATGAGGGAGGTTAAGGTTAGGGGGCAGAGTGTTTACCACACATCTGGAACTTCAGGGTTCTCGAAGGCACGTAGAAAGGTTTTGGAGGGCCCGGAAGGGTGGGGAGTTTGGTCAGACTGGAAGCTGTGCTGAGCAGGATGAGCGTGACCATACAGAGGAGGTGACCAGGGAGGCTTGGGCTTCCAGTGACTGTAGAAAAGAGGGAGGTGGGGTACAAGGGGATTGCTGGCTGGGTGGGAGAACAAGTCAAGTCAGTCATTTTCAGGTCGTAGTCCAGACGTTAGTTCTTCTGTGCTGCCACAGCGCCCCACACTTCCCCAATTGGGGCACTTCTTCCTGTTTCTGTATATGAATTAAGATTCTAAGTCCAAGTTCGATCCTTTGTACCGTATCAGAACCAACACGTACGTGCTTCCTCATCTATTAAAGGACACTATGTCATATGCTAGGACAAACACAGTCGGGTTCACTCGGTATAAACCCCTGAGCTTTCCTAGCTTGATGACGCTTGTTCCCATGGGAGGGGTGCACGCTATCTCCCCACTCTCCTAACCCTGGAAACCGAGACTCTGGTTCTCATCTCCATGAGACCTCTCATACCATATCCAGGCCACGGGGACAGCTTAGGTTGCCTCCTGGGAAAAAGAGAGAACCCACCCGTACAAGGTGACCAATGAGCCACTCACTGCAGGCACCAGGGCAAGGTTAAGTACAGTGGCCTTCTGCCCCGACCCCAAAGAAATATTGGAATCAGAGGTAGAAGTGTGTGGTATTGTGGTATGCTCACAGAGGTCTAGTTTAGATAGATTAAATAATTCCATACTGGATAATCTTATGTTTTAAAATTCTATTGAAAATAAGTAATTTGAGAAGGTTTACACACTATTACATTCAATGGAGTGAATGACCCATGGTTCATCATAGGTCTCAGCCCCCATAGCTTCGACATGGCTTTCAATGGTAAAGGTTTTTATACTTTTTGTCTCCCTCACTGGAAAGTGAGCTCTTTCAGGGCATAAGCCTATTCCTCTAGTTTCTCTTAAAATAATACTCACTGTGCATAAATTGTCATCTTTTATTAAATACGTTTACTGTAAAAACAGAGCTGGATGATATAATGTAAGCTGAAAACTGGACCACGGAATCTGGTCTGGGTTCAGGGAATGGAGAGAATAAATACTTGGCCTCCACTCAAGTTGATATTACCTTGGTTTTGTTCTGGATAAGCTAACAAGCAGAGCGAAGGTTATAAACAGGATATACATGCCGGAGGGTGAACGTGGCTCCCCGTAGCCTCCCTTGAATCTTTCAGAGTGCACCCAAAGTTTGCCTTTCTTAGCAATTCTGTAGGGTGGGCTGTCCCTCAAGTCAAAGCCTCAGGAACAACTTAGGCTACCATAGAAGGTGATTATTCTGAGACTCAGCGAGCCATGCCAGCCAGGTCCCTCAGGTTCTGGGCCTTGAAATTCTTGTGATGCCCACAGTCAGGCAGTCTCCCATTTTCTCTGAGTAAGAGGCAGGGCCTGGGAGTTCTCCATTTCATCCTCTTGAGTTTTTCGTGAGCAGGCCTTTTGAAAAACAATGAGAAACCCTTATATCAAATTGAACCCAAGTATCATCAGGCAGTGTAAAAGTATTATGGTTGCTATTGCTTAGTTTAACATTAATTATTAACTCCACAAATATACATGGTGTGCCTACCATGTGTTTGGGCCTGAAGATACAAAAGTAAATAAAACAGGCTCTGCCTCCTGCCTCAGGAAAGCTCAGAGTCTTGTTAAATTCATCAGGCTTTTCTCTAATGACCATTTCTTTACAGGGTGGACAGGATAAAAACAGGATACACTTTTTTGAAACTTTTTAAAAAGTTTATTGTCATTAATTCCAGGTTGTTTAATAACCCTTTGATCTCTTTTGGTTTTCCCCTATCCCTCTGTCCTCTGCTGTTTCCCTTAAAATAATACTCATTGCAAGTACACGGTCTGTTTTGATTAAATGGATATGTTTACTCTAAAAACAGAGCTAAGAGTTACCAACTTGAAGGATTCTTCCTCCTTTGTCTCTGGATGAAACAAACTTTGGGAGACGCACAGGAAGATTCAGAGGTTTGTTCTGGTTCTGAGTCAGACAGCTAGAAAGGACCACAGATAAAAATAGTGAGAACTTCAACATTTTAGGATTTCAGGAGTTCATTGTGGGAGATCAAGCGCAGACATGTGAGTCCGCCAGTATAGGCTTTGTACAATCTTTTTTTTTTTTAATTAGTTAATTTATTTTTTGGCCGCCACACACAGCTTGCAGGATCTCAGTTTCCTGACCAGGGATCGAAACTGTGACTCCTGCAGTGGAAGCGCAGAGTCCTAACCACTGGACCACCAGGGAATTCCCAGCTTTGTACATTTTTTAAAAATATTTATTTATTTATTTGGCTGCACTGGCTCTCAGTTGCAGCATGAGGGATCTTCGTTGCCATGTACGGGATCTTTAGTTGTGGCATGTGGGATCTAGTTCCCTGTCCAGGTATTAAAACCTGGGCCCCCTGCATTGGGAGCTCGGAGTTTTAGCCACTGGACCACCAGGGAAGTCCCGAAGCTTTTTACAATCTTAACTTTCAGATTCGTCTGAAGAAAATGAACTTGTTTTCATGAAAATTCACCCTTTGTATTTCTTATGAATTTACTGCTTAATGCGTACATGTACTTATTAATATAATTGTTCCTGGTTATTGGAGATGTAAAATATTCTAAAAGAAGTAACTAAGCCTACGAAAAATCCTTTTACATAATAAGTATACAGAAGATCTCACAGTTTACATGCCTCAGGGCCTTTGCACTTGCTGTTTCCAAAAGTCCTAATCCTTCTTCTTTCATGCCTGAGCACAAATGTCATCTTATCAGAGGCCTTTGCTGACCACCCTATAAAAATAGTACCTCTCTCACAATTATACCACTCCATCTTCTTCATCCTGATTTAGTTTTTTCATAACATTTATCACCACTATCTTTTTTTCCAGTTTTATTGAGATATAATTGACATACAGCACTGTAAGTTTATGGTGTACAGCATAATGATTTGACTTATATATACCATGAAATGATTACCACAATATGTTCAATTAACATCCATCATCTCATATAGATACAGAATAAAAGAAAAACAAAAAACAGTTTTTTTCCTTGTGATGATAACTCTTTGGATTTACTCTCTTAACTTTCTTATATATCATACATCAGTGTCAACTATAGTCATCATGTTGTACATTACATCCTTAGTGCTTATTTTGTAACTAGAAGTTTGTACCTTTTAACCACCTTCATCCAATTCCTCCTCCCATCACTCCCTGCCAATGGTAACCACAAATCTGATCTCCTTTTCTATGAAATTTTTTTTTTACATATAAATGAGATCATACAGTATCTGTCTCTCTGTCTGACTTGTTTCGCTTAGCATAATGCCCTCAAGGTCCATCCATGTTGTTGTAAATGGCAGGATTTCCTGGGTTTTTGGTTTGTTTTTTACAGCTGAATAATATTCCATCTTTTATATATATACTTTTATATATATAACTTCTTTATCCATTCATACATCAATGGTCACTTAACATTTCTTCCATGTCTTGGCTATTGTAAATAATGCTGCTATGAACACGGGGGTGCAGATATCTCTTTGATATAGTGTTTTTGTTTCCTTCTGATATATTCCCAGAAGTGGGATTGCTAGATCTCACTTTTAATTTTTAGAGAAATCTCCAAAATATTACTACTGTATCCTATGGTGGTTGTACCAATTTACAATCTTATCAGCAGTGCACAAGGGTTCCCTTTTCTCCACATCCTCAATAATATTTATCTCGTCTTTTTTTTTTTTTTTCCTCCTAGCAAAGGCTCCAACACCATGGGCACCCCAAGCCTTTTGTCCTTCTAAATTTTATAATTTATTTATTTATTTTTGGCTGTGCCGCACGGCCTGTGGGATCTTAGTTCCCTGAGCAGGGATTCAACCCAGGCCCCCTGCAGTGGAAGCGCAGAGTCCCAACCACTGGACCGCCAGCAAATTTCCTTCTCCTTCTCATATATGTTGCTTCATTGGTCTTTGGAGTCTCATGTCACAAAACAACAAAATGAGCACAAGGCAAATAGGGTTGGACCAGGAGCACACCTAGAACATTCTACAACCCTCAGCAATTCCCAGCCTTCCCTGGGGCATCGTGGTAAATCTGACTCTGCGTTTTACATATTGACTTGATTACTTATTGTCAGTCCGCCTCAACAGAATGTCATAAGCTTTTTGAGAGCAGCAACAGTGTCTTCTGTTTACTGCTTTATGACCAGTGTCCAAACACAGTCCTTGGCACAGAGAGGCATAATATATGTTTTTAATAAATTTTATCCACCACCCACAAATTACCTTGGGAAAAATAACACTTCTTCTCCCACTTTAGTCACTCTGTCCTCTTGGCTCTGCTTTATTTTCTTTTAGCACATGGCTTTTTAAAAATTATCTGCTTGTTTACTTGTTTATTGTCTGTGTGCCCTGTTAGGGGAGCTCTACTAAGAATAGGGACAGTGTCTTGCTCGCCTCTATCTTCCCAGAGTTTAGAGCAAGGCTTGGCACAGAGGAAGCTCTCGGTAAGTAGTTCCTGAATAAATGAAAATAAACAGATAAGTAACTTTTCATGATGAAACTTGCCAGATAGGACAACTCTTCATGTACCTATGTTTTTATTCTATTTACTTGAAAATTTCATTTAGGTTCTCAGTTACATGTTGATTTATTCAAAGGTAAATTTTTTAAAAAAAGTCAAATTGTAACAATTGCCTCAGTTTACATGATTAAATAAGTACAACTGCATTCTGATTGGCTGAATGACTGAGTGATTGATTTAAACCCATCTTCTAAATAAATAAGATTTGAAAGATGTATAGGTACTTAATACTACTTTGTGACGTATGATTTCTGCTTTCAATTTGTACTCACCCATTATTTCTGTGACTTTAAGAAGCAACAAATATAAAATGCACCTCGCTACTGAGTCCCTTTCCCCTGAGGGAAAGTAAGTAAATAAAGTCACCAGTTTCTTGTATATCCTTCCTGAAGTATTCTGTGAATGCACTAGTAAACATTTGTGTATTTTTCCTTTTCTTACACAATAACATATTATACTATAGCTCTGTACCTTGTTTTTGTTTTGTAGCTTGTTTGTTTTTTTTTTTACTTTATATTGGAGCTTGCTCAAGTATTATGGCTGTATAATACTCCATTGTGCAGTGTGTCTTAATTTATTTAAATAATTCTACAGGGACATTTAGATTGTTCTCAATCTTTTCCTGTTCCAAACAATCCTGCAATGAATAACTGTACACATGTCATTTCACACATATGTAAATACATCTGTAGGATAAATTCCTAGATGCGTCTTTAGCTCTTAGAGCAATGAATAACACTTCTCATCCTCACCCAGCTTCTGAGCCAACTGGGAAATAAGACAAAAGAATTAGGCAGATAGTTGGTCAAAAGTATGACCTGTATCACTGATAAAAGCTGATGCTGAAGAATGTGACTTACATTTGCATATAAGAGGGCGTCCTAACTCTAAATCTCTCTCCATTTAATCATAGGCAATGTTGGTTAGCTACAGGCCTCTCAGTGCAGGTGCTGGGAAGAGAAGGGGCTGAGTGGAGTTTATTCTTTACAAATGTAATAATTAGAAAAGTCATTTTCGGTGCAGCCACTATGGAAAACAGTACGGAGATTCCTCAAAAAATTAAAAACAGAACTACCATATGACTTATCAATCCTACTCCTGGGTATTTATCCAAAGAAAATGAAAACACTAATTAGAAAAGACATAAGCACGCCTGTGTTCATAGCAGCATTATTTACAATAGCCAAGATACGGAAGCAAGCTAAATGCCCATCAATAGATGAGTGGATAAAGAAGATGTGGTGCATATTAAAATAATGGAATATTACTCAGCCATAAAAAGAAGGAAATCTTGCCATTTGCAGCAACATGGATGGACATAGAGGGCATTATGCTAAGTGAGATAAGTCAGGGAAAGACAAATACTGTATGATTTCACTTATATGTGGAATCTAAGAAACAAATGAATAAACATAACAAAACAAAAATCGTAGATACAGTAAGTCACCTCCATACGAACGATTTCCATTCTGAGAGCACGTTCGTAAGTCCAGTTTGCTCCTAAGTCCAACAAAGCTAGCCTAGGGAGCCAACTAACGCAATTGGCTATAGTACTGTGCTATAATAGGTTTATAATACTTTTCACACAAATAATACCTAAAAAATAAACAAAAATAAAGAAAACATTTTTAATCTTGCAGTAGAGTACCTTGAAAAGCACAGTAGTACAGAACAGCTGGCATCCAGGGGCTGGCATCGAGTGAACAAACAGGCAAGAAGAGTTACTGACTGGAAGACGGAGAGGAGCTGGGAGGTGGTAGAGCTGAAGGGTAGTCAGCAGTAGGAGATGGAGGGCAAGCTGCAATTTCACTCACGCCTGACACTGGTGGCACAGGTTCTGGTTCCTTGCTGGATTCAATTCTACCTACCCTCTTGAAAAAAAGATCCAGTGATGTCTCTGTAGTAGCTCTTTTATTCTTGTCATAGATGACATGGTAGCACTGGATTGCATTCTGAACGGCTGCTGCAACCTTCATGTACCGGCCTGTGTTCAGGTCCTGTGCCTCAAAAACTAACAGTGCTTCCTCAAATAAAGAAAATCCCCTTGCCATTTCCTGTATTGTGAATCTCTTCAGTTCTTCAGTTACTTCTTCTTCCTCTTGTCTCTCTTCATCCTTTCTTGGCACTTGGCGCTTGTTAGCGATACCAGCTACATCACCGCTGCTTTTACGCTTGCTTCCAGACATCCTGGGCTTGAAATAAAGATCCTGTACTCTATACAGTAAAGTACACAAAAGCACAACCACTTGTAGAGGATGCACGCCAGACACGTAAGTGAACTAACTTACGTGATTGGACATTTGAACGCACCTTCGCATCTTTGAAAGTTCTCAAAGGCTCATATGTAGGGGACTTACTGTATAGAGAACAAATAGGTGGTTGCCAGAGGGTGGGAAAGTGGGGGGAGGAAAGAAATAGGTGAGCGAGATTAAGAGGGACAAACTTTCAGTTGCAAAATAAATGAGTCACAGGTATGAAATGTACAGTGTGGGGAATGTAGTCAATAGATATAATATCTTTGTATGGTGACATACCATAACTAGACTTAATGTGATGATTATTTTGAAATGTACAGAAATATGGAATCACTATGTTGTATAACAGGGAGTAACAGTGTTGTAGGTCAATTATACTTCAACAAGAAATAAACTCATAGAAAAAGAGATCAAATTTGTAATTACTAGACGAGGGGCAGAGGAAGAGGGAATTAGATGAAGGCAGTCAAAAGGTACAAACTTCCAGTTATAAGATAAATAAGTACTAGGAATGTAATGTACAACATGATAAATATAATTAACATTGTTGTATGTTATATATGTAAGTTGTTAAGAGAGTAAATCCTAAGAGTTCTCATCACAAAGAAAAAAGTTTTTTTCTGTTGCTTTAAATTTTTATCTGTTTGATGATGGACAGTCACTAAACTTACTGTGATAATCATTCTATGATGTATGTAAGTCAAATCAATATGCTGTACACCTTAGTCTTACAAAGTGCTGTATGTCACTTATATCTCAAAAAAACTGGAAGAAAAAAATGAACAACAAAGAAAGGAAAGTCATCCCTCCTTCCCTAGGGAGAAGCAAGCGGGGGGTGGGTGTTAAACTAGTAGAGCTACTTCCATGTAGAAGGACACATCAGGAGAGGGGAAGAAGTGTTCCCACCCTAACAAAGGACTCTTCTGATTCAAAAGGATTTGCATTTATAGATCAATGGAACAGGATAGAAAGCCCAGAAAGAAACCCACACACTTATGGGCAATTAATCTACAACTAAGCAGGCAAGTATATACAAAAGGAGAAAAGACAGTCTCTTCAATAAGTGGTGCTGGGAAACCTAGACAGCTACATGGAAAAGAATGAAATTAGAACATTTTCTCACACCATACACAAAAATAAACTCAAAATGGATTAAAGAACTAAATGTAAGACCAGACGCTATAAAACTTCTATAGGAAAACACAGGCAGAACACTCTTTAACATAAATCGTGGCAATATTTTTTTGGATCTGTCTCCTAAAAGCAATGGAAATAAAAGCAAAAATAAACCAATGGGGCCTTATTAAACCTGAAAGCTTTTGCACAGCAAAGGAAACCATAAACAAAACGAAAACACAACCTATGGACTGAGAGAAAATATTTGCAAACGATGCTACTGACAAGGGATTAATTTCCAAAATATACAAACAGCTCATACAGCTTAATATCAAACAAACAAACAACCCAGTCAAAAAATGGGCAGAAGACCTAAATGGACAGTTCTCCAAAGAAGACATACAAATATCCAACAGGCATATGAAAAAATGCTCAATATTGCTAATTATTAGAGAAATGCAAATCAAAACTACAATAAGGTATCACCTCACACCAGCTAGAATGGCCAGGATTAAAAAGTCTACAAATAATAAATGCTGGCGAAGGTGTGGAGAAAAAGGAATCCTCCTACACTGTTGGTGAGAATGTAAACTGGTACAGCCACTATGGAGAACAGTATGGAGGTTCCTTAAAAAACTAAAAAGAGAGTTACCATATGATCCAACAATCTGATCCTCAGGTTTTTAACCTTGCTTCTTTACTTTGAAATATAGCACACCAGATTTTTAATATATGCTCATGACTCCTGGGCATATATCTAGACGAAACACGAATTCGAAAAGATACATGCACCCCAATGTTCATAGCAGCACTATTTACAATAGCCAAGACATGGAAGCAACCTAAATGTCCATCAGCAGATGACTAGATAAAGAAGACGTGGTATATATACAATGAAGTATTACTCAGCTGTAAAAAAGGGTAATGCCATTTGCAGTAACATGGATGGACCTAGAGACAATCATATTAAATGAAGTCAGACAGAGAAAGACAAATAGCATGATATCACTTACATGTGAAATCTTAAAAAATGATGCAAATGAACTTATTTATAAAACAGAAATAGACTCATAGACATGGAACACAAACTTATGGTTACTAAAGGGGATAGCAGTGGGGGGGGGATAAATTAGGAGTTTGGGATTAACAGATACACACTACTACATATAAAATAGGTAAACAATAAGGACCTACTGTATAGCACGGGGAACTATACGCAATATGTTGTAATAACTTATAATGGAAAAGAATCTGAAAAAGAACATAAAACTGAATCAATTTGCTGTACATTTGAAACTAACACATTGTAAATTAATTATATTTCAATTAAAAAAAGGTAAAAGAAGTATTTGCACTTGTAATTTTGATACATTTTTCCCGGTTGCCCTGATAAATGTACCAACTTAAACTTCCATACACCTGAAACTAACACAACATTGTAAATCAACTATACTACAATAAAAAAAAAAAAAAACTTCATCCATGTGAGCATGAATATAGACCCAGACACATATGAAAATGTAATATAAGATAAAGGTTTTCTGATGATCTGTTTTTCTATTCACGTCTCAGTACCTCAGGTTTTTAACCTTGCTTCTTTATTTTGAAATATAACACACCAGATTTTTAATTTTAGTGGCTTTATAGCATTTTAGTATCTGACAGAGACTGTTAATGGTCCCAGTATCTGTTAACCCCTTCTTCCTGTTTTTAACAAGACTCTGAGCTTTTACCTGAGCACGTGGCTATCCATTTTTGTGTCCGTCTACAACAGCACACATGCATACTCTTGGAAGGACTTGGACTTTAAATAAGATGGAGAGACATCACAAGGAACTGCACAGAGGAGTGACATGATCACAGTGTCTTGTAGACTATACTGTTTCTGTAGTCAGCAGGGATTTATCTGCTCATCAGCAAAGGCATTTCTCAAACAGAAATGAGTGCAAACTATCCTCCAAGACCAGAACTAAAGCTGCTCTACAAGTTGAAGAGAACAGGACACTGGAGAACTTAGTGGGCAGCTCTCCTTTCCCTTAACTTAAATTATTCTAAATGTTTAGTTTTTACAGAAAGGAAAGGGGAAAGAAAAGGTAAGGATCCTGATGAGAGTTTCTGATCCTAGATTTATGAGACGGGATGCTGTGCTACTTCCACAGATGTTCTGTTACCTTTTCGCAGTTGTTTTCTCATAAAACTTTGAGTTTCCTTATTGAAAAAAGACTTCAAAGCTTCAGCTCATTCACTGCAGTGGCCAAGAACATCTTTATTTATAACTTACGGAGTAAAAACACAGGTTCACAGAAGGCGGATGTCATTACGGAAAGAAGCCCAGTTAGAACTACTTTTCAAAATATTACAGGTGCACAGATGAAAAACACAAATAGGAAATACAAGGCACAAAACGCACTGGAAGACTGAACTTATGTCCAGCCAAGAGGATAATGATAATTTATATTGGGCACGATTTTGGTTTAACCTTTCTAACAATTTTGTGAACCAAGTGTGTGCTGTGATTTTGGTGGGGCTGAGGCAATGCATGGACACAGTGGGGCTTCTGAACTGTGGGCAATTCCTGCCCCAAACCTTTTTAGAGAACTTTCTTCTTGATTAAGAGACAAAGGTTATGGACTCCATCACATTGCCTTCCTAACTTCTTTTAAAAGCAAAGATAAAAAAGACCATAAATACATTGTTAAACCAATAACTTTGGGTTTCCATTCCTACTTAACAACACTGGAAAATAATTGTATGTGTCTTTTGTGTCCATTGGACCTGCTATTAGGCTAACAAGGGGGAAATGTTATCTTAAAAAGTCTTCTTATAAGCTCTTGGTTGAGCCTCCAAAAATAAATGCCTTTTGCTAGAAACTGTAGGATGGAAAAGCAGAAAGAAACTCTTAACAAGGATGGTATTTCAAAGACTTTCAAAAATTATGAAGAACAAAATGCTCTATAACTTTATTTTTTATGTATGTTTAGAGTTCCTGGCTGGGATTCCTTACCATTCTTTCCTTCTGTCTGATGTAAAGTCTCAGGTGGTAGTTAGCCAGTTTCAACCTCACCTTCCCATCTACTTTCTATTTGGAATTTTGAAGAAGTCCAAAATTATTGAAAATTCATACCCAAACTGCTTGTTCGTATTGTTATTCTGAGAATGGGGTGTGTGTGTGTGTGTGTGTTGGGGGGAGATAGAGAGAGAGAGACAGACAGAGAGGGAGAGAGAGGAAAAGAGAGAAAAATGGAGAGAGAGATGTGGAATAAAACAAATGTTACAAAGTGATTTCTTAATTTTATTTTCCTAGGTAACTCTGAGAACCAGAATACTTTCTGTGGGAAAAGGGGCTACAGATATTGGGATAGAAGAGATTAGGTGAATACCCTGTGGTGCTTTTACCACTTCCTGATGACGCTAGGACCTTAGAAGAATTTAACTCTAATTATCCCTCTTCTGTCTTTGGTATTTTTATTGTTATGTATTTTAATTTTATGCCTAGAAACAAGAAACAATCTAGTAGCAGTAAGCATCCCTAGTATCCAGACGATGGTCTTGAAATACCATTTTTCCCTAAAAGAATCAGGGCTGCTTGGAGAAATGGCTGATTCCAGGTTTGAGGCGGGAAATGCACAAGATGAGCCAAGAGTATCTGGTCATACCAGACAGCAAAGAAGCTATCAAAAACTACTGGAGCTGTGCCAAAAGGGAACAACTCTGGGAAGCACTCTGCAGAGCCTTTCACTGGTTCAAGATGATAAACGGAGCATCAGTAAGAGTAACTGCAATGGACTGAAAGACGCCAAGTACATTTAAATCCATGAGTTTAAAACAATTTAAAAGAAACAATAGGGACTTCCCTGGTGGCACAGTGGTTAAGAATCCGCCTGCCAATGCAGGGGACATGGGTTCGAGCCCTGGTCCGGGAAGATCCCACATGTCTCGGAGCAACTAAGCCCGTGTGCCACAACTATTGAGCCTGCGCTCTAGAGCCCGCGAGCCACAACTGCTGAGCCCATGAGCCACAACTATTGAAACCCGTGCATCTAGAGCCCGTGCTCTGCAACAAGAGAAGCCACTGCAGTGGGAAGCCCGCGCACTGCAATGAAGAGCAGCCCCCGCTCGCCCCAACTAGAGAAAGCCCGTGCGCAGCAACGAAGACCCAATGCAGCCAAAAATAAATAAATAAATATTTAAAAAAATAAAAAACAATAAATCTAATAAATCACCTTTGAAGGATGCTAACAACTATTCATTTTGCAAACTGGTACATAAAGTTAGGAATCAAGCACTTCTTCTACCTTTCCTATACAAACTATACCTCTGGGTAAACAACTAGTAAGTGAAGGAAGGTTTTTCTTTATAGAAGTATTTCAACAAATACACCAAGAAGAGAGAGCATTGGAAATCACCATTTTGCAATCCCTAGTGAATTAAGGATCTGGGTGTTGAGCATCTATGGCTGCCAACATCAGAAAGAGACAATTATGTCTTTTGATGAATGAACACACCACCACCTGTGAAGTAATTTTGACCAAAAAAAAAAAAAAATCAAACCTGAATCTGATTAAGCTTCTGGATCTAACTACCAACTTATAGGAAACACAGGGGACAGAGGAACGTGCTAAACTACACAATAGGAACACAATCAGTAAAATCTCAACTCTGGGAAAGCAGAATGAATGATCTAGCTTCTTCAACAATTAAATTGCAAGGAGTTAAAAAAAGAAAAGATGGATGGGGAACTTATAGATTAAGAGACCTAAAAATTTTTTCTATGCATATGAAAATAAAGGGTAATGTGCCTTTAAGCAAGTACCCTAGATATTGATCCTATTTCAGTTATAGCTAAAAGCTAAAAATAAGACTTGTGAGAAACAGCAACTTTCAAAATGTGGACACTTGGAGTCCTCTTAATTAAGTCATACTTAAAATCATCTTCACAACTTTAATTATTTTGTAAAATAGTGTTTGCCCTCCCAAAGCAATGGCCTGCATTTAATTATAGTAAAATATTTTTCATTCATACAACAGTGATTTGGAACTTGGAATAATTCTGACCGAAATGTTTACCTTTCTTAATTCTTCTTGTGTGCATGTATCAAGAACAAAAAATGAATTTTATAGAAAATAGGAGCTGGAAATTAAATGCCTGAGATCACAAACTATTTTCAAGATCCTTAAGAATAAGATGGGATCCATGATCTCAAAATTAGCCAAGAGACGTAACATGCATATATAAATGTTAAATTCTTTAAATGTGACAATGGAAGTTTTACTGTGGCTGAAACAGTCAGGAAAGAATTTCCAGAGGCTGGACTTTTATAGGACCTAGATAAGCTGAAAGGAGGCAAAAGTGATTGCAATTGTTCTCATCCATTCATAAAAGAGATCTCTAAAGCCCTACTGGATAACATATTACTGGTTCAGCATTAAATGCAAATGTTCTTGAGAGCAATAAAATATTCTGTAATTCAAGTACAGATTGAAATACTCTGTAATTCAGTTGCTTCACTAATTCAGAAACTCAATTGTCCTTCAATTCAACTGGCCCAAATTCAAGCAGCTTTACCACATATGCAGTGATTTATTTATTTTTATTGAAAATACAAAGTAGTATTAAAGGAAAACATTTAAATAATTTAAAAATCATTCCATATCCCCCTACGCTAACACAATGAATTTCACTTCTGCATATTACTTTCCACATGCATAAAGATTTTACAGACACAATGATAGTGTTCATACCATTTTATATTGTGCTTATTTTACTTACCATATCACAGACATGCCCATGTTTCTACAGTCTTCCAAACAATTTTTTTAATGGCAGTATAAGGCTTCACTCTTTTTATTAGCCCACTTTCTTCTTTGCCATTTAATTTCCAATTTTTCGCTATTGTAAATAATGCAGACATAAACAACCTCATGCATTTACCTTTTTGTTTGTTTTGTTTTGTTTGTATGTTATTCTTTAAGTTACAAATCAAGGAGTAGAATTTATGAGGAAAAAATATGGTCATTTTTATGGCTTTCTATGTAGTGCCATATTGTGTTCCCAAAGGGTTGTATCTGTTTAAAATGCCTTCTTAAACGAATGTATTAAACAGGTTCTTTCTAAAATTTAAAAATAACTCAGAAAAGTTAGGTAGTTTTACACTTACATACTTAAAGTTAAAAATAATTATTGTCTCTTAAAAAATGAAGAGTGTGGGTAGATGATCTAACATTACTAAAAGTTTAGATGAGTTAACTTAAGCTACACTTCTTAACTTTTCTCAAGTTATGGCACACATGGAAAGTGATATGGTAGGCACACTGGAGAAAATGAACAAAGATGTTTCTGGCCCTGAAGCTTCAGCTACCCAGGCCACCTCTGGCTACTCCAAGAGCTGTGGGGATCCATATCTAGGCACATCTATCACCCAAAGAGCCAGTGTACATGGGAAGGGAAGTTCTAATTGAGGTTAGGTGACTCAATCCAAGTCACAAAATCTAGTTAGTGGAAAATGAATTCAAATTTCTTCTCATCAATGTATTTTCTACTATATCACAATGTTCTACATGCTTTCTGGCTCTAAATTTCAATTTCACATGCAGACAAGCACCTATACTTATGAATAAAGAGGATTTTCTGATATGCTTAAAGACACCTAAACTAGCAATTTACATCAAAGCTGAAAATTAAAAATAGCTCTTAGGATCAACAAATATTCAACTCTTTCCTCTGAAATTTTTCGGATTTTCCATTCTTTTAAATTTACTTTGTAAACTCTGAATAGTAATAATCTTTTGCACAACATCTTGTATATCTCTGGTAGTCAGTAAATAAAGAATCATAACTATAAATAATACACACTACAAAGGAAAAACACTAGACTTAAGTCCATTCTAAATAATTCTAAAGGTAAAAAAAATTTTTAAGTATTGATTTTGTAGAGGTAGAGAATATTCCCTCTTTATATTTCAAATTCCTTGTTAGCTAAATGGAACCTTAATGTACACTATTACATTACATTAATGTACACTATTACACTGTCATAAGAAATATTTCACTCCACAGAATGATTTTGACCTACACCCAGTGTTGATGCTACCAGGAGATAAAAATTCACCGCAAAGACGTTTCACCTTTTACCAAGTGTCCAGTGTTCCAGATTACCTTTGATGAGCAGAGATTAAAGGCAGTAACCCCACTGATTCAACTGTACATATACATAAGATGTTTCTTGACCATTAATCACAGGGTTGGGGTGTAGAGTGGGGTTTAGGAGTGAGAATTTACCTAACTTGTGCCAGGCCACAATAACAAGTAAGACACTCCAAACCCTACATTCTTTTTCACTACACCCTGAAACAGTGATTACCTGGTCATTTCTATGGACTTAATCAAACATTATACACACAAACACACCCATGGGACCGCATGGCACTTGGAAGATTACCCACGATTTCCCACTTATTAAGATCTGGATCATATTTCTCAACGCTCTGAAGATATGTCCCCTTTGAGTAGGAATACCCCCCAGTGACATAAATACATCCATTCATGATGACGGCACCACACTCCATCCTCCTTTCCATCATGGGAGCGATCTCTCTCCATTCATTCTGTTCAGGGTCATAGCATTCTGTGATTGTAGTTTGTCCACCAACTAGATAGAGCTTATTTTCAAATGGAACTGAACACAATCCATATTCTATTAAAAAGAAAAAAGCATATTTCTATTAGGATAACAAGCAAAAGAGATACCTTAGGGTGGTGATATAATAATGCTTTACAACTTAGCATACAAAAATAGAGTAGTTGTGACATTTTGATTCCAGCACACACTACCACAACACGGAGCCTTAAAATCCACTCCCAATCACCAGACTCAGATTACCTATTCCTGCCACTGTCTTTCAGGTTATCCCTAAACTGGCTTTGCAGGATGCCGGGAGGAACTCATCCTCCGACCACTACCCTTCCGGGAACTTCCCAGCACAGGCACCTTTTTCTCTATGCCTATGTGTAAAAGGTGGTAGCAGCAGAGTCCCTCTGCCATGAAGACGTCCCAGGTAACTGGTGTAGGGTCCTTCGGGTCTTAGCAGCTAACCCTGTACAGTATCTGCTGCCACAGGCGCTTGCCTCTCTCACACTGCCGGTCAAGTTAAAGACACAAGAAGTTAGAGAAATATAAGCCAGTTTAGTGGGGAACTACAGTCTGTGACCTTAAGAAGCTGTGGAAGGTGCTCAAAGGCCGAGGGCTGCCATGTGAGGTCTGCGTCCTGGGGCTGGGAGTCCACCTCTTGGGGGTCAGCTTTCCAGGCCATTTAAACTTTTTTCCATTTTATCTCCCCCTCCACATCCAAACCTGCTGGCTCTTCAAGGCACCAGGATCTTTGGCAACTTCACTTCCTCTCCCTTCTTCCCAGGGCTGTGACTAGGGTAAGGCAAGTGAGGTGCCCAGAGCATAAAACAGGAGGAGACTCTTCCACCTTCCGAGCAACTCCTTCGGTTCTGTGCCTCAAGGGCACAGGTCACTCGCCTGACCCTAGTCCCAGCCCTGTTTCTTCCACGCCCTCAGTTCTAATATCGCTCCCAGCCTGTGAGTTCTTTCTCTGGAAGTATCAACCATTAGATTACACTTAAATACTTCTAGCTGCAGACCTGAAGAAAGAGCAGGAGTTGTCAGTGGCACTAATACTATGGCGAATAAATGAAGATTTAGCTTGCCATTGCTGAGCTGTTCCATCTGTCTGGAACACCTTCTTTTCCCAGGTCCTTGCACAGCTACCTTCTCCATGTCATTCAGGTCTCATCTTACTCTCACCTCCTCAGAGGGCCTTCCCAGATCATCCAACCTGAAGGAGCTGGTCAGGCATCTCTACCACATCACACTCTTTTAATTCTCTCTGTAGCTCTTCTCATAATCTGACGTGGTTCCTGTTTAGTCTCTCTCTTCCTTCTGACAGTACAGGAACTGTGTCCTGCCCACCACTCCACTCCCAACTGAAGGATGGCAAGTGTCTGGCATCTTGTAAGGACTCAATAAAAGTTTGTTGAATCAATGAATGAATTGTACCTTGTACCCTCTGTGCCCAAATATGCGCCCCCATAACTTCGTGGAGGAAAAGCTTATAAGGCCTTCTTTAGAAAGAAAGAATGTACAATCAGAAATGTGATTTCCCCTTTAAGTAGGGAAGACAAATTCTTATCAGTAAAGTTCTTACTATTTAGGTTTCAAAGCCTAAGGAAAAGTCTGAGAAGACCGGTATTTCTGCTTTGAGTCCCCATATCGTTGTTCTCTGGTTTCTGACATCCAAGAAAAAAAGAATTCTCCTACCTCTGAAAACCCATTTATTACCTTTCAGTTATACACATGCAGAATTTTTATAGGATTTAGTTGTTTTTGAGTACTTGTGACACATTGTTTGTATAAATTATGAGTCATTCTGTCAAATGGTTATTGTGAAAATTAATGATGATTCAAAAACATCAGTTGGTATAAATGATTCAACAATGAGCTTATTAAGCTTTTCTTAACTTATTCAAATCTCACAAAAAATCCTCAATTTGCAACTCTTATGTTAAGAGAAGTATCTCAATCTTTCTGTAGCAGTAAAAATATTTAAAATAAAGTGACTCCTGGGCTCTCTATTCTGTTCCATTGATCTACATGTCTGTTTTTGTGCCAGTACCATACTGTTTTTGTTTTGTTTTGTTTTTTGTGATATGCGGGCCTCTGACTGTTGTGGCCTCTCCCATTGCGGAGCACAGGCTCCGGACGCGCAGGCTCAGCGGCCATGGCTCACGGGCCCAGCCGCTCCGCGGCATGTGGGATCCTCCCAGACTGGGGCACAAACCCGTGTCCCCTGCATCGGCAGGCAGACTCTCAACCACTGCACCACCAGGGAAGCCCTACCATTACTGTTTTGATTACAGTAGTTGTGTAGTATAGTCTAAAGTCAGCAATTCCTCCAGCTCTGTTCTTCTTTTTCAAGACTGTTTTGGCTATTTGGGGTCTTCTGTGCTTCCACACAAATTTTAAAATTATTTTTCCTAGTTCTGTAAAAAATACCCTTGATATTTTATTAATTAATTTATTTATTAATTTTATTTATTTTTGGCTGCGTTGGGTCTTCGTTGCTGAGTGTGGGCTTTCTCTAGTTGTGGTGAGTGGGGGCTACTCTTCGTTGTGGTGCGCAGGCTTCTTTTTGTGGTGGCTTCTCTTGTTGCAGAGCACAGGCTATAGGGCACTTCAGTAGTTGCGGCACATGGGCTCAGTAGTTGTGGCTTGCGGGCTCTAGAGTGCAGGCTCAGTAGTTGTGACACACAGGTTTAGCTGCTCCGCGGCATGTGGGATCTTCCCAGACCAGGGCTTGAACCCGCGTCTCCTGCATTGGCAGGCAGATTCTTAACCACTGCGCCACCAGGGAAGCCCTACCCTTGGTGTTTTGATAGGGATTGCACTGAACCTGTAGATTGCCTTAGGGTAGTGTGGTCATTTTAACAATATTAATTCTTCCAATCCATGAACACAGTATGTCTTTCCATCTGTTTATAGCATCTTCAATTTCTTTCATCAGTGTCTTACAGTTTTCCGGGCACAGGTCTTTACCTCCTTAGGAAGGTTTAGTCCCAGGTATTTTATTCTTTTTGATGCAATGGTAAATGGGATTGTTTCTTTAATTTCTCTTTCTGATAGTTCATTGTTAGCATATAGAAATCCAACAGATTTCTGTATATTAATGCTGTATCCTCATGATCAATTAATCTATGACAAAGGAGGCAAAAATATACAATGGAGAAAAGACAGTCTCTTCAACAAGTGGTGCTGGGAAACCTAGACAGCTACATGGAAAAGAATGAAATTAGAACATTGCCTCACACCATATATAAAAATAAACTCAAAATGGATTAAAGACCTAAATGTAAGGCCGGATACTATAAAACTCTTAGAGGAAAAGACAGGCAGAACACTCTTTGACATAAACAGCAGCAAGATCTTTTTCGATCCACCACTTAGAGTAATGAGAATAAAAAACAAAAATAAACAAATGGGACCTAATGAAACTTAAAAGCGTTTGCACAGCAAAGGAAACCATAAACAAGACTAAAAGACAACCCTCAGAATCGGAGAAGATATTTGCAAATGAAGCAACTGACAAAGGATCAATCTCCAAAATATACAAACAGCTCATGCAGCTCAATATCAAAAACAACAACCCAATCAAAAAATGGGCAGAAGACCTAAATAGACATTTCTATAAAGAAGACATATAAATCGCCTACAAATACATGAAAAGATGCTCAAAATCACTAATTATTAGAGAAATGCAAATCAAAACTACAATGAGGTATCACCTCACACTGGTCAGAATGGCCATCATCAAAAAATCTAGAAACAATAAATGCTGGAGAGGGTGTGGAGAAAAGAGAACCCTCTTGCACTGTTGGTGGGAATGTAAATTGGTACAGCCACTATGGACAACAGTATGGAGGTTCCTTAGAAAACTAAAAATAGAACTACCATATGACCCTGCAATCCCACTACTGGACATATACCCAGAGAAAACCATAATTCAAAAAGACACATGCACCCCAATGTACACTGCAGCACTATTTACAATAGCCAGGACATGGAAGCAACCTAAATGTCCATCAACAGAGGAATGGATAAAGAATATATGATATGTATATACAATGGAATATTAGCCATAAAAAAGAACAAAATAATTCATTTGCAGCAACATGGATGGACCTAGAGATTGTCATACTGAGTGAAGTAAGTCAGAGAATGATGAATATTATATGATATTGCTTATATATGGAATCTTAAAGGGTACAAATGAACTTACCTACAAAACAGAAATAGAGTTACAGAGTAGAAAACAAACTTATGGTTACCGGGGGTAAGAGGGGGAGGGATAAATTGGGATATTGGGATTAACATATACACATTACTATGTGTAAAACAGATAACTAATAAGACCTACTAAATAGCATAGGGAACTCTACTCAATACTCTGTAATGGCCTATTTGGGAAAAGAATCTAAAAAAGAGTGAATATATGTATATGTATCTGATTCACTTTGCTATACACCTGAAACTAACACAACATTATAAATCAACTATACTCCAATAAATAAATAATTTTTTAAAAAATGATAAAGCAAAAAAACCCCAGATGAACAGATAAAAAAGATGTGATATATATATAATACGCACACACACACACACACACACACACACACACACACACACACACAATGGAATACGACTCAGCCATAAAAAAGAAATTTTGCCATTTGCAACAACATGGATGGACTTGGAGGGTATTATGCTAAGTGAAATAAGTCAGATAGAGAAAGACAAATACTGCATGGGATCACTTACATGTGGAATCTAAAAAATAAAAGAAGCTAGTAAATATAACAAAAAAGAAATAGACTCACAGATATAGAGAACAAGCTAGTGGTTACCAGTGGGGAGAGGGAAGCGGAGGAGGGGCAAGATAGGGGTAGGGGATTAAGAAGTACAAACTATTATGTATAAAATGAATAGGCTACAAGGATATATTGTACAACACAGGGAATACAGCCAATACTTTATAATAACTATAGAGTATAAAAAATTTTAACTATAAAAAAATTTAAAAATTATAAACCACTATGCTGTACCCCTAAAACTTATATAATATTTTACATAAACTATATCTAAATTTTTTAAAAGTATAAAAATAAATAAAATGGGCTTCTCTGGTGGCACAGTGGTTAAGAATCCACCTGCCAATGCAGGGGACACGGGTTCCATCCCTGGTCCAGGAACATACCACATGCTGTGGGGCAACTAAGCCCGCAAGCCACAACTACTGAGCCCGCGTGCCACAACTACTAAGCCCACATGCCTACAGCCCATGCTCCACAGAAAGAGACGCCACTGCAACGACAAGCCCGCGCAGTGCAATGAAGAGCAGCCCCCGCTCACCACAACTAGAGAAAGCCTGTATGCAGCAATGAAGAACCAACGCACCCATAAACAAACAAACAAACAAATAAATAAATAAATTCCTGGTAGTTCTTCCCCTGTTACCCAAATGCAACATAATGTTCTGTTATAGTTGATGGAAACTTCCTCAGCTATAACTGCCTTTTTTCTTGTTGGTCACTCTATGAAGCTACTGATGCTAAGGGACTGTGTCTTGTTTATTGAGCTCCTAGCACTGTACATAGCAAGCAGGAAGCACTCAGCAAATATATGTTGGACAAATGAATGAATGAACAATTTCAAACCAAGTATGAGGAATAGCACCATCTGTCATGGCTCAAAAGAGTTTACACACAAATATGCACTATAAATACATGGCAGTCTGTATTCAGTGTTACATGAGTGATAGAAACAAAGCCATGCAGGGATTCAGAGACAACCACAGTATTTTCAGGTATTCAATATCCATTGAAATACTTTAAGATTTTTACCTAAGATTTTTTTTCTCACTGAAAAGACCTGTAAAGTTTATCTAATCTAACTTCCTTATTTTGCTAGAAAGTAAGACCCAAGAGCTTAAGCTGCTGCCCAAGATTACACAAGTAAATAAATAGCAAAGCCAGGAGAGAACGTTGTTCCCACTGGACACAGCTCTCCACGGATTTTCCCTCTCTATCACTTACTGCTTCTCCCGGGTTCTTCATGCACTCTTCTTCCTCAGCTCATCCTTTAGCTAATGCTGTTTCCCAAGATTCTGCTCACTACTGTGTTGTTGGTCCCAACCTTCCAAGGCATCTCATTCACCTCCACACATAGTCATCATCTCTAAGCAAACAATTCACAGATCTCTGTATTTAGCTGCATTCTTCCTCCTGAGCTGCAGAACCACACTTCCCATCACTTGCTGGACGGCTCTTCTGAGTTATCTAACTGGTCCTTGACATTTCACTACAAAACTGAGTTCATCATCTCTCCTCTTCTCCCCTCCCACTGGTTGCTACTTCAATGCTCCTAGTCAATCAGCCAGAGAGCCTAGAATGACTGTCAATTCCTTTCTCGTCCTCATCGCCAATGTCCAATCACCCAAGGGAGCAATCACTACCATTCAATCAATGGTGAATCTGTAACATTCCTCACACCTGCCTGTTTTCTACTCCTACCACTTCAGGCTTTCAGTATTTCTCACCTGGTTTATTACAATAGCTTTAGAAGATCTCCCTGCCATCTTTCTCCCAGTCTATTCTCAAAGGAGTTCTTTTCTTGAAGCTAGAACTGATCACGCATCATTCTCTTGCTCTGAAAACTTTAAGCTCTCTATTTTAAAATTCTCCAGACTGCCATTCAAAGCCCTCCATGACATGCTCTTCAACTGAACTCTCCTATCCAGTCTCTCATCCTACCCTATTGCATCTCATTAATATACTTTTACTCCCAGGAACTGGAATGAACCTGGAAATTTCCCTTCAGCCTTCCTTCACTGGCTAACTTTCTGCCAGAGCGCTCTTCCTCAAAAACTACCTTCCTTAATTGTAGCTATTCCTTAAGGCCCAAATCATAACAGCCTACGCCTGGAAGCCTTCTAAGATTGTCAGGGTCCCCTTAATTAGACTGAAGCTCTCTCTACCCTCAATTTCAGTAGCACTTATTTGTAAGACTGTCTTGTATTCCTGTTATGTATGTGTATTTACTACTAGATACTGAGTTCCTCTGGCAGTAAAATTAATCATCTTCGATAGAATGGTATCTTTCCCAAGGTAAGGTCTCAATAAATGTTATCTTGAATTTAATGGGATTATAGTCCCCTGTTTTTCAACTATACAAAGCAACCACCCTTAAAAGCATTAAGAAAAAAGATAACATTTAGATTACCTTTTAAAAATAACAGTTAAAAAATAAATAAAAATAAAAATAACAGTAGTCATTTCTTTGTGGTCTAAGCTACATATCTATAAGGTAGACTCAAGACTGACATTTACATTCTTCAGGAGGTGCTCCTAAAATGCATAAGAGGCATTACTTGCTATAATTCAGAGGATGTAGGTCTAAATGCCTTCCAGGGCCAAGGAGATAACAGACTATCTGAATGAACCGGGCTAGGGGTAAGAAGAACAGCAGCACAGGCCTCCCAAGTCTATGATGTGATGAGAATGGAAGAGACTGTGGTGAAACGGAGCATATAAGCCTCATCTAAAGGGAACAGCCACTACTTGGCACCAATAATTGTTGCCAGGAAGGAATATGATCCAAGGTTGCCAGATCTTGCAATTTTTCTAAAGGCCAGAAATCATGATTTTTATTTGAAATCTCCTGAATTTTAAATATTGGTAACAAGCCAGTTAAAAAATATTTTGAACACTGTGAGAGCCAAATAGAAGATACCACGTAGGGTGCTAATTTGATCACTTTGTTTCTCACATTATGTCAGGAAAATGTCCAATGTGAATCAAAATGCTCTATATGGAATCCTAATACTCATTTCTAATTGATTTTTTGATTTCCCATGGCTTTACATACTTTGGCTTAAGTCTCACTACCTTTTAAACTCTCTTTCAAGCAGTTAACAAGCTATACCCAATTTAAGTATGAGACCTTCATTTCTATATTTACTTTTAAATTAATTAATTTACTTATTTTAGTTTTGGCCGCGTTGGGTCTTCATTGCTATGCACCAGCTTTCTCTAGTTGCAGTGAGTGTGGGCTTCTCTTGTTGCAGAGCATGGGCTCTAAGCACACAGGCTTCAGTAGTTGTGGCTTGTGGGCTCTTGAGCACAGGCTTAGTAGCTGTGGTGCACAGGCTTAGTTGCTCCGCGGCATGTGGGATCTTCCCAGACCAGGGATCAAACCCGTGTCCCCTGCATTGGCGGGCGGATTCTTAACCACTGAGCCACCACAGAAGTCCCTCGAGACATTTATTTTTAAAGGAATCTCTTTATGAAATATAAATTAAGTTTGTAATGTAAACAACTGCCCTCTGATTTGTTAATCTGACTTTTCATATGTTAGATTTTCTTTGTAAAGATAAGTCAGAGAAGTATCTAACTCATAAGGTTAACATGAGGATCAAATGAAGTAACAGTGTAGTTGTTAAGAGCATGAGCTCCCAGCTAGACTGCCTGGATTTGAATCTCACAACAAACCCTAGCTAGCTGACCTTGGGCAATATATTCACTCTCTGTGTGCCTCAGTGACCTATAAAATAGTAGCAGTACCTAGCTCACAGGATTGCTGTGAGGTTTCAAAGGATTAATACAGATAAAAGTATTGGAATAGTTAGTGCCTGGTACATACTTATTGAATAAATGTTAGCTATTACAGGCATACCTTGACGATACCGCAGGTTGGGTTCCAGAGCACGGTAATAAAGTGAATATCACAGTAAAGCATCACACAAATTTTTTGGTTTTCCAGGGCATATAAAAGTTATGTTTATACTATACAGTAGTCTATTAAGTGTGCAATAGCATATTTTTTATGTCTAAAAAAACAATATACCTTAATTTCAAAATATTTTATTGCTAAAAAATGCCAATTCAATTACAATAGAACATCAAAGATCACTGATCACAGATTACAATAACAAATGTAATAATAATGAAAAAGTTTGAAACACTGCGAGAATAACCAAAATGTGACAAGACACAAAGTGAGCAAATGCTGTTGGAAAAATGGCACCGATAGAATTCTCAAGGCAGGGCTGCCACAAACCTTCAATTTGTAAAAAATGCAGTATCTGCAAAGTACAATAAAGTGAAGCACAATAAAACAAGGTATGCCTGTACTCAGTATGACAGTTATTATTATTTTCTATTATAATTTCATTAGTTATCACAGAAAGTTGCGGGGAGTCTGGGATAATACATCTGAACTACTTGGAGACGAAAGTCTTCCTCTAAGATGTCTTCAGAGTCAGGACAGCATATGGCTGAAGTCCCTCCTTGTGTAAGTCCTGTGGTATATGGAGACACAGCACCAGATTCAGGTGTGCTCCCCCTGAACCGTGAGATGACATATATGATGTATGGTGGAACTAGCTGCATTGGTCAAAAGTAGGAGAGCCTGTTCCCTTATGGACAGGCGGATTGCTTATCGGTCATAGCACAGGTCAATGCAATCAAACTGCCTGACTTTGAATCCTGATCCACCACTTCCAAACTGTGACCTTGGCAAAGCTACTTATCCTTTCTAAGCCTTTACAAATATGTAAAACAGGGGTAAACAATACTTACAGGATGTAGTTAGAATTTAAGGTAATATTACATGCAAAGCGCTCAGTCAGTACCTGACCTATGGAAAGTGCTCAAGGTTACCTATCATTATTATTCTCAGATGGTTCAAGCTCGTGAATTCCAACTATGCTCTCCAGTGACTCACACAGAAGCCGGATGCTATATGGAAAATGATTCGAAGTAGTATGGTGATATGGTGATATGAATCTTTCCTAATGAAAAAAACCTTAATCAGATGGCTTAACCTTAACCAGGTAACTGTAACAGGTTTATCCTTCCCCCTGAGCTCTACCCAAAGAGACAAGTCAAAGAACAAAGGACACCACAGAAGGCAGGCCATTCTTTGTGGGTAGACAGCTGTTAAGGCCAACACAGGGCCCTCCACATCACAGGAGTAAGTGTTTAATAGCTATTGAAACCCAGAAAGAACATGCTTCTAAAAAAAAATCATTTCTTGCTGAACTGAATCAACAGGTATCCTTCCCAACTATTTCAGACTAGTGGTTTTTAACTGTCAATAAAAATTGTGTTTTATATAATGCATGTAGTAAATGAAAGAAAGCATATAACTAAGGAATAGGAAACACAAAAATAGAATCTCATTAAAACAATTTATGGGGCTTCCCTGGTGGCACAGTGGTTGAGAGTCCGCCTGCCGATGCAGGGGACGCGGGTTCGTGCCCCGGTCCGGGAAGATCCCACGTGCCGCGGAGCAGCTGGGCCCGTGAACCATGGCCATGGAGCCTGCGCGTCCGGAGCCTGCGCTCCGCAGCGGGAGAGGCCACAGCAATGAGAGGCCCGCGTACCGCCAAAAAAAAAAAAATTTATGAAGAAACTAATTCTTTTAACCACACAGTCTTAAAATATGTGTCATGTAAAGACATTAGGGAAAGTATTTGTAGATGTCATCTAGTTGGAATAGCTAATTGTGATTACTGTTAGATGAACATGTGAATATTTTGAGCCTTTAATTATACCCATGTGTAGCCTACTACAAATTTAGCACTTTCTACTTCCAGCCCATTTTTAGCCATCTCTTATGCTGATAAGATGCATCACAATGTACTATTTGAGACAGTAATTTGTTACCTGGATGTGGACTGGAGGTGATGAGGCTCCATTCATTGATATCTGAATTGTAGCTCTGGACCTTGTCATAGGTGCAGCTTCCTCTGTATCCGCAGTGGCCGCCAATGACGTAGATAACTTCATGTAAGACACAGGCAGTAGCATTTCCCACGCCTGTGTGTTAATTAAAATCACATCTTCAGATTGCTCTTTCATTTGGTTTTGCAATGAATATTGGACTAAGATTATTATTGCTTTTGTTATTATTGACAGTAGATGCAAGGCATTGTGCTAGATGCTATGAAGGATAGAAGAGTAAGAAAAAAAAAAGGCTCCCTGCACCTTTTTTTAAAAGGGGTGAGACATTTACACAAATAATTGGAACACAGGGTAGAGAACTCCTATGAACGTTCAGAGCAAGGAGACACTGCTTTGACTAAGGGAATCATGGCAGGCAGTGGCAGAATTTGTCCTGGGCCTCAGTAGGTAGCCTTTGGCAGGCACAGGTGAGAGGAAGCCATCCTAGGCAGAGGGAAAGGTGAGTGCTTATTGGACAATGTCATGTAGCCAAGTTTGATTCCCAGCACTTGGGCAAGGCAGGTGGCACACCTGGGGCTGTCGTGTGGGAATTAAAGCTGACGTGGTAAACTGAAGCCACACGGCAAAGGATCCTGATGCCCAACTAAGAAACATGGACTTAATTTAGCAGGACTTTTAAGGTTTTTTCAAGAGAGGAAGGGGGGGACTATAGGAGTAGAAGGGCAAGAGTCAGAAAGAGCTAGGTATTGGCCCAGGTGCGAAGTACTGAGGGCCTGACTTTAGACTGGGCCTTGAGTCAGAGGGAAGGATACCAAGGTAAGAGACACCGGCAGAACAGATGGGCCTTGATGACTGACTGCATCAAAGACAAACAAGACTCATTCTGAGGTCCTGAGCTCGGAAAACTGGGAAACACTGATGCCACAGAAAAATAAGGAAGAAATGGATTCAGCAGGGGAAGAAGACGTGAGGAAGAAAGATGAGGAGGCTCGTTTTAGTTGAAAATGTCAGTTTTAAGTCTTTCAACCAACTTTTTACTTAGCCTATTAGATGGGCCGGTGCAGTTCAATCTCCCTGTGCATTTCTACTCCAAAACAAGAGTGAGTTTATAAGCAGGGCAGTTATGATGAGGGGGGAAAAAAGTTAGGACTTTCTAAACAGCCGAGTATTTATTTCTTCTCTGTATACCCGTAAACTGAAAAAGGAAATGAATTTGAAATTTGACTCTGCCCAATTTAGGTGCTCATTACCAGGGAAAGCTGCTAGTTCACTTTATGGCTACAAAATAAAACAAACTGGGGAACATAGTGTTATCCTTTCTAGAGACAAATGGGAAACTTAAAGTTCAGCATGAGTCCACCCATCAGAACCAGTACTAGCAAAAAGTGCACATAACTGACAAAAGTGTTACCCTTCCCTGGGATGGTCAGATATAATCAGGAATCAAAACTTAAGTTAAAAGTATAAAACTCTGGGGCTTCCCTGGTGGCGCAGTGGTTGAGAGTCTGCCTGCCGATGCAGGGGACACGGGTTCGTGCCCCAGTCCGGGAAGATCCCACATGCCGTGGAGCGGCTGGGCCCGTGAGCCATGGCCGCTGAGCTTGTGCGTCCGGAGCCTGTGCTCCACAACGGGAAAGACCACAACAGTGAGAGGCCCGCGTACCGCAAAAAAAAAAAAAAAGTATAAAACTCTGGAATTTCAGACCCAGCTGGGGAGTAGGGGAAGACTTCAGCATACGAGGGTCTTCCATTCCACTCAAGGCTAAGGCAAGAACACGTGTGGCCTTCTTTACAATGGATACACCATTGCAGCATTTTCTTTTCAGGAAGCACTGTTTCACACATGATTTAACAACATTTCAGTAAAGTAATACATTTCAATCCTCAAAGAAATATACTCTAAACTGCAGAACCACTGAAATTGTGATCTTATCATTAAGAAACAGAGGGAGAAATATATCCAGGTTTACAACAGCTGCTAAAATATTTGAACTTTCCTTGCTTCTTTTGTAGGAAAGGAGTCAGGACATTAAGAGCCACCCTGGGGAGAGGACTGGGGGAATTAGTAAATTGGGGGGGTCAAGCTCTGGCAGAGTCAAAAACCAGAGCAGCTATTGCAGCAGGCATTAAGCCACCTTCTCCCAAGCTGCCAACTACTTCGCAATCTTCGGACGTGCAGGAGAGCGGCTGTAATTGAATATGAAAGATATTTCTGCCCTGTCAAAGCTGACATGTTCTTCTATAAGATGTTCATGACTATAATGCCTAACACTTACTGAGTGCTTATTACTCTGTGCCAGGCACGGCTCTAAGCACTTCACATGAATAAACTCAATTAATCCTTTCAGAACTAAGCTATGTAATATTGTGACCCCCATTGTACAGATGGCAAAACTGGGGCACAGGGAGATTAAACCATTTGCCCAAGCTCACCAGCAAGTGAGGTGAAAGTCAGGATTTGGATCCAGGCAGTTTGACTTCAGAAGCAAGCATGTCTGGTCACAACAAGGCCATTCTGCCTCTCAGGCTTCCTGTTCTCATCCAAGAATCACACCGGGTCAGATTCCCAGACCAGGTCAGATTCCCACACCCCCACTAGCATTAAAAAAGAAACAGAAAAGCCTGGGAAGAAACATCTGGAATAAAATGACTCAAATTTGGTAACAACATACCAGTTTGTGTGCACCTCCCCAGCACCAATGAATAAATGTACTGAAATAAGTGAGATTCTAGCCTAACTTTTTTTACAGTGGGAGAGAAAGACAAGGCTAATCTAGTACCAAACACAGCAGAAAATACAGTGTTTATCAGACAGATGCTGAGATCCAAAAGCCACTGTGTGGGCCACGTGTGGGAGGTAGGGGACCTGCCCCTCTCCTTTTCCCTCTAAGACAAGACTGGAATTCCAAAGAGCAGAGGTTGTTTGTCTCTAGTTTTTGAGAGAATGTAAGTTGTTACACCCTATAGGGACCAAACCTTTCAAGGTTTCAATGAAAGACCTTTTAAAAGACAGATGATCAGATGATGAGAGGAAAAAAAGCTGAATATTTAAAAGCAGAATCAAAAAGGTTCAATGTCAAGAGCAAGCAAAAAAATAGAAAATTAAACATGAATAAAACTACCCAGCTTTCTCTTTTCATTTAGCCTTTGATTTAAATATAAATTCTTAAGACTCAAAGCAAGATGTAGATTCAAAACAGGCTGTACAATAAGAAGAATGAATTATACTGTTTTCTTATATAAATAATATTTCTTTTCTAGCCTGGGTAGCATACTCTGATCACATAATTCTCAGTCAAGTTGGGGACTGCCATACTATATTTTCACTTGGAACATTCTGTGTAACATTATTTGTATAAGCCACTATAGTTCCTAGGTAGCATTCCAAAGTGATAAATTCTTTTTAACGTTATCTGTGAGAGAACTGAGAGATCCTTGGCCTAACCTCCAACACCTAAAAATTACAGAATAAACACAATCTGCACTTACCTTTAATCATGTTTGCAATAGGAATCCATTTCTCTTTTAATGGATCATAGAACTCGGCCTCTTCTGCTGGAGCCCCTTTTCTGTAACCACCTAAAGCATAGACACAGCCACCCAAGGTGACTGCACAGTGGTAATACCTGGCGTTGAGCATTGGCAAACCTTCTGTCCATTCATCACTTTCACTGTTATAGATCCACACTGTGTCAAGAGCTTCTATGTTATCCGTTCTGTAACCTCCAGTTACATAAATATTGGGTCCCAAACATGTAACACCATAGCTCTCCCTAGTGTAATCTGGTATTTCTGCTCCCTGGATCCAAACATTTGTCAAAGGATCCCATACGTGCACCTCTGATAAAGGATGCCAGTAATAGCCTCCAATGATATACATTGTGGCTGTGGACCTCTGAGAAATCTCTTTATGCATGGGATTCAAAGCATTGTATATGAGAGATCGGATCTTATTTTCGGTTAACAGGCAGCTTCTTTGAAGGCCCAAAGCTGTTTTTAAATACACTGGATCTATATCTATGTTGATATAGCTTAGTAGATTATACAGGCATTCAATTCGATTTTCTACATCATGAGCAGTCCACTTGATAACTGGCTCTATGACAGCTTCTTCTTTCCAAACACTGAGATTCTTTCTGGACAAGATAAAGAGAAACTTTTCAAGGCTTATTTCCAGAAATTCTTCTTGTTGCCATACTTCCTTAAACTTTGAGCATAGAATTCTTCGAGATTCCTTCTCTAGTTCTGGACACACGTGAAATTCTGCAAAGGAGTGCATTCCAATACAATTATCAATATCCAAGTGCCTTACCAAAAACTGCTCACATGCTTTCTTTACTGAAAGGAATTGTAGCAGATCTGCTGCTTCAAGCAGGCTTTGAACATTTCTTTTAGTTATCTCAATTTGGGACGTGTACGCATAATTTACAAGGCCTTCCAAGATATCATGTTGGATGCCAGAGATTTTAATTTTATTTTTAAATTTTTCTTTCATGTCAGCTGTGAACATTGCTTTAAAATAATTGCTGCAAGCAGCTAAAACAGCTCGGTGACAATGGAAGATTATGCCTGAAGGACACTGAAGGGTAATATCAGTAAATAATCCATCCAAGTAAAATGTTTTGAATGCATCCAGAAAATCCACTGGATGCGTCGAATCCTTGAAAAGGTAAATATAATCTTCTTGTCCTTTTAGAGCCATGGCTGCAATAAATATGAAACAATAAACGTGTTTTCAATTGTGCGCATTACCTCATAATCAATGCTAAATATTCCTGTCATTATAATGATTGATTAGCATCGAATATACAAAACTAGACTAAGTTCAGCACTCTGTCACAAATGCAAAATGTGGACACACTATTTCATAATTTATATGATGGTCAATTTCAATGCAGGGTAGCTCGGAGTCTGATATGAGGCCCCCGGATTGCTCAGGGGTCCTTTAGAGAAGAAATATTGATTTGCTACCCCATTCACCCAGTCTCCGAAATCTGCCCCGAGCTGCCGGTCCTACAGAGAGCCCCCACTTGGCAAACCAAGTGTCCAAGAGGTCACCCCACTCGAAGCTGGACCTTGGCCGTCTCGGCTCGGCCCCAACTCAACCTTTTCCCCGAGTTCCGTCTCCCTTTCAAGTCGAATCGAGATGCCAGGAAAGGGATGATCGAAATATAACTGGATAGAAGAAATCTCGGAAAAGGGAAATCCTGTGCCTTTCTGCTCAAGGAAGGACGGAAAGGAAAACGGCCGGACGGCGGCCCCTCCATCCGCGTGCCCCCTCCCCGGCTGCCGCAGGGCTTTCCGCGCGCCCGGCCCCCGGCCCGCGTTTCCGCCCGGAGACCGCCCCGCCTGGGGGCCTGGCATGGGGACTCGCCTCGAGGGCGCCGCGCGCCGCCGCCGGGTCGGGCGCCCGCGTCCCTCCACCCCGGGACGCCGCACAGGTGTGGGGAGGGCGCCGCTGACGGCCCCGCGCTCGGCCCGGCCCGCCGCCCGCGCGGCCATTGTCTCCGCGCCTCTGCCGCGGGCTGGCTTCGCTCCCCCGCGCCCGGCCCCGCTAGCTCCCCGCCGGCTGGCCTTGCCCGCACTCACCTCCCGCGGCGGCTCCGGGTTGCGCTGCGGGCCCGCGGGCTAGCGGCGAGCGGGGGCGGGGGCGCCTCCGGACCCTCTGACCATCTTTGGAAGAGGCGCGGCGGAGGCTGCCTGCTAGTGCAGCTCCAGGCCACAAGCGGCTCCTATTTTGGTGCCCCGGCTGCTCCCCGCCTCCAACCGAACGGCCCCCCACGCGCCTGGGGCGCGGGGCAGCTCGCGGGAACTCCCGGCTGGAGGGGCCGCGCTGCGTGCAGGGGCGGGGTGGGCGCGCGGGTGCGTGGCTGCGAACCCCTCCCCGGCGGGCTCCCAGGCAGCAGGTGGGACGGCTTCCCCGAGGAGACCGCCCGCGCTGCTAGCTTCTGCCCTTCTCCCGGGACCTGTCCCCCATCCCCACCCCATACACAGACACTGCCGAGCGTTTTCTCTCTAGACAAACGCTCTAAGTCCTGAATTAGGACCATATATGGGGGCTGGGGGGCCCCCTTTTCCCTCTTTCAGTAGCTCTCCCCAGCCCAGGCCCTAATGGTGGAGTGGAATTGGGGGTCGGGGTTGGAGAGAATGCAGCAAACTTAAAGGTCTGGGGTTCAGGTTGCCTTCAAAATGCTAGAAGTAGTTGCTGCTTTCCCACGAACTCCATCCCGCCCCCAGCAGAGCACTCTGGAGGAGTGCTGGGGAAGCCCCTGGGCCTGATGTGTACACTGTGGGTTAACTTGGAGCTTTGAGAAAAACTGAAAGCAGCCAGGGCCAAGGATTCAGGTTACAGTATTTAGAACAGAGTAGCTGGAAGGAGCAGCCTCCAGCCTTTCTTCCTGGTGGCAGCCAGTCCAGTCAAGACATACATATGCTACACCAGAAAGTTCATGTTCTTGTTCCTACAAAAGGCAATATCAAATATTTTCATTTACCATTCATTCATATGCAAGATTTTATTGAGTGCCTAGGCACTGGTAATAGCGTGGTGAAAGATGGTCCATAGCTCGCGCAGAGTTTATAGTCTAGCCAGCTTAAGGGAGGAAGGAGACCAGGATGAAAGGAATACCAGAGGCCCAGTGTGTTTCTCAGAATATGGTCTGAGAGACAATATACAAACAGACAATGGCCAGACTGTATATGACAAAAGAACTCTGAACAACATAAGAAGTCCAGGAAGCCAAACCACAACTTCTGCAGCAATTGCACCAGAACAGTAAGGAGGTGGTCAATGACTGCCAACTTCCCTATTTTTACCCCTACTTTCAACTTGGGACCAGTCAGAGAAAGCCAAATATGCTCCCCAAACCAATCACATAAAATACTCTCTGATTCTAGTAGCTGGACTCCAGCTTTCCCAGGCCAACAACCTCCAACGTATACCTGAGACCTTCCCCTTTTTTCCACTTTTATAAAGCTTTCCCGCTCCCCTATCTGCCTTTGAGCTTCTATCAAAGGCAAATGATGGTCCTGACTCTCTTGCTATAGCAAGATCTGAATAAATGGCCTCCGTTCTCATTTGGGTGATTTTATTTTAATTCCACATGTCAGACTACCTCAACTGAATTATGTGGGATACTAGAATCTGCATTCTAGTCAAGGGCATCAGGTGATTCTTTCGCACAATTAGAAGAACATACTGTTGGGGACTTCCTTGGTGGTCCAGTGGGTAAGATGCCGCGCTCCCAATGCAGGGGGCTGGGGTTCGATGCCTGGTTGGGAAACTAGATCCTGCATGCATGCCACAACGAAGATCCTGAAGTGCCACAACTAAGACCCGGTGCAGCCTAAATAAATACATATATTTTTAAAAAAAAAAAAAAAGAAGAAGAAGAACGTATGTTGGACCCAAAATGGAAAAAAAATGAAAGGTTTACTATCTCAACATCTGCTAAACAGTTTGGTAGAGAAGAAAAGTATATGAAATTTTGTTTCAGGGTTAAGATTCTTCTCTGCCACTTATCTAATCATGTAGCTTAACTAAACTTCTCTGATCCTGAGTTTTCTGACTTCTTGTAAAACAGAAAATATCAGTACTTTCTCAACTAACATAAGGATATTGGAAAGATAAAATTATTATGACAGTGAAAGCACTTAGGATGTGGTATATAAATGTTAACTATTATAATGAAAGGATATTTACACTTAATTCTCCATTACAACCTCAATTTTGAAATTAATATCTTATTAACATTTCTTCAAAAATCATGAACTTTGTAGTTAACTGTAATTACAGACACTTTGTCCTTCATGGATAGTGATGTTATTGTTGGTGTTGTCATTCAAGGACACAATTGCGATTGATTGAAGATGGGGCATTCTTTCCAATGGTTGTCATTGAAGTGTGGCAATGGCTGTTTGTGGCTATGGTGCCAAGTTTGATGTATAGTAAATATAGGCTCTACCTAACTCAGATGAGGGGCTTCTAGAATCATAACAGCATGTAATAAATGATTCTCGAATAACAGAATTCACTATATTGTCATTTGTTCTGTTATTTCAGATTGCTGCAGAGCCCAATTCATACTTTTGCTTCCATTGCCTGCTGTTCCCTGGTTGTGAATTATTGCTTAAAAGTGTATATGGGCTATACGTCAATTATATCTCAAAAAAAAAGACCCCAAAAAGTGCATATCAGTATGTATTAGACTGCTTCAACCTGCCAAGAGAAGAGCAGGTCCTGAAGGGTATGGGCAGGAGCAGTTCCTCTTTACCACATGCTTTATCAAAAAGACCACCGCAAATGCTAATAGATTCGATGCACTCAGAAACATGTAATTAGCATTCATAAGTTAAATAAATTAATGACACTGTTCAAGAAAACAAGTGTGCCATCTGTGAATCCAAGTCTTAGGGAAATAAAGAGCCACCGTGGAGATGAGACATAAAGACTCTTGGCAGATACTGAGCTTGGCATGGAGTTGGAGTCCTTTTGACATCATACTGAGCTTTTCAAAAGACTTGGTTTCTAAAAATAACAATTTTATTTGTTGTTTTTACCTTATTAATACATCTTTCCACTAAGTATTGCTATGTCATTAAATGTTTGGTACGCTAATTGTGGTAATCATTATCAATATATGTAAATGTGCCAGTATATACAGAAAATTTTGTGTACTTCATTTAACGTACTGGATAGAACAAGTTGGTGTTAAGTAAAAAAAAAATAGGTGTAATTTATAAGGCCACCACATACAGCTGTGTTAAGTTGTGCACTGCATAATTCCAGCTCATTCCATTCAAGTAGAGTGCCATGTGAACACTGTCTCAGGAGTTGTACAGTATACAACCAGCACAGGTAGGTATATGTGGCTGCCTTGGAGTTGCTATGTCTTGGCAAAGCCTTTTTGGTATGCTTCTGGGAAAATAAAGAAAACATTCTGATGACTGGGTAACAAGTGCTTTCACAAGTCAGAATGTTTCCAATTCCTTGTTTTCAACAAAAGTTAAAGAGCATTTTTGACAAATAACTTGGAAAGAATCCACAAAATGAGTGGCACTGCTATAATAAAATTCCTCTCATTCCCATCTAGTTGTCTTTATGAACACATTTTCTCGGGGATTATATCTATAGAAATGAAAAACAGGAATATTACTGATCCTAAACTCTGTCTCATGCCAGCAGAAAACAATAATCAGCCAAAGATATATGGTCTCAATGAAAGGAAAATAGCCCAATTCATCAGACTGAAATAATTTTTGATAAATTTTTACTTTTGATTTAAACATATTTATGTTGTTTGGTCAATTATAGTAATAATTGTAATGTTAATCAGCTCAGAATTTTTTTACTACTTAAGAATCAAGGACATAAAACAGTTAAAATTCTAATTTGTGTACATTTTTGTTGCAGAGAAGCTTAAGAGGTGACTAATAAAAGATTTTCAAGTATAAAAATACATGGACAATCCTTTCTTTGAATGTTTCCAATATGCATGAATTTCAGTTACCACCATTTTGTTAAATAACACCAATCCTTCAAACAGAGTTCAGATTTCAATTACTATGGTAAATTAACTGTGAATAATTGCATAAAATAGAAATTTCGCCCTCTAGCTCTTCAGTCCACAAATCACTACATAAATAACAGATGAGCATCAAGGTCAGTGACCCATCATGTCTCTTCTTTCAAAGTCCTTGGTGATTGGTCACTGTGCATCTGTTATTCAGTTCACATTTAGACAACAAAGCTTGTGGTTGTCTTACCTCCTGTCTTCCAGTGATAAATCTACATAGTATTTTACAAAAATAGATGACTGAGAGAGGGCATTGGCCAACAAAAATGAAAATGTAGCAAAGAATTAAAAGTGATAATGCCAAAAGTGGAATTTGAGTTGAACAGAATGAAGCTCTAGAAGAAGTAGATGAGCATGGGAATGTTGACAGTGCCACCAGTGAAGAGACTCTAGATCTGCAGCCAGCTGACTTTGGTGCAGGTGAACTTTGTGACTTAAAGAAGACAGTGGTTGTTGACAAAGCAGATAATGGTGTCCTAGAAGAAGTAATACTGGCAAAAAAATTTCATTTTAAAAGAACTCTTGGAGGACTTCCCTGGTGGCACAGCGGTTAAGAATCTGCCTGCCAATGCAGGGGACACGGGTTTGAGCCCTGGTCCGGGAAGATCCCACATGCCGTGGAGCAACTAAGCCCATGCACCACAACTACTGAGCCTGCACTCCAGAGCCCGCGATCCACAACTACTGAAGCCCGCGTGCCTAAAGCCCGTGCTCCGCAATGAGAGGAGCCACCACAATGAAGCCCTCGCACTGCAACGAAGAGTAGCCTCCATTCACTGCAACTAGAGAAAGCCCACACGCAGCAGCGAAGACCCAACGCAGCCAAAAATAAATAAATAAATTTATTTTTTAAAAAATGCAAAGGATAAAAGGTTGGAAGCTGATCTAAATTTAGAAGTATGACAATTCACTAAGTCATAGAAAGATGATCACTCTGTATGGTAAGTTACAGGACAAAAAGAAGACGGTGAAAACTGTTTACTCTTAATAAGTTTTTTACAGAAAAATAAAATACTTTCATTTCCAATGTTTCTAATGCAGTGTACTAAGTAAATATTGGTCTTACTGTTTTTCATTTTCCTATACATTTATAACTGGCAGTAAGACAGTTTTTAATGTTCTGACAAAAAATTTAAAGGCCACAGGACAATCACAATTGTTCCTACTGATTTTTTTTTTTGCGGTACGCGGGCCTCTCACTGTCGTGGCCTCTCCCGCTGCAGAGCACAGGCTCTGGACAGGGAAGCCCTGATTTTGTGTTTTGATCATGGTATATCCCCAGTTCATTCTGATATTCCTAGAACAGCGTCTGCCACATAACAGGTACTCAATAAATATTTTTTTATACCAGTGAAACTATGAGTAGATTAAAAGTAAGACTTTCAGGAGCTTCCCTGGTGGTGCAGTGGTTAAGAATCCGCCTGCCAACGCAGGGGACACAGGTTCGATCCCTGGTCCGGGAAGACCCCACATGCCACGGAGCAACTAAGCCCGTGCACCACAACTATTGAGCCTGTGCTCTAGAGCCTGTGAGCCACAACTACTGAGCCCACACGCCTAGAGCCTGTGCTCCACTGCAATGAGAAGCCTGTGCACTGCCACGAAGAGTAGCCCCCGCTCACTGCAACTGGAGAAAACCTGCGTGCAGCAACAAGGATGCAACGCAGCCAAAAATAAATAAATAAAATAAGTTTTTTTTTTAAAAAAGTAAGACTTTCAGAATTTTCTTTAAAAACTTGCTCAGGGCTCATAGTTCTCTAAGACATTATATAAATGACTTAATCTGCAGACACTGCCCTCCTGTACCACATGATCTAAAAGTTTTGTGCTTTTTTTCATTTTCAAATTCAAAGCATCTGGTTTATCTATCCCTTCCTTTTCGTTCTCTCTGACAGCACGCTTATTGGGTCTTTATTACTTCTCACTTGGCTTACTGCAAGATTTCTCTGTGTCAGTCTCTCCCCGTTCCTCCCAAGCTGTACAATACCTTTCATCCTCCCCAAACAGCATTTTCTTGACATCACTTCCCTTTACTTGCTCCTAAGAGGTACCTGGAAGAAATTCAAATTCCACTGATTAGCTTTCAAACCCGTCCATAAATTGGCCAAATCCTACTTACAAAGCTTGATTCCACTACTCCCCAGTTTAAACCCTTAACTTCATCAGGCCAGCCACATCGTCACTATCTCGAGAACATGCTGTGCTCACCCCCATCTTGGCTCCCATTATTCCCTTCATCTGGGAAGCTCTATCAAGTCCTTTCCATTTTTCCAAGTCCTTTCCATCCCTTAAGGTATAGATCACAATCTACCTCTTTCATAAAGCTTCTCTTATATGACAATTAATCAATTGACTGAGTACACAGTACAATACTATATGGTCATCTAGTCCTTCCTTGACTTAAGTACTTTTTGTTTATGCTGATTACTAATATGCTTTATGAATCTTACTTGGGAATTATGAATTACATATGTATATGTCCCACCTCTTTAAAAGCATTTGTAAATGCTTTGAAGGACATCATTGTTTGTAAGACATAGCCCTACACTTATACTTCCACAAGTTTTTGTTTTGTTTGTCTTCTTGCACATAGTAGACCCTCAAAATATTTGTTTACTCTAGTATTTTTATCCCCCCAAATTGTGCAATAGGATATTTTTTCTGGATTTAAACCTGAAAAGGGCTAAATTGTTAATAAATCCCTGAAAGAACATACTCTCATATTTAACTGAGGATAACAAAATATTGCATGGACCAAGCTGTGAAAACAGTTGAGATTCTGATATGTAACAAAATCCTGAATATGACTGTAAAGTGGTAGAAAAAAATGTGAAGGAGCAAGTTTTCCAGTTTGCACTGATTATAAAATCCTATGCGGCAAATGGTAGTTTAATTGCAAATATTTTTTTACTAGTTGTTTAGACATACAACTGAAAATTTATTTTTGAGTATAAAAGACTAATTTTTTACTAAGTAACATCTTCCATAAACAATGGGAGTTTCTAAGAATTTCTGTTAGGAAACATTGACATTAATATTTTGTTTCCATGTGAACTATCGTCACACAGACATCAGTTTGTATGACATAAGTAAGATAGATTTAGTTTTTGGCCCAGAATATATTATTCCATAAGCCCTTATAGAGCACATCAAAAAATCTCTCTACAACAGAACTATCACGTTGTCCACCTGAAAAAAGAAACCCATCAGGGAGCACAAAATGATAGGGTATAAGGTAAAAGAGTTAAGGCAATTAATTATTATTTATATATTCCCTACAACTGGTCTCATCTAAAGATGTACTGTGAGGTTATTAGGTCAGTAAAGGACTCTCCCTCTAATCTTCTGGAAAAAAAAAAAAGCATATCTCATAATAGGGGCAGAAAGTAGCTATAAATTCCAGTCCCATTATCCCACTATTAACAGAACTACTGTGGGAATGTAAATTGATACAACCACTATGGAGAACAGTATGGAGTTTCCTTAAAAAACTAAAAACAGAACTACCATATGACCCAGCAATCCCACTACTGGGCATATACCCTGAGAAAACCATAATTCAAAAAGAGTCATGTACCACAATGTTCATTGCAGCACTATTTACAATAGCCAGGACATGGAAGCAACCTAAGTGTCCATCAACAGATGAATGGATAAAGAAGATGTGGCACATATATACAATGGAATATTACTCAGCCATAAAAAGAAACGAAATTGAGTTATTTGTAGTGAGGTGGATGGACCTAGAGTCTGTCATACAGAGTGAGGTCAGTCAGAAAGAGTAAAACAAATACCGTATGCTAACACATATATATGGGATCTAAAAAAAAAAAAAAAGGTACTGATGAACCTAGTGGCAAGGCAGGAATAAAGACGTAGAAATAGAGAATGGACTTGAGGACATGGGCCGGGGGCGTGGTAAGCTGGGGCGAAGTGAGAGTAGCATCAACATATATACACTACCAAATGTAAAATAGATAGCTAGTGGGAAGCAGCAGCATAGCCCAGGGAGATCAGCTCGGTGATTTGCGATGACCTAGAGGGCTGGGATAGGGAGGGTGGGAGGGAGACGAAGAGGGAGGGGATATGGGGATATATGTATACGTATAGCTGGTTCACTTTGTTGTACGACAGAAACTAACACAGAATTGTGAAGCAATTATACTCCAATAAAGATCTATTAAAAAAGAAAAAAACAGAACTACTCTTCTCAGTCTGGTGCCTGCCTTCAGTTGCCCTATTGATATATCAGCTGTCCCTTGGAAGCTGCTTATGAGACCATAAATGAAAATCTTCTCTAACTCTCCTTCAGGGCTAGTATTAACCAGGAGCTAAAAAATTCAAATGCTATAAAACTAAACGAATATGTAAGCATATCAGATATAACATTTTTTTAAAAAGTAGAATAAAGATGTAATTATAACTTGTTCTGTAAAAGACTACAGTTGCACTACGAAAGCAGGTTTAAACTAATAGATTTGTGCCACAGTACATATAATACCTGGGTAGGGAAAGAAGTCTAATATGTATCTAACACAGGAAGGAAGTGATTGAGTTAGGCATCAACAATATTTATTAAACACTCAGGTGGTGATTGCTATGATGTGACAAGGCTGTGGACTTGGTGATAAGGAAATTATTACCTGGGGGGAAATATTTTGGATCTGTGGCTTTAAGAGTAGTGGTATTCTGTACGTAAAATATCTCTTCACTTGATCCACAAATAAAACATATGGAATTTTAGGCATTAAGTAGTTCTCAAACAGGGATTATTGGCAAAGTCTAGAGATGTTTTTGGTTGTCACAACTTGCCAGGAGGACTGCTAATGGCATCTAGTGAGTAGAGGTCAGGAATGCTGCTATCCTACAAAGCGCAGGAAACACATATTCCTCCCCCAGCCCCCAGCAAGAAATTATCCAGCCTAAAAGTCTATAGTGCCAACAGAAAGCCTATACCAGGTCCCGCTCTAGCAGTTAATTTCTGTGTCCAGTAATTCCTCTTTGGTGATCAAGTACATAGGAGCTGGGTTAGGCTATTCTGTGGCAAGTAAGTCTGCACATCATCACATTTTGGCTGCTTATTTAGAGGGCCAGGTTGGACTCAGTTTTAGGGGTTGAATTGACTTTCAGATTATTTCTATGGCACCCAGACTTGACCTATAAGCCAGTCAAGATTGCTTTCTGTCTTTTATTGTCCTTAAAGGAAATGGTGCTAGATTCAGCAGGTTAGGCAATCAAGAGGCATCTAAATATTTGAAGTATTTCATCTTTGAGTGTATTAGAAAAGCGAATCTCAAGTCCCACCCCAGACCGATTGAAAACAATTTGCATTTTAACATGATCCACAGAGAATCACTGTTCTAATATACATTGAGGAAAAAAGGAAGAGAGAAGAAAGACAATGCTTATATGAGCAAAATGAGATAGATAATCAGTGTCTTGATCCTTGAATATAGTACTGTGTCCAGTTCAGGGACAATCTTACAGAGGACCGTCAGTAGGTCAGAGGAGAGTTATGAAAATAAAAACTGCTTTCTGAGGATCAGATAAGGAAATCATAGTTATTTAGCTCAAAGACAAGAAAACTAAGCAACATGAAGAGTTCAATCCTGTGATCTATTAATATGCTAAAAATTAAAAGGCTGACCCCCAAATGGTTTTGTGGTAAAATGAAAACCTCCTTCTAAAGGCCTTAAAAATAGGATGACTTAACTTTACTTAGAGGATAGATTTTAAAAGCTCTTTGTAGCGAAACCTAGAAAGCACTTAAATTCATAATGATTTTAGAATTACAGAATTTTAGAACTGGAAGGTAGTTAGGGATAAAACTCACTCAGCCTAGTCATTTTACAGAAAATAAAATGAATTCCAGAGAAGAAAAATAATTCACCAAAGTCACAGAGCAACTTAGCAGTTAGAGCTGGGACTAGAATTCAGGTCTCTTGACTCAACATCACCTAGTTTTGAAGAATTCTTTTATTACTTTGTTCTGTGACCTCACCAAGCTTGTTTTCTTATATAAAAAATTGGAGAAATATTCCTATTTTGAAAGATTTTAAGATAAAATGAGTTTATACTTAAATTATGTATGTAGTAATGCTTATCCCTTCCTAATATACTAACCATGTCACACTTCAGTACTGTCCTCTTATTTTACTATAGGAATTCCTTAAAGGACAGGGATCTTTCCTCTCTCCCTCCCTCCGTTCCTTCCTTCCTTCCTCTTTACAATTCTATCAATTTTTTACCTCTTCATTCCATTTAAATTGCAAAAAATGTGAATTTAGATTTAAGATTTTAATCTTAAACAATATTTACTAATACAGGTAAATACTTATAGTTTTAAGTGGCAAAAGCAATATAACAATTATAAGAATAATCCATCTACGTCAAAGAGCACATATATATACATATACACCTATATGCATATATACACAGACACACACACACATACATATATACAAACACCCTTGGAGAAAATTCTGAAAGGATTTGCTGTATGGTGACATTATGAGCAATCAGTTTGCAAATGTTACCCAAGCAGTGAAGAAGCACTGGGGCCTTTGGACTGTAAGCAGTTCTTGGTAAAGCTTTTATCTGGAAGTTGCTGGAGAAGGTCTGGGCACAGATCTGGCTTCATGTGTGACCTGTGCAACCAGAAGGCCCCACTCTTGGTTTAATGCTTTGCTGTCTTGAAATTCTTAATAATCTTTGAACAAGAGGTGCCTCATTTTCACTGTGTTCTGGGTCTCTCAAATTATGCGGTCAGTCCTGTCTGAGCAGCTCAGCTCTGGCCCATTCACTGGTAGATGGTTGCAGGGTGTGCTCTATCTCTCAGGAGGTCTTGATTTCTTTAAATTTGTTTTTCTTTTTAAAAAAGTACAGTCATGTTATAAAAAATTAGAAAATGGATTAGCAGAAAAAATTAAGTCATCCTCGAAACTCTCAAAGGCAGAGACATTTTCATAAGCATCTCTTCATATATCACGATGTTCAGTGTCTAGTCAGAAGAATAAAAAGCGATTCATTACTTTAGAGTATGAATTGCCAAACACAATTACAAAATAGGTATGTGTATGAAAATTAGGCAATTCCTTGAGATTAGCTTTTGTGTTAGTTTTTTATTGCTATGTAACAAATTACTACAAATTTAGCAGTTTAAAACAACACAAAAACATTGTCACAAATATCTGTAGGTCAGAAATCTGGGCATGGTGTGAGTGGGTTCTCTGTTCAGGGTCTCACCAGGCTGAAATCAAGGTGCCAGCCTGGGCTGTGTTTCTCATCTGGGGCTCACAGTCCTCTTCCAAACTCAAAGAGGTAGAGTTTTGGTGGTAGAATTCGTTTCCTTGCAGTTAATTGTAGGATTGTGGTCCCTGTTTCTTTGCTGGCTGTCAGCCAGGGGCTGCTCTCAGCTCCAGAGGCTGTCAGCATTCCTTACTCTATGCCTTCTTCCATCTTTAAACCAACCATGGCACGCTGAATCTTTCTTGGGCTTTGAATCACTGACTTCCTTTTCCGCTACCAGCCAGGAAAACCCTCTGCTTTTAAAGGGCTCGTGTGTTTAGGTCAGGTCCACCAGACAATCTATTTTAAAGTCAATTGTGCCATAAAACATAACCTAATCATGGTAGTAAAATACATCTGATTCACAGTACTGGGTATTATGCTCGGCATGTACACAAGGGTGTGGGAAATCTCAAGGGACTGTTTTAGAATTCTGCCTACCACGGCTATCCTAGAATCTCGTGTGAAGAACACGAGGTTCCTCTACCTCTCTATTCAATAGTCTTCTTCAATTCCCATTTTTAACTCTAGCATCTCTATTTTATAAGTTCACAGTTCAGCACAGTAAAACTGGTCACAAAGAATTTGCTTAGCTATGAGGGGAACACAAAGATTCTTTTGTTTTCAAAGGGAAAATTTTAGAGAACAAGAGTCTTACATTTTATTGTAAAAAGCCTAGTTAGTGTGTATCAATATATTTGTTTCATTAACTCTAACATAATCTAATGAGACAATAAGGCACATATTAAATTTAGATATGCTCACATTTTAAAATAAAGATTAAGACCAGATTATCTAGAAATAATAAAACATAAGATTTAGAAAAGATTAACACAATTTAATGCCAACATGTTTGTATCTTCCATATATGAAGTACTCAGGAAAACAGATAAGCAGAACACAAGACCCTATAGATAAATGAGCAAAGGACATGTCCAGACATTTAAAAAGAGGAAACAGAACAGACTAAAAGTTGGACTTCAGTGAACTAACATTGAGTGCATCGTATGTGTGTGAGGTGCTGGCATATATGACAAGTACAGGGCTGCTATTCAGACACAGGAACTGTTATGTCTGTGGCCAGAATCCATTCTTGTTTGGTGCTTCTGTTCTGATTGGTTGGTGCCTGTATTGCAGTGGTTGCATGTCGCAACTAAAGATCCCACATGCCGCAGCGAAGATCCCAAGTTCCACAACTAAGACCTGGTACAGCCAAATAAATAAATAAATAAAATTGAAAAAAAAAGAAACTTGGGGTGTTGAGAGGCTAGTAATTTACCCAATCCAGGGCTAGAATTCAAATTCAGGTCTTTTAATCTAGAGCAGAGCTTTTAATCACCATGTTACATTAGGAATGAAAAATGAGACACTACAATTTCTTTTCCTGGAGGAACTGGGACTGGACTAACCATTCCACTGTAAACAATAAGAAAACTGGACAAAATATAAGAAATAGCAGTTTTCAGGCACTGGACAACAGGCAGTGCAGGAATGTGATCCCTGAGAGAAGGGAAACAGATGAAGTGAGCCCTATAATTGCCTGCATTTCTGCCTGGAGACATTTTCCAGCCTGAGGTGCAGGGAGGGAGAATCCCAAGCGGACCATGGTAGTCTCACCGAGTTGAGGAGATGGAGATAAGTTTGGGGAGGCACAATTGGCTTTTTGTAGGACAGAGTACAAGAGAGGACAGAGCTAAATGGAGAGAGAGTTTCAGAAATCTGTAAGAGGGGTTGTCCCCATGAGTCTATGGCTAGATACTAAGACACATGAATAGGGTGAAATACTGTAAGTCTGGGCAAAGAATGATCCCAAGAACTATAAATCAAATAATTCCCAGAGTTCACATAGAGCTTGAGGATAACTGAGTTCCAATCAGAGCCAGAGAAGCACATGGTTTTATACACTGGGGAAAAAAGAAGGAAAGGGGACAAACAATGCTTATGTTAAAAAGGCAAAAGAAAAAAAAAAAGACGGATAGATAGAGGAACGGACAGGTATGTGATAAAACAAGCAGAGTAAAATGTTCTTTGGGTTTTTAAAAACTATTTATTTATTTATCTATTTGGCTGCCTTGGGTCTTAGTTGCGGCATACGGGCTCCAGAGTGCGCGGGCTTGGTAGTTGCAGAGCGTCAGCTGTAGAGCATGCAGGCTTAGTTGCGAAACAGCATGTGGGACCTTAGTTGCCTGACCAGGGATCAAACCCGCGTCCCCTGCATTGGAGGGCAGATTCTTAACCACTGGACCACCAGGGAAGTCCCCAGAGTAAAATGCTAATGGTAAAATCTAGACAGTAGATATCCATGTGTTGACTGCAAATTAAAGGATTAATACGTGAGTATTATGAAAAACTTTATGCCCATAAATTTCACAACTTACATGAAATGGGCAAAGTCCTTGAGAGACACCATGGTGGTTTAAAAGTATGTCCAACACCATGGTGGTTTAAAAGTACCTCCACTGAAAGGTAGAGCCTAATTCCCCTCCTTTTGATTGTGGGCCTTTGTATTGTTGTGGGTTTTTTTTAAAGATTTTTTTTTTTTGATGGGGACTATTTTTAAAGTCTTTATTGCATTTATTATAATACTGCTTCTGTTTTATGTTTTGGTTTTTTGGCTGCGAGCCATGTGGTATCTTAGCTACCCAACTGGGGATCAAACCCACACCCCCTGCATTGGAAGGCAGTCTTAACCACTGGACCGCCAGGGAAGTCCCTGTATTCTGTTTTAGAATACAAATAGAATATAGTGGAATGGATGGTGTTTGATTTCTGAGACGAGGTCACTAAGGCATCATGGTTTCCTCTTTGCCCTCTCTCTTGGATTGGTCACTTGGCAGGAAACCATGTCTTCAGGACATTCAAGCAACTCTCTAGAGATGCCCATGTGGTTGGAAATTGAGGCCTCCTGCCAGTAATCAGCAGTAAATTGAGATTCCTGATAACAATCAGTGAGGAACTGAGGTCTCCTGCCAAAAGCCATGTGAGTCAGCCACCTTGCAAGCAGAGCCTTCAGCTCTAGTCAAGCTTTCGTATGACTAGAGCCCTAGCTGACATCTTGCCCTATTAGAGATCCTGAGCCAGAACAATCCAGTTAAGGGCTCTTCAATTCCTGAGCCACAGAAACTGTGAGATAATGAATGCTTAGTTTTAAGCTGTTAAATTCTCAGGTAACTTACTATGCAGCAAGAGATAACAAATACAGTCACAAACTACCAAGTCTTACTCAACAAAACTATACAACCTTTACCTATAATCTAAAAAAGAAATCAAACTAGTAGTTAAAACCTTCCAGCAAAGAAAACTCCAGGCTTAGATGGCGTCCTTGAATTCTATCAAACATTTAAGAAAAAAAATAATATCAGCTGTTAGTTTAATTGTTGCTCCTTCAATGTCATCTTTTTTTTTCCCTCTAGCTATCTGATGCTTTTTCCATCATTGGTTATTGGCAGTTTTACAAGAATGTGATTTCATGTGGTTTTCATTTTATTTTCCTGTTTGGGGTTCATGAGGGCTCTTGAATCTGTGGTTTGATGTATTTCGGCAACTTTGTAACGTTCTCATTATCTCTTAAAATATTGCTTGTTTCATTTTCTTTCTCCTCTCTTTCTGGGACACCAATTTCCTATGTTAGATCTTGCTATATCTTCTATGTCTTAATTTCTCTTCTGTATTTTCATTGTTTTGTCTCTTTCTGCATTATTCTGGATATTTTCTTCGAACTTGTGTTTATTCACTAACTCTCTTCAGCTATGCCTGTTTTATTGTCAAATCCATCCATTAAGATTCTAATTTCAGTCACGTTATTTTTCAGTTCTAGTATTTCCATATTGTTTATGTAATTTTCAGTTCTTTGCCAAAATTCTCATAAGTTTAGTTTGTGTCTGTAAACTCCAATACTTGGAGGTCATGCAGATCTATTTAAATAAAAACTTCTGCTGGTGTTCGTTTATATCTCTTGGTGTAGCTACTTTTTACTATGTGCTTTACAATGTACTTACAAAACTTTAGATTTTGAGGCCTATTGCATTAATTTTCTATTGCTGCTAACAGTTTTACCACAAACTTAGCATCTTCAAACAACAGACATTTATTATCTCATGGGTTCCGTGGGTTAAGAGTGCAAGCACAGCTCAAAGGGCCTCTGTTTCAGGGTCTTACAAGGCTAAATCAAGGTGTCAGCCTGAGCTGTGATCTCAGCTGAGGTTCCACTATGAAAGGATCCACTTCCAAACTTACATGGTTGCAGTATTCAGTTCCCTGCAGACTGTTGGACCAAGGACCTACTTCTTGCTTTTGGCTAGAGACCACCCTCAGTTGCTTTCCATGTGGCCCTCTCTGAAGGCCAGTTCACAACATGGCAGCTTGCTTCTTTAAAATTAGCAAGGGAGCGAGTTCCCTAACAAGATGGGCATAAGGATCTGATGTAATATAATCATATACACATAAATGATACATCCCATCATCTTTGTGGTATTGCATTAATTAGAAGCAAGTCCTAGATCACCTTCTCCACACATACACTTCCCCTCCACACACACAGAGAATACGAGCTTATAGGGATCATGGGGGGTTACGTTAGAGTCTGCCCACCATACTAAGGATATTAACTTCCTCTAAGAGAGTTCAGATTTGCTTTAGTCAAGCACCTGGGAGTTCTAAAAATCTTAGATAACTTCAGTCCAATTTCAGGGATTGAGAGTATTTAAAGGTGAGCTGCCTGTTCAAGCTCCTTCCCTCACATCAACTTTCTGGCCAGCAAGGAGGACAGTGAGAGAGAAGGTTGCACCCTCATTTAAATTTCACTGGCCAATACTTAGTCACAATGCTCCTTCCTAACTGCAAGGAAGGACGAAAAATATAGCTTTTATTTCAGATGGTCATATGCCTGGGAAAAATGGAAAGAAGTAGAGTACAAAATTGAGGTAAGTGCAACTAGTGGACTCTACCAAAGATGGTTAATAGGTAGATTATATTTTTAAATTTATTCCCCAAGAGATTAGTCTTATATTTTACTTTCTTTGGTATTTATTTCCAAAGTATGTCTAGCAGTTACAGATCTTCAAAATAAGCCTAATTCTTAGTTCACATAAGAATACACTACTTCCAAATCAGTTAATTTTAGAGATAGGGATGCAGTATCTATTGCCCAAGTGTTCATTAATTTCACACTTTCCTTTTGAAATGAAATACAAATTAATGTTCTTCAAGTATTTTAAATTTATATCATTATTACAGACTGTAACTCCAGAATGCTGATTTAATCAGTATGTTATTTCTGTTTGGCAATGAAATATTGAGTGATACAATATATAGTTTGTAGGAATACTCAACATTTAAGAAACTGTTTCATATAGGGATATTAGAAAAATATCAGCTGACCTAGAAAGTTGTACAGTACTGTGTTAATTTCTAGGCTCACATGTTTTAGGCATAAATATCCCTTACGTAATAATGTTAGGATTTTCTTTTCCATATAGAAAGCTCCAGAAATAAAAATGTTCAATGTAATTTTATGGGAAAAAAATTGGTACTCTATTTTTTTCCAGGTTGAAAAAGTAAACTTTGTTTTGCTTTAAATTAATAGGTTAGATTATGTTGAAACACTTACTCTTTTTTTAAATTTTATTTATGAAACACTTACTCTTATACATTGTGATTTCTCTACAAGTTGAGGCCAGTAACAAATTATAAATTATGCAAGCAAAAAAAAAATAATACTTTCATTTTTAGTAGTTGTAGATCAAGTAATTTGGACCAGATCTTCTACAGAGTACATCGGGAAAAGCTGATAGCTGAACACAATTTTTAAAATATCTGCTTAAAGACATGAGAGAGCTGACAATAACTGTCGGCTAAGGAAGCACAGAAACTTAGGTAGGTGAGCTCCTTTTCCGTGAAAGGGTTGGCCAATTCTGTAAGTGGTATCTGACATACTGAGTGGCTATCTTGACAGTCTTCGTGGGACCCAGGTGAAGAGGTATTGGAGTATGAGGCCTGCAGTGATAAACCCTTCCCCTTACTTTGAATAGGATCCCAAAAGGCTGTCCATCATGAGTAAGAGTGATTCAGAAGCAAACAGGCCTTCAAAAGCCTGTTTATGAATATGACCATCTGAAATAAAAGCTATATTTTTCATCCTTCCTTGCAGTTAGGAAGGAGCATTGTGACAATGTATTGGCCAGTGAAATTTAAATGAGGGTGCAACCTTCTCTCTCACTGTCCTCCTTGCTGGCCAGAAAGTTGATGTGAGGGAAGGAGCTTGAACAGCAATCTTGGATCATAAGTTGGAAGTGCTGAGGTTGGTAAAGCAACACAGAAACTTTGAGATACTTAACTCTGAAATTCTTTTAAGTGAGAGGGAAAACTTTTTTTCTTTTTTTAAAGCCACTGTTATTTGAGGTTTTAGTTTTATGCTGCTGTATTTAATCTTAACTGATACACATTTCAATTATTGGCATATTACTCCTTTATTAGAAATCGTAAATGAGAAATTATTTCAACACCTGAAGACCAAGATACAACAGAAGACTCCATAGGCTCAAGATTTTGAGACATCTTAGAAAGAGTTTTCTGTAAAGTATATCCTTTCCGTGGCATGACAACATCATTCTTCTTTAAAAAGGTTACTGGACAGACATCGTTTCCGCCATCACCTATATAAACAATTCGTGTATAATTCACTCCTCGTTGTAACTGTTTACCTACAAATTCTACCAAAACTACATTTTTGCAAAGATTTGGGGGGCACCTAGTGCAAGAATGAGCATGATAATTTTCCACAGTGAGATGACCGTCGCTGTCAAAAGCTGCTGGATTTGTAAAGACTTTATCAAACACGTCATGAACATTGCTAGCTTCTAAAACCCAATCTATGAAGACTGAATTTGAATCTGAAATAATGATGCAGTCAAATTTATCCTTGTTCTTTCTTATAAAGTTTAAAAGTTCCACCATCCCTGGAGTGAAAGGCATTGATATTATTGCTCTTTTCATTTCATCTTCTCTTACACCTTTATCTCCCAAATACTTAAAGACTCTGCCCATAAATTCTGTCCAAAATCCTTTTTCATAAGAATCTTGTAGTTCAATAGGAAGCTTTTTCTCTGGAGCACATTGTACAATCCAGGTATCGCTATTATCATCTATGATTGTATTGTCAAAGTCAAAAACCAACAAAATTTTCATGGTTCCAGAAACAGATTTGGGTTACCCTGGAAAAGAAGAAATATTATTCCCTAAACATACTCGGTTCTACATATCTAGCTATAGTATCTATTTAACAAAATTACTCTTAATCTGCTGAAACAAAGGGTGAATATAAACAAGTTAAAATGACTAAGCATTCTAAGACTACCATTTAAGCACTTTTTCCTAAGAAGCAAAGTTCATATTTGAGTATGCTAAATGAATGGAAAACAGAACATATAAAAAGGATACTCAGGGTATTATTGTGTTCCTGAGGGGGTGATTCTTTGAGCACTCAGAATTAAACTAGAGAGCAATCTAATGAGAGAAGTAATGAAAGAATTATTCCCTTACACTTTAATTTAGAAAAGTTATAAAATAAGACAGAAAAAAATGTAGGCTAGTCATTCTTATTGTCTTTAAATTATCAATCACAAACTTATTAGTTTAAAATGTTTACAATGAGCCTCATTTTAAATAATAGGTCATGTACAATACATATTCTCTGTGAACTAACCAAAACTCTGACCAAATTTAACATAATGTGAAATCTTGCAAAATTTAAATAATTTTTTAGAAAAGGTTTTTAGCTTGAAATCATCGTTGTCAGTGTTATAACCAAATGGTTGCTTGATGTTGTACTTGAAAGTCTAAACAAATTACTTGAACTGGAGGTCAGTTAAATTCTTCCACACTAGAAGTAACTTTTGTTAACAATTCTCACATTTATTTATATTTTCTCTAGATAGTTTAGCTCTGGAGTACCAAATAATCTGGATATATGTGAATAATCACACTGCTTTTGATATGACAATTACTCAAGTCTCTGTTTTCATTAATAGATAATGAAGATCATTAACTTAAATCTCAAGAGAAAAGGAATGAATCAACAGATGGTATAAATGAAAATTATCATGTAAAAAAGATAATTATACAGAATTCCCAGGAAAAGCTACAATTAGTGTCTGTAAACAACAACACAAATTTTTTTTAAAGAGTAACTGATATTTTTATAGATACCACTATATGCCAAATACTGGACTAAGAACCTTACAATCTCATCATCTGTCATAAACCCATTTAGTAGGAATTATTATTATCCTCATCTTAAAGATATATAACTGGAGCTTAAGTACTAATTAAGTTGGTTAAGTATTAGTTAAATGGCAGAGCTAGAATTTGGACTCAGGTCTGCCTGACTCCAAAGTTCACGCTTTAGTAATACACTCTAGTGCCTAAGAAATAGAATAACGACTATTAATCAGTTTAAAAATAAAATATTAAGTAGGTCATTTTGACGAAAAGATGTTTAATAACATGAAAACATTCATTAATCTCAAAGTACACACTAACCATCTGTGATCTACTTTACAACCATTCTGAAGTTTTAGCAAGAAATCCTAAAATGAAAAGTGAAGAACCCCACCAATAAGAAAAAGAAGAGATCAATTAAAAATAGAAAACATGGGGGACTTCCCTGGTGATCCAGTGGTTAAGAATCCACCTTCCAATGCAGGGGATGCAGGTTCGATCCCTGGTCGCGGAGCTAAGATCCCACATGCTGCAGGGCAACTAAGCCCACGCACTGCAACTGCTGAGCACGGGGGCCACAACTAGAGAATGCATGTGCCGCAAATTATAGAGCCCAAGCGCTCTGGAGCCTGCGCACCACAACTAGAGAGCCTGTGCACCACAACTAGGAGCCCACGTGCTGCAATGAAGATCCCGAGTGCTGCACATAAGACCCGATTGACACAGCCAAAAAAAAAAAAAAAAAAAGAAAACATGGCATTTATCTACATGTATTCTCTGGTTTATAATGATAGATATCCAGCAGGTGAAACTGAGAATGAGCTCACGACTCATATAAGAGTAAGTATTTTTTGCCTCTCAATTTAGAATATCTGGAGAATAACAAACCTAGAGGATGTATCTCCTGTTGTATGAATTTAGATGGTATAATAGTATAAAGTATTCTGATACCCTGGATCCATGAATTGCTAAATGTCTAATCCAGGTGTCCCTGATTGGCTTCCAGAGATTTAAGTGCAGAAATCACTTTCCCATAGAAACAATGTAATAAATAGCAATAAAGCGCAGTTGACAATCACGTTGGTAATGCACCTAAGCACATTTTAAATTAAAATGCTTTTTAGGCATTCTGAATTTATACATAATTAAAAAAATTTTTTTCAAATGTAACTCATTGTTGGTTGAAAAGTGTTTCAAACCTAGACTTAATCAGCCACAAGTTACTAAAATTCCTTCACTATTAACCTCCAAATAAGCTGTATCATAAGCCTGAAGTTAACAAAGTTCCAACTGTTAACTTAGTTCCACTGTTGACTATTAATTTCTATCTACAAGTGTACTTTTCTTAATTTCAGATCTTTTTCCATTAGTTTTTTCCCACCACTCAACATAAACCTATATTTAAAATACTTACCCAATTTAGTATTTCCAAGACAATTAATCTTACTTCAGCATGGAGCTTAGGTTAAACAGTCATGACAATCTTCAGTTTTAAACACCAGCCAGTTTCTAACCAACATTACTCCTACTCTATAGGCAGGGGAAAAAGTCTTCTGATTCCAAGCAAAGGAATGGAGACTTCTTAACTCCTAAAATTAATAAAAGTATTTAAGATATTTAAAAATTTACATTTTCTAATATGTTTTCTCTTACATCAGAAAAGCACCTATGGCAATGGGAGGAATAAAATTTTGTTTAAACAAAAACCTTAAATATAAAACAGGGAATGTTATGTGAATATAAACTCTTATTCAGTGGATAAAATCACAGGTGTTAGGCTGATTATGTTAAGATTTCCAGATTCCAGTTTTTCTTTTTACTTATTAAATAATAGACAAATACCACATTCTGTTGTCAATAAACTTTCAAAGATTTAGTGCTGTACTTGAAATAAAAATGTCTCCAAAAATTAAGGATGTGTAGAAAGATTTAGTGAAAGTGAATCTATTTTGAAATCAGTTTGTTAAAATGCCAGAAGCAGTTATTAACTGTTCTCTCCAGAAGCATGAAAAGTATATATTTTGTATGTCTGCAATGTTTCCAGGGTCTAACAATAGCCTATGTGCTTTTTTACAATAATGAAAACTAGAAACTACATAGACATCCAAGAATAGGGGATTGCTTAAATAAGATATGTACATGATAGCCATATAACAGACCATTTATTTAGTGAGTAAAAGGTTAAGATGTTCAAATTAAACAAACAAGTCGCAAAACAGTGTTTACAGTATAATCTCATTTTTGCTTTTAAAAAAGAAATGTCTGTATACAGTGGTAGCATCAATTGCAGTGCATTCTTTTCCTACGCTGATTTTGTAATAAAATATTTTCCCCGGGATAATTTAAGCTCTGTTTCAGATCAAAGTGCATATGCTACCTTCTTAATTTCACAACAAAGAAAAAAAAAATGAGTGGTGGCCATAGAGGGTAAATAACTAATTCTAGATACACTTGGCTGTAAAGATCCATGGATTAGAGTTAGAACCAGGTGTTGTAAGTCAAATGATACCTGAACACTACGCCAAACTGGCAAATTACTGACACCAAATATTATAAGATTCAATAATTTTTGTAACCAATTTAGTTAAAATTCCACAGAATTTTTGTTAGGAGGTAATCTCCATGGGTCTCTAGTGGCTCTGCATATCTTACAAGGTACTCACTGCCCTTTGCTCTGGATATTGTCTCAAAAATGTATGTAAGGGCTTCCCTGGTGGCGCAGTGGTTAAGAATCTGCCTGCCAATGCAGGGGACACAGGTTCCAGCCCTAGTCCTAAGAAGATCCCACATGCTGTGGAGCAGCTAAGCTCATGAGCCACAACTACTGAGCCTGTGCTCTAGGGCCTGTGAGCCACAACTACTGAGCCCACGTGCCACAACTACTGAAGCCCGCACACCTAGAGCCCGTGCTCCACAACAAGAGAAGCCACCACAATGAGAAGCCCACGCCCCACAAAGAAGAGTAGCCTGGCTCACTGCAACTAGAGAAAGCTCGCGCGCAGCAACGAAGACCCAATGCAGCCAAAAATAAATAAGTAAAAAAATAAATTTATTTTTAAAAATGCATGTATAGTGAACAGTCTTGAAAGGCATGCTTATTGTCCATTATAATAAAGATCTGGATGCCCTAAGCTCAGGGTTCCTGTCCTGTAATGCAGCACACTCCATGTGCAGGTGACTTCTGGCACTCTTTGCATCATCCTGTGGCAACTGGGGCAAAATTACTGATATTCTGGCTACTGCTACTGCTGTAATTCATCACTGTTCTAGGGGTCTGCATCTTCTACAGAACGGTGGCAGCCTAAGTTGTCAGCATGCAAGTAGGGTAAAATCTCTGACTCTTCCCAGTTCTTGACTTTTTTTTTGGCGGTATGCGGGCCTCTCACTGTTGTGGCCTCTCCCGTTGCTCCGGACGCGCAGGCCCAGAGGCCATGGCTCACGGGCCCAGCCGCTCTGTGGCATGTGGGATCTTCCCGGACCGGGGCATGAACCCGTGTCCCCCGCATCGGCAGGCGGCCTCTCAACCACTGCGCCACCAGGGAAGCCCAACATTTTTAAAACTATGATTCCAAAAAACCACCAATGTTGTATGTGCAAAAACTATATTTCTGCCAACAAATATTTTATTAATCCTTTCATACTTACCAGCATTATTACGATGGATCGATCATCTGATAGAAAACCTGAAGAAAAACAGTACAACTATGTGTTAGAACTTCAGTGATTAAAAATCTTACCTCCTTTCATATTGAGCAACTCCAGTTTGATGCCTAATGTGTATGTATCATAGCCAACTACCTTGTAATGTAATCATTTGTACCTCGACGTGTTAGAAAAGGATCTTTTGAAACGTAGCCCATATTCACTCTTAACAGGGTTTTGTGTCCTTAGAGGTCTGATTGGTCCTCCAAATACATTCAATTTACTATACTGTATTTACCGAGCAATTAAAGATATCTTAAAGGCTCTAACATGAATGGTATAATCCAAGTTTTAACATTGCGATTTAAAAAAAAAAACAAAACTAAGCCCCGTCTAGCCCAGATCATGCGTTAGAAACCAAAATATTTAAAAACAGATTTTCTGTCAATTAATCCCTGAGTTTCTATAGTTGAGGGAGGAGGGCTTTGCCGTTCACCTTCCCCCGCGAGGTCTGTGGGTCACACACGCCAAGCACAGGCCTCGCTCTCCCGCACACCTGCCGGGTACATCCAGAAGCCAGGGGCAGGGACCTAGTCGGGTGTCGTTTCCCGAGAGGCGCACGTTGGATGCCGATGGGAGCACCAGGCCGGGCCCAGCCGGGTCCAGCCGGGTCCCAGGGCTCGTCACTGACCCAGGCCAGAGACCCGCAGCCGTTTTGGCCTCAGCGCCGCTTCCGAGGGCTCTGTCCTCCCGCCCACTCCGGATGCCTGCGCCTGCGGGGTAGGACCGCCCCACTCGCACGCCTGGCCTTGACTTCCCGCGCAGGCGCATCCTCCCTTCTCCGGCACCACAGCCTACCGCTGCGCGTTCTTCGTTCCTCGGCTACGACTGTTGTCACTTCCGGCGGCGTTGCTAAGCAACTGCGCGGTTTAGCGGAAACTTCGGCGTCGGAATCGCCTTTCCAAGTCTGAGAGCACCATGGGTGCCTCAGAGATGCTGGTGCGGCTCAGAAGGCGCTGTGGACGGGCCAAGGAAAGCACGGGTGAGCTAAACTGGTCCATCCCACCACAGGGATTGTTTCTGGTCTCCAGGCATGGAGTGAGAGGCGAGCGTGCCTGTCCTTCTGAAACGGGCTCTACCAAGTCAAAAACAGCACCGTGGGCATCGTCGGGCTCTGTGTAAATTATAGACAGTTTTGCCCTTGGATGAATGGGTAGGTGGGGAAAGTATACAGAAATAAGGGTAGAGAAAAAGAAGTCAGAGACTCCCAGTTGACCAGCTGGCCCGATACTCAAGCTGTGCCGTTGCCGGTCCAAGAGTCTGGTGTTTGCTGAATTTTCTCGCACTTAAGCTTTGTTATTCATTGAGTGAATCGGAATGTATTTTGGAAATATCAGTGACCTCATTAGAGTCTTGGCTCTGCTGTGAACCTACTGAGTACTCTTAGGAAAGCGTCTGAAGGAAAATCTCAATTTCTTCAACTGTAAAATGATAGTAAGGTCTCATCCTAAGGCGTATACTTTGATAGAGTGTGAAAATAATGCTACTTAAGGTATTGTAATTCACATGACCTTTTATAAAAATTTGATTTTGTAATAGAAGTAGCCTAGTGAGACATTTAAAGATCTCTTTATTAATTCCAGTGATTTTAGTTTCTTAAGATTGTAAATTCCCAATTAATGTTCTCATGGTGACAGAACCTTGGGAACTTGGACTATCTTCACGTCATCTCCTGAGCTTCTGTAGCAATAGAGTCCCTTGTGCCAAATGCTGAGTGAGAGCCAGCCAGTCTCCCACCAGTGGACACTAGTGGGTATTAATGCTGTGGAGGGCTTAAGAAGTAGCAGCAGAGGGTCATGACATGTAGGAGAGAGACAGTACCCATGTGGCATGTATTGAAAAAACAAAATTATGCTCACATATTCACTTTCCTATATATAAAGTGCTGCATTAAATCAAAAAGAACAACAGCAAAAATTGTCAAAATCAATTTTTGAGAACTCAGGAAACCAAAAGCTTGCAACAATTGGGGAGTGTTTATCAAGACAAATAACTGAATCTTGGTAAGAACAATGAGGTTTTTTGCATTTTAACTTGTTCTAGTCCCCTTCTTTCTCCCCGCCCTATGGTAGTCTAGAAAACCACTGCGATCACAGTGAAATCCAGTGGCTTAGCAGCCTGTGGAGGGAGCAAAATAGCGTTGAACCCCTTCCAAATCCCATTTCCCAGATAACTTATTATTTGAGCTGTCTGGCAGTTCCTTGGAAACTTATTATTTGACCTGTCTGGCAGTTCCTTGGAAAGTCCCACTCGCAAGACTTGTCTTTATTTGACCTGATTCAGAGCTCACCAGTTATGTTTATTAAAACAATCAGTGGCAATTTTTAAAAGTTTTAATTGCTTCACTTCTCCAACAGCCATTACTAGCATTGTGTGAAGGTCGCTGTGAGGTAGGAATCATGGAAATAAGACTGCCCTCTGAGAACTGAACTCTGCATCAATGGAGTAAGGCATGGATATGTGAAATCATTCATAGCTCGGAGGTCAATCAGGGCTCTCCTGATCCTCAAAGATATGAGGGAACTGGGACTTTCCTGGTGGCGCAGTGGTTAAGAATCCGCCTGCCAATGCAGGGGACATGGGTTTGAGCCCTGGTCCGGAAGACCCCACATGCTGCGGAGTAACTAAGCCCGTGCGCCACAACTACTGAAGCCCGTGTGCCTAGAGCCCGTGTTCCGCAACAAGAGAAGCCACCACAATGAGAAGCCCACATACCGCAACGAAGAGTAGCCCCTGCTCGCCATAACTAGAGAAAGCCCATGTGCAGCAACGAAGACCCAACGCAGCCAAAAATAAAAAATAAACATATTTATAAGAAAAAAAAAAAAGATATGAGGGAACTTGGCCCAACTTTTGTTACCTGAGATAGTAAAAAGCCTTTCCCAAACTTTCCATGGATTGTCCTATTTTTCCTGCTGCTTTTGTGGTGGTTCTCTTGGTTCTCCTCCTGTATCAGAGTTCATGAAAAGTTCTTGAATAAAATATCTCATGAATGTAGTTACTCTACAGAAGATTAAGGTGTCATGAGGGATCACATTGTTCACTACACAGCTTTTTGGCATCTTGTTTTCCCGCCACTGCTGCCAAAGCTTGCTCACCACTGTATACTTTGTAAGGAGCAGCTCCTGCCAGTATGGGCTATTTGGTCTACCCAGCCCCTTTAGTATTTTGGAAAATTAAATTGTCTCCATTTTATTTCACATCTTAAAGAATTAGAATGACTCTTGGGTCAGAGAAAGAAAAGCATATTTTTTTTTCATAAATTTATTAATTTATTTTTGGCTGTGTTGGGTCTTTGTTGCTGCGTGTGGGCTTTGTCTAGTTGTGGTGAGCTGGGGCCACTCTTCGTTGCGGTGTGTGGGCTTCTCATTGCAGTGGCTTTTCTTGTTGCAGAGCACAGGCTCTAGGTGCAGGGGCTTCAGTAGTTGTGGCACACGGCCTCAGTAGTTGTGGCTCATGGGCTGTAGAGCGCAGGCTCAGTAGTTGTGGCACACAGGCTCAGCTGCTCTGCAGCATGTGGGATCTTCCCAGACCAGGGCTCGAACCCGTGTCCCCTGCATTGGCAGGCCGGTTCTTAACCACTGCGCCACCAGGGACGTCCAAGAAAAGCATATTAATATGCCTAACAATATGCAAATCCAAAGGCAGGTGGCTTAATTTAATGGCCTTTGTTTATGTAGCTTCTAATTGTAAGTAACACAAACCAAGTTGAGCCAGTTTAGGTGAAGCAAAGGAAAATTGTTACAAGGCTATAAGGATGTATTGGTCAGGACTCTTTGGTTACAAGTGACTGATCTAATTCACTGTAGTTAAAAGGGGAATATTTTGGCTCACATACCTGTGAATTTAGGTATAACTCAATCCAGGACACTATTCTACTTCTCAGCTTTGCTTGTCTTTATTCTGCATGTGGAGACTTGGTATATGGTAGGCAAGATGGTACCTGTGGTTCTAAACTCACATTTTAGGTTAACAACCAAATTCTCACCCCCATCAACTTTAATTCAAACTCCAAGAAGACTCTAATTGTCCTAGCAGCTTTTCTCTTAGTATCTTTCTGTAGCCACATGATTTCTTGCCTCTGCTTTTCTACTTCTGTTTCATTCTTCTAATAAAAGCAGTAAAAATAATAATAATATTTATTGAGAACATATTGTGTGCCAGGCACTCTTCTAAATTCTTTACATATATTACTTCATCTAATTCTTACACCAGCTATATAAAATGAAGTAGGTACTATTAGTATTTCCATATTGCAATTAAGGGGTTAGATTTAGAGGGTTAAATAATTTTGTCTAGATTCACATAGTTCATATGTGGTGTGTTCAGAAAAGGTCCAGGTTGTCTGACTCCAGAGTCCACACTCTTACCCACTGTGCTTTATTGCCTTTGTTAGACCTGTGACCACCCACCATTATTCAAATGTATTTCCTATTTTGGTAAATTCTTCTTACAAGTTCTGCCTCCTTAAAGCAGAAGGCATTTTTTTCTGCCTCCCTTGCAACTAGGGTGCAGGCATAAGACCAAGACTCAGCTGGTCAATTGTATGTGTGCTAGATTTACATTCTGAAGAGAGCGTACGAGGAAAGAAACAGCATGTTGAATACATTTTCTGGGGAGAGTGGCAGCAAAAGTGTACCAATTCCAGAGTACTCGTGAAGGTTCACATATATAGTGTCCAGTGGAGCAAGTTATAAGTGGGGCAAGTTGAGGTGCCTACCCAATGCCAGTTGCTGTGAATCTTCACTGGAACCTCACGATGTGGTCTGTGTGATATTTGTATGTATATCTTCTAAGGGTAACTCTCTGGCTCTCTGAGAGATTCAGTAGGCTATCTAATATCCCTTAATGAATTCCTTTTCTGCTTAAACTAGCTAGAGTGAGTTTGGGTGTTTATAAGTAAGAACTTCAGTTGATTAAAAGGGTAGGAACATTTTTTAGAGAAGAGCTGTTATGAGCTCCATTGTGTCATTTAGGATGCTTGTGAATTCATTTCACTGAATACCCAGCTCAATCATGTTTAAAAATAAGGAAATTTATTTGCTCATATAACAGGAACTCCAGCCTTTGGGTCTGATTAATCTAGCAGCATAATGAAATCCTCATTGCCCCAGGGTCTTCCTTTGTTTCTTCTTTGTGTTTCACAGTTCACAGCTTCATCCTAAGGCTGCTTCCTCTTGTGATCATAGGATGGCTGCTTGTCTGGCCTTCATGCTTCCTCGTTCGTATCTAGCCTGAGAGTCACTCTCAGATGTCTCTCCCAGAAGTACAAGCAAGAACTTTTCTAAAAGTCTCATAACTCTTGTCCTATTTATTTTCTTACTACAGGAATAATTATTGTCAAGGGAGATGCAAGTATTCTTAAATTAATAAGGCCCACCCCGAGACTGAGACTGTAGTCAGTTCTCCAAATTACATTGCTGCTACTCAGTTAGGAAGGGGTTATATAGAGTAGACAAGTACAATGTCTACAACCCCAAAAGATGAACATTCCCCAAAGTTATCTACTTATAAACTGCTGCTTGATTAACTTTGAAAATGCTTTTATAACAACGTGTTGGGGTAGGTATTATTGATCTCAACTTTAAAGATGTTGATACTGAGACTCCAAGAAGTTAAATGACTTGCCCAAGTTACACAGTAAGGAATTGACTAAGTAAGGACTCAAATCTATGTCTTCTGATTTCAAGGTCTTGTATACTTTCCACTTATTCCCAGCTGTTCTTAAGATAACAAGAATAAAATTATTCTTTGAAACAACTTCCAGATATCATGCCAATATAGAAATGTGTGAGAAAAAATATCAAACTCTTCTCGAAAGTTTTTAATACTCATTTTAAAAAATTTATTAGAAGTAAAGAACTGTGAAGAAGATCAAGTCCTCTATCCACCTCTTCTGCCTAGCAAAGTAGATCTCCGGCAGGTCACCATAATTCCACACAATGAGTGGGAAAGGATTCGAGATAGCCTTGACAGTTTGACAAGAGAAGCAGCACACCTTCGTGCAGAAAGAAAGGCAAAGAAAGAAATGCATTTCCGATCCCAAGAAGTGGTAAAACATTGGACTAATACATATGCAGTAAGTATTAACCACCCAGGAGTACGTGTGCACTGAAGACTTACTCTTGTTTCTTAGTGCTCTTTTATAAATATTTTTAACGTAGAAAATATCATTAAAATGCATTGAAACACATTTTCAACAGCTTTATTTAGGTATAAGTGACATACAATAACCTGGACATATTTAAAGTGTACTATTTAAGATTTGACATATTTATAGAGCCCTGAAACCATTATTATAATTAAAATAATGAATATATTCATCACCATAAAAAAGTTTCCTCATACCCCATTTTATTCCCTCTCACCCCTCCCCATGCCCCCTCTGGTGTCTCTAGACAACCACTGATCTGCTGTCTATTATAAATTTCACTCAGCACAATTATTTTGAAATTCTTTCATGTTTTTGTATCAATTATTCATTCATTTTTATTGCTGAGTGGTATTCCATTATATGGGTATATCACAATTTGTTTATCTGCTCAGTTGTTGATAGTTTGACATCAAGCAAATATTGACGTTTGAGCTGTTTCCAATTTTGGGCTATTATAAATAAAGCTGCTTATGAACATTTGTGTATAAGTCTATGTATGGACATATGCTTTCATTTCTTTTGGGTAAATATCTTGGTGTAGAATCATATGATAGCTGTACATTTAATTTTGTAACATTTAACTTCCAAGCTCTTTCCCAAAGTAGTCGTAATTTTACATTCCCTCCAGCGGTGTATGATAGTTCTAATTCATATTAGAACACATAGTTCTAATATGCGTTTCCTCCACATATTTGCCAGATTGCTATGTTCAGTCTTTTTAACTATAGACTTTCTAATAGGTGTGAAGTAGTATCTCATTATAATTTTAATTTCTCTAATTACAGTGATGTTGAACATCTTTTCATGAACTCATTTTCTATCTGTATATCTTCTTTGGTGAAATGTCTGTTCAGATCTTTTGCTGGGTTTGTCTTCTTATTGAGTTTAGAGAATTTTAAAATATATTCTGAATACAAGTCCTTTATTAGATATTTGATTTGAAAATATTTTCTCCCAGTTCATGGCTTGGCTTTATATTCCATTACAGTGTCTTTCTAAGAGCAGAGTTTTTAATTTTAATGAAGCCCAGTTTATCGATTTTTCTTGTATGGATCATCCTTTTAGTGACTTACCTAAGAAATTTTTGCCTAACTCAAGATCACAAAGATTTTCTTCTGTGTTTAAGTTTAAAGTTTTAGGTCTTTTATATATATATATATATATATATATATCGTCTATATTTAGAAGTGAGGTATGGATTGATGTTTATTTTTTTGCATATGAATATCCAATTGTTTCAGCACAGTTTGTTGAAAAGACTGTTCTTTCCCCCACTGAATTGCCTTTGCACATTTGTTGAAAATCTGGTTGTCCATATATGTGCAGGGGGAATTTCTGGACTCTGCTGTTCCATTGATCTATTCATCTATCTTTATTTCAATAACACACTGATCTGAGAATTGTAGCTTTAATAATAAGTCTTGAAATCAGATAGTATTAGTCTTCCAACTTTGTTCTTTTTCAAAGTTGTTCTGGCTATTCTGGGTCCTTTGCACTTCTACATGAATTTTGGAATCAGCTTGTCAATTTCTACGAAAAAGCCAGCTGGGATTTTGTTTGGGATTGTGTTGAATTTCTAGATCAGTTTGGAGAGAATTTACATTTTGACAGTATTGAATCTTCTGACCCATGAACACAGTGTTTTTCTTCTATTTGTATAGGTCTTATTTAATTTATGTCAGCAATATTTTATAGTTTTTAGGGTATAGGTCTTATTCATATTTATCCCTAAGTAATTACTATTTTTATGTATTATAAATGATTTTTTAACATTTCTATTTGTTATTCATTGTTAGCTATAGAAATACAGTTAACTTTTTCTACGTTGATCTTGTATCTTGCAACACTGTTAACCTCACTTATTAGTTCTAGTAGCTTTTTTATAGATTCCATCAGATTTTCTACATAGACAATCATGATGTCAGAAAGTCAAGACAGGGACTTCTCTGGCGGTTCAGTGGTTGAGACTCCGTGCTTCCACTGCAGGGGGTACGGGTTCCATCCCTGGTCAGGGAACTAAGATCTCTCATGCCGCAGAGCACAGCCAAAAAAAAAGTTAAAGACAATTTTACAAATTTTACTTCCTTCTATCCAATCTGGATGCCTTTTAGTTCTTTCTTTTTTTTCTTTTTCTTTTTGACTTATTGTACAGGAATGGATGTTAGATTTTTAAAGTGCTTTTCTTTTGCTTATATCTATTGAGGTAATCATGAAGTTTTAATTTTTCATTTTGTTATATGGTGTATTTCATTCATTATTTTCAAATATTGAACCAAGCTTGCATTCCTGGGATAAACGTCTGCTGGTCATGACGTATTATCTTTTTGATGGATTCAGTTTGTTAAAATGTTAATTTTTGCATCCGTGTTCATGGGGGATATTGGTCTGTAGTTTTCTTGAAATGTCTTTGTCTGGTTTGGGTATCAGGGTAATGCTGGTTATTGTTATGATGGAGGATTGCACAAAAACACAGGATTTGAAACTGAGGAACCAAGGAGCTTCTTGAGGAATCAAGGCAGCTTCTTTTCAGCTGCCTTTGATTTGTCTCTCTTCCTATCTTTTTCTAGAACTACATATGTCTTTGCTGTGCCCTTCTTTGTGCTTCTGTAAGATTCTCTACCTAAGAGGTACAATAACCTGCAGTTTAGTTCCATGTACATGAGTGGGAAACTACTTCAAAGTGGGGAGGTGTCCTCTAACTCCTTTTACTGTCTCACCTGGAGGAAAATGCTGAGAAAAGGTGTTCTCATCTCCCACTACACTTTCCTATATCATTTGAGGAACTATAAGGCAAGATTTTCTCCTATTTTCTAGTAGAATTTTTAAAATTATGTGGAAGCATAATATCTATTCAGAGAGTTCTCACCTTTTATTTTTTTCAACATTGCATATTTCCTTACTTTGTTGCAATGTACATTATTTGTCTTTGGGAAGGGACACAGAAAGCTTGTGTTACCTTGCTTTAGGAACAGTGTTCATAATTTATTAATTCTTTTTTTTCTAGAAGAGGGAAGAGTTGTATCATGACTGATATATAAGTAATATATACAATATAATATATGACATTCTGAAAAAGGCAAAACCTATAGGGAAAGAAAACAGATCAGTGGTTGCCAGGGGGTGCAGGTAGTTGACTCTAACAGGACATGAGGGAGTTTTCTGGGAGGATGGAACTGTTCTATAAGTGACTTTATGCATTTGTAAAACTGTACACTGAAAGCATATGTAATTTATACTCTAAAAAACTTGATTTTAGAAAAGCCCGTGGTCTATAAATAGATGGGGAGTGGAATATACCCCCTGTTTTTTTTTTTCTTCCAGAAGTACCACAGTATACCTAATACTTTACACCTCCATGGGTGTTAAAGAAGGAAAAGAAATGTAGTAAACGTAGTGGAAATATAATAATAAAAACTGTACTATAGGCACAGAGATTGGCAAAATGATACATCATCAGAGAGAGCCTAGAAGCAATTCTGTGTTATATATGGGAATTTGCAATATGCTAGAAATGTCACTGCAAATCAGAAGGGAAAAGATGGAAATTCAATAACAGATACTGAGATAATCGGCATATGGACAAGATGAAATTTTATCCCTATGGTACAGAATATACAAAAATGAATTTCAGCTGGATTTTAGACCTAAATGTGAAAAGTGAAACAGTAAAACTTTTAAAATAAATCATAGGATATCTTCAAGAATTCAGGGTAAGTAAGATTTTCTTAAGACGTAGGAAGTGTGACCCATAAAGGAGAAAAAGACTTCTTCTGACATGGGACATTGGCTACCTCCTCAGGGGTGTAGAAGAACATGTAAAATATGCCATTGTTGATTTTTTAAAGGAACACAAGTAGTAATATATATATATATATATATATATATATATTTGTTACTTAAATATAGAAAGGAACTATGGAAGTAAATGCAAGAAACTAATAGTGGTTATCTTAGAGACTGCAGATGGAAGTTAGGATTGGAGGGAGAGTTCCACTACATACTTTTGTTTTATATATATATATATATATATATATATATATATATATATAAAATATGTGTGTGTGTGTATATATATATATATTTTTATATATTTTTTTTTTTTTTTTTTGGTTTTTTTGGCTACACCATGAGGCATGTAGGATCCTAGTTCCCTGACCAGGGATCGAACCCATGCCTCCTGCATTGGAAACATGGAGTCTTAACCACTGGACCGCCAGGGAAGTCCCCATATACTTTTTTAATATTATGAATTTTGAACCATGTAAATGTGTTAACTACCTAAAAAATTCAATTAAGGATTAGCTCATAAGTGTAACCTCATATTTGTTAGTGATATATGCAAATACAATAAAGACTCATAAGGAAAGCTCAAATTATCATATTGTATGTTTAATTTTGTAAAGTTAAGTTGAAAAAAGAAAACAGACTACTGCTTTTGTCATTTTGTAGGGGATGAAAGAACAGAAACTTGAAGCCAAAAAGAAACGTGATAAAGAAATAGAGGCAGAAAGACAAATTCTTGATGTGGAAGAAGCAATACACCAACAAGGAGAAAGGAAAAAGGCCATTGAATATGCAAAGCAATATCAATTTTACCAGACAGAAAGAGTGAAAAACTTTCATGTACTACTTGGGTTTTCTTATATTTATATATATATATTTAACATATCTATACATAATTAGACTTTATTTTCTTAAAATATTGCAATTTTTTTTGTAGTCAGGACTTCTTCTTAGTAGAGTTTTGAAAGAACGTGATGCACAGATTGAATTCCAAAAGAGTAAAATAAAATCAGATAAAAAATGGGAGGAACAAGTGAAACTCAACGCTGAAAAAGCTTTTAAAGAAGAACAAGAAAAAGCAGAAAAACAACGCAGAGATAGAGTGGCTCTTGGCAAAGATCATTTAAAACAGTATGTATACATAAATTACCTTTTTTGTACTTTCCTCTTTTTCTCATAATGGATATAGCTTTTTTTTTTCCTGATTATAAAAGTAATATATGCTAATATACCTAGTAAGTAGAAAAAATAAAAAGAAAGAGGTTAAAATCACTATTACCACCTTACCCAGAGATAATATATTGGTTACCATTGTTAAAATAATGTTGCGTAACAAACAACCACACAATCTAGTGGCATTCAGCAGTAAACATTTATTTCTCATGTATCTGTGGGTTGTTTGGGCCTGGCTGGGTAGCTTGTCTTCAAACTGTAGGACTGGCTGTCTTTCCTTGTTACTGTGAGAAAGGCTCTGATCCTGCTCCATGGGGACCTCATTCTGAGGTCCAGAATGAAGGGACAGCAGGCACCTGGGGAAAACTTTTCTCATGATATTGACAGATGCAAGAGATTGAGCCCAAGCTTGCAAGCACATGACGAAACTCAAAGTCAAAGGGCAAGGAAATACAGTTGGCCCACCGTGAGTCTAAAGCAAGTCATGTAACCATGCTGACATCAGTGGGACAGAGGAGTGGACTCCCATGGAAGTGGGAGTGAGAGAGTCATTTTGAACAATAACCTAATCCAACACAATAATTTGTTATTGTTTTGGTATGTAGCCATACAGACTTCTTTTTGGTGTTAGTGGTGGAGAGGGTCACATTCATTGAGGTATAATTTACATTTAAGAAAATTCACCTTTTAAAAAGCATATGGCTACAGCTGATTCACTTTGTTGCAACAGAAACTAGCACAATATTGTAAAGCAATTATACTCCAATAAAGATATTAAAAAATAAAAAGCATATTGCTGTATAACCACCCCCAAATCAAGATACAGAACACTTGATCGCCCCAGAAAGTTCTCTTGTACCCCTTTGCATGAAATTCTGTCCCCTGCCCTCAGCCTGTGGCAGTCATTGATCCACTGATACAGACTTTTTTTTCTGAGCATGTGTACTCACATTTTATAAAATAAAATTGGATCCACAGTATTATTTTTTCAAATATTTTTTTCACTTACCAGTATGTAATGAATTCTTGCCATGTTGGTAAATAGAAATCAAACCTGATCTTTTTTTTAAAGTAGCTAGTAGTGTATAGATGGGGGGGTGTATTTGTGTGTTATTTTACTTTTCTGAGTAACTGACACATGCAAATAGGAAAAGGCACAGAAAGAATTTACTGAAAAGTCTCTTCCTTGTCCATCAACTACCATGTTTCTCCACTGTGAGACCAGTTTCTTCATACTGTAGTTTAAATGTATATACATTATATAAATGTATCCAAAAATTAAATTATACTCTGGTGGACAGTTTTACCATTTTTAAAGAAAAAAATATTTTCATAATTAAACATTACATCATCAATTCATGATCATTATAGAATTAAAAATATAATTAAACAAAATAAAATATAAATGAAAAATCACCAGAAACACTGCGATCCAGATTAGGCACTGTTAACATTTGAGTGTACGTTCATCTCCTCTTCAAAATTTTTAAAAAATGTTACAAATAATAAATGAATATATGCTTATTGTTTAAAATTCAAGCAATACAGCAAAATTTGGAGTAAAATTTAGAAGCGCTTATTTCCACTCTATTCAATGTTTGTCTCTTTAAGTCCCATTTAACTCTTCAAAAATAGCTACTATTAAAAGTTTTTCTGGTTTTTTTGGCCACGTTGGGTCTTTGTAGCACATGGGCTTTCTCTAGTTGTGGCACGTGGGGCTACTCTTCGCTGCGGTGCGCGGGCTTCTCATTGCAATGGCTTCTCTTGTTGCAGAGCACGGGCCCTAGGCGCGCGGACTTCAGTAGTTGTGGCTTGCGGGCTCTAGAGCGCAGGCTCAGTAGTTGTGGCGCACGGGCTTTGTTGGTCCGCGGCATGTGGGATCTTCCCGGACTAGGTCTCAAACCCATGTCCCCTGCATTGGCAGGCGGATTCTTAACCACTGGGCCACCAGGGAAGTCCCTAAAAGTTTTATAGCTATCACTTCAGGATGTTTTATTGCAGTTACTGATACTTCTTATATTCAGGACATATTTAAGTGTGTATATATTTTTTAACATGGATGTTATATATTGTTCTGTGACTTTACTGTTTCATTCAACAGTATACCTTGAACATTTTTTAATGCCAGAAAATATGGATCTGTCACATCTTTTAAAATAATCATATTGTATACTAAACATGTACCATGATTTATTTAACTACATTATTACTGAGGGAAATTTGGATTCCACTCCCCCGCCCCATTTCTAACAATGCTGCAGTGAACATCCTTGAGCATATGTCTTTTGTGCAAAGGTGTATTTATGTAGGATAGATTTCTTGAAATGGACTTGGATTTACATTTGGAGAGATACTGCCAAATTGCCCTTTGAGAAGGTTTTAAGTATGCGTTCATTAATGATGTCTGATACACTTTTCTTTTTATTATAACCAATTCTGGATAGTATTTTTTTGTGATTTAATGTGCAAAAACTGGTATCTTTTAATTTACATTTCTCTTAGTTTCTAGTAAGGCAGTGCATTTTCTCATGTGTAAATGTTCATTTGTTTTGGGTTTTGTTATCATGAATTGGTTACTCCTTTGTTCTTCTGTGTAAGTTGTTTCATACTGAAATGTATGTTTATCATTGATTAAAACGTGATTAATAAGTGTTTTTTACATATGACATATCGCATATTTGTGTCACCTTTTCTGAATGTTTTTCAGTATTTAGAAAATATTTATTTTTATGTGCTCAAATCTGTCTTTTTTCATTACTATGAAAAAAAGGTTTTGGTTTTTGTATATATATTTATTTGTCAAAATAACAAATGTCTAAGTGAGATAGACATGAATTCTCAGGATACATGTGTTGCCAAATTATGTATTCTTCATTTCTTTTAACCCTTAGTAAAAAGAGAAGGGAAATGTTGGATTTATTGTAAGTTTTTTCTTTGGTGGTGTAGCGACCCAAGGGTTAGTGCAAGTTAGGGATAGAGTTGTTGGCAGAGGGAGGCAAATATTTGACCAGTGATTCACCCTTGAGAAATCTCTCTTCTTATATTGGCTGTTGCAGCTCAGGTGTAATTACAGGTAGCAGCCTGATAGTCAGCAAGCTACCTGACCAGTGCTAAAACCTACAGGACATCCTCCCACTTATAGCCTTTGTATGTGGGCTGTGTTTGGGCCCCAGGATCCCCTTTCATGTGATCTTTGGCAATAGGGTGGAGGTTCAGGCAGGTTTAGGATTTGTTTTAGTTCTTTCTTTGGATTATCTTCAGTGTAGTCTAGGAGATTTTCCATTAGGCTCTGAGGTCAGCATAAATTCCTTTACTTACTCTTCACAGTGGGCTCTGTCTTTGCGAATGGTGGCCAAGTGTTACTTATTCTCATTGCATTCTCAACTGCCCTATTTTTCCCTAAAATTTCTTGAAAATTCAGGTATGTGGGTAAGACCTTGCTTTAGTTTCTAGTAGTGGTATAGAATTTTCCCCATTCCATTGGTTGCACTGTGGGGAATTAGGAGGGGAATGATATGTGACATGTGAGCTTGGTTTGCCAGTTTGGTTCCAGAAGTCCTACATCTTAAATTTATTAAGAAACATTCATAGAAAGTAGAGTAGTGGTTGTTAGCAGCTGGAAGAGGGCACAATGGTGAGTAATACAGGGTCTCTTTTGGGGATGATGAAAAGATTCTCAAATTTAGATAGTGGTGATGGTTGAAAATATCTATAAATGTTCTAAAAACAACTGAATTGTACACTTTAAGGGGTGCATTTTATGGTGTGAAAATTATATCTCAATAAAGCTGCCATTAAAATCTAAAAAGAAAAAAAAGGAAAAAGAAACATTCCGGGACTTCCCTGATGGTCCAACGGTTAAGACTCTGAGCTTCCACTGTAGGGGGCACGGGTTTGACCCCTGGTCGGGGAACTAAGATCCTGAATGCCACGTGCTGTGGCCAAAAAGTAAAAAGACAAACCAAACAAACAAGAAATTCAATTACAAAATTATCACCATGTTGTATTCTGTTGAATGTTGATGCATGTGTCAGTTATATACAACTCAGAATGTTACTTTAAAATATTGTTAGTAATGGTGATGAGCCAATAAAAAGCCTCTTTAAGACAAAAGTAAAATTGGAATCGTAGCACTGGTATTAACCTGAGTGGAAACAGAGGACTATATGGTAGAAAATGGAGGAGAAGAAGAGGAATTTTTTCCCCTTTTCTTGAATAATAAGAGTTTATTCCAGAGCAAAATTTCAAGAGAGGCTATTTATTTATTCATTCAATCGTCATTCATTGTTACATTTATTGAACAATGTTTGCCATCCACTATTCTAGTCACTGAGAATACAAAGATGAATACAATAGTCCTTTTTCCTTAAGAAGTTTACAATCTGGGGAGGAGGGTATAGATATGGAACAAATAATTAGACTATGATAGTAAATATTTGGGAAATATATATACAGAGTGTATGGAAGAATATAAAATGGACAACTGATTCAGTCTAGAGAAGGCTTTTCAGAAGAGATCAGCTCCTGTACTTAATTCTGAAGAATGAGTAGGAATAAGCCATGCAAAGAGTAAGGGATGTAAAAGTATTTTAAGCAGAGGAAATAACATGGGTGAAGGTTCACAGGTGAGACAGAATATGGTGGATTTGAATAACTACAAGATGGCTGTAATATAGAGGACTAAGAGGGCAATGTTAAAGATGAGATTGGAGAGACAGGCAAGGGCCAGATCATGATGTGCCTTGTAGGCCATGTGTCTTAAGGGCTCCCCAAATTTGGGATGACTCTCCTCTTTGAGCAGAGACCAAATTTTAATTCTTTTAATCCCTAAGAAATGGGAATTGCAGCTTCCAAGAGGCAAGACTCTTTTGCCTGCTCTACTAATTGTATTACCAAGTGCTACCCAGGTGTCATCTGGTGGTGATTTAAAATATATCCACACAGATTTGATATTCCTCCCTTCAGAGGGTAGAGCCTAATTCCTTTCCCTCTTGAGTGTGGGCCATACATAGTAACTCATTTCCAAAGAATAAAATGAGGTAGAAGTAATGGTGTGTGACATCCTGAGATCAGGATATAAAAGGCATTGTGGCTTTCTCCTTGGCATCTCTCTTGGATTGCTCATTCTGGGGAAGCTAAGTGCCATGTTATAAGATACTCAAGAAGCTCTGTGGAGAGGTCCATGTGTCAAGGAGCTGAGGCCTCCTGCCAATGGATATGTGAAAATTGGTTCTCCAGACTCTGTCAAGCCTTCAGGTGATTACAGCTCCAACATCGTGACTGTAATCTCTTGAGGGCAACCTAGCTAGGCCACTCTCAGCTTCCTGAATCTCAGAAATGGTATGAGATAATAAATGTTTATTGTTTTAAGCCACTAAATTTAGGGGTAATTAGTTATTCAGCAATAGATGACTAAAACACCCTGTACAGCTGCAGGCCCTGTACCTGAAAGTGAGATTTTTCACACGCTTCTTAAACAATCTCTAGGCTGCAGGCCTGGAGATTGGTGATCTTTGAGCAGTATAAGAGTCTGCCTGTGACTCACAGTGGGCATGATGAGGATAGGGCAAATAAGGGACTCTAGTGACACCAAAATCCCCCCAAAGAGGGATTTTGACCAATAGCCTTAAACATAATTATTGAAAAGACACTTAAGAGTATAGACAAGGAATAATTCTATTTCCTTCTATTGATAGGTAAGCCTTTCTCTAGGAAGAGGCCCATAGACCTTGCTTAAGAACAACTCAGTTACTGTTAATCTCATCAGCTTCCCAAGAAAAGGAAAAATCATCATAGGACAGCTTGCATCACTTTCTCCTGGATAAGGGAAGAGGGCTTAAGTGATCTTATTTATTCCTACTGATTAAAAGCCATCCTAAATCTTGTAACTTCCAAATTTGTCACTCTAGTCCAGACTCTCCCTTAAGTCCCAGTTTCACATATCTCACCACCTTTAAGACATCTCCATTTGGACATCTCTTACATACCTCAGATTTAAAATGTCTAACACAGAATTATTGATTCTCCACACCCACAGTGGACTTCTTAGTGGCATCCTTACCAGTCAGTTGTTCAAGCCAGAAACCTAGGAATCCATCTTTATTTTCCTTTATTTCCCAAGTCAAATTTATCAGCAATTCATGTTGATTTTTTTCTCCAAAACAAATCTTGAATTTATTGCTGTCATCTTAGTCCAAGCCGCCCTCATATCCCATGGATTATTGCCTCAACCTCTTAACTGGCCTCCTATTCTCTCTTCCTAATCCCTTCTCCTTTCATCATCCAGAGAGATTTTATTAAAATGAAACTTGATTTTATTATTCTCCTACCTAAAACATTTCAGTGACTTTCCATTCATTTAAGATAAAATGGAAACTCGACTATCTCTGGCAAGGCCTTGTGTCAAAGGGCCTCATCTACTTCCCAAACTCCTTTCCCACCACTCTTTCTCCTTGGTCATTATACCTCCATTACCCTGATCTTCCAGGCCTCAGGCTCCTGTCAGATCATTGCTTGCCACATGGCCTTTTCACATGGTTTTTCTTCTGTCGGGAATTTTACCTTCCCGTTCTTCATCTGTGGGCTTCTCATCAGCTCAAAGAGGTCTCCTTTGTCTTAGGGAACAGCTCTGTCCAAACAGCTTTCTCTGTTATGTAAAATAAATAACTCAATTGTTATTCTTTTTCTTGTCCTGTTATTTTCTTTTATATATATATATATTTAAAATTTATTTATTTTCTTTATTTTTTTGGCTGCATCAGGTCTTAGTTGTGGCTCACGGGATGTTTTGTTGTGGCGCATGGGCTCTTTGTTGCAGCACGGGGGTTTCTCCCTAGTTGAGGCGTGCAGGTTTTCTCTCTAGATGTGGTTCCAGAGCAGGTGGGCTTTGTAGTTTGCGCCATGCGGGCTCTCTTGTTGAGGCGCGTGAGCTCAGTAGTTGTGGCACGTGGGCTTAGTTGCCCCGTGGCATGTGGGACCTTAGTTCACCTACCAGGGATTGAACCCGCATCCCCTGTATTGGAAGGCGGATGATTCTTTACCACTGGACCACCAGGGAAGTCCCTTGTTCTGTTATTTTCTTTACAAGACTTACCTGGATTTGTACATTACATTATTTTTCTATTTACTTGCTTTTGTTTGCTTGTTTTTGCCTGTCTTCCCACTGGAATGTAAGCTTCTTGAGGTCAGGAACCATGTTTGTCTGTTTCATGATTGTAGTAGAAATTCAATAAATAGTTGTTAAATAAATGAATGAGAGGTCTCAAGATTACAGAAGAGTTAAGTGTGATTCTTAAGTCTCTAGAATAGGCAACAGAAAAGAAGTTGGTACTGTTCACCAAGATAAGGACAAGAGACCAAAAGGATCAGTTTAGAAGAGGAGGAGGATGAATTTGCTTTTAGACATAGTGAATGTACCTATATAATAAAATAGTCAGGTGGTGATGCCTCTTGGGTTGTCTTTTCAAGAATCAAGCATGTCTATTGTAATAGAGACCTCATTTTTTTAAAAATAAAAGTATTTATTTATTTATATTTTTGGCTGCGTTGTGTCTTCGTTGCTGCTCATGGGCTTTCTCTAGTTGCGGTGAGCGGGGGCTACTCTTTGTTGCGGTGCGCGGGCTTGTCATTGCAGTGGCTTCTCTTGCTGCGGAGCACGGGCTCTAGGTGTGCAGGCTCAGTAGTTGTGGTTCACAGGCTCTAGAGCGCAGGCTCAGTAGTTGTGGTTCACAGGCTCTAGAGCGCAGGCTCAGTAGTTGTGGCACGTGGGCTTAGTTGCTCCGCGGCATGTGGGATCTTCCCAGACCAGGGCTCGAACTCCTGTCCCCTGCGTTGGCAGGCAGGTTCGCAACCACTTTGCCACCAGGGAAGCCCCAGAGACCTCATTTTTTTGAGGGGGGGCTCTCACTGTTGTGGCCTCTCCCGTTGCGGAGCACAGGCTCCGGACGCGCAGGCTCAGCGGCCATGGCTCACGGGCCCAGCCACTCCGCTGCATGTGGGATCTTCCCGGACCAGGGCACGAACCCATGTCCCCTGCATCGGCAGCTGGACTCTCAACCACTGCGCCACCAGGGAGGCCCCAGAGACCTCATTTTTGATGTTGGGTTGCTGACTTCTTGTTAGGCCCCACCCTCCCTTCCCCTTTGGCCTTATAAGAAGGCCCCTGGGCTTGCCTCTTCCTTCGTTGACAGTAGGAAATTAAAATCTCCTGTGCACAGGAACTTTTCCCCAGTTTCACCCCTCAGTCACAATAAAGACCCAAACTCACTTCCTCTGCTTTGCCCAAGTCAATCCAGACCTACTTATGCCTACACAGCTCTGTTGGGTGTCCCTTATGTGATAATACTTTCTCTCAAATTCTCTTGGTGTGTGGAGGGTCATCTGAACCACATTTTGGGTAGGGGTCCCTTCCACTTTTATAGGAGTTCTATGTAACATCTATATAAAGTCAAGTCAGATCTGGGCTAGATCAACACAGATTTGGGAGCTTCAGAATGTAAATCAGGGGTAGCAAAGAGGTTTCATGACAAATTCTGCCTTGATGGTTTGGCAGAGGCTGCCAGTTCATTGGGCTGAGCAGGACCAAGATTTTTGCATTGTTTTTTGTTTTGCATTGATTATTGGTGTCTGCTATGGTCATGGGTGTTGGAAGTAAAGATATAAATATTGGGCTTCGGTGGCCAACGGTGTCTTTTTTCTTAGCTCCTCCTAAAGAGAGTGACTGTGACTCTAAGTGGCTGCTTACTCACCTGTTCTGACTTGGCTTAATAATACCAAAGTGAACTTACTGGCTCACTTAACTGTAAAGTCCTCCGTGGCACAGGGAAGGGAATTTTCCCCCTCCCTGAAACCAAGAAAAAAATGTTATGATTGGGTGCATATGAAAGAAAGGTTTACTCCTCAGTCTTTTTGTCTATTTAAGTGGGTTGTTTACCCACTCTGTATCCACCTGTTCAGGAAGAAAAAGAACGGGAGACAACTGATAGAGAGCACCAGTGGAGCAGCCTGCACACGTGTTGATTGGCTGACCAGGATGCGTGGGCACACAGACAAAGATACTGGGGGGGCTTGAGCTGTTTTGCCAGTATGCTGAGGATTGACTGCCAGATGTGGTCGCGGAGAGTCTGCAATAAACTACTGATGGTGGATGCTCCTGGTTGTGATGGTGGTGGGGTGGGGGTGGTGTGGGTTGTAGAGGTAGAGCTGGAGCTAAATGCAGATCAGAGCTCTGCAGTGAGGACACTGCTCAGGGAACTCTGAAGAACTCACACATAAGCCCTGTGAGACAACCAGCATTTAATGGCTAACCACTCAGAAGGCATCAGTAGTTAGTCAGTGTTGGCTAGAGAAAGAATAACAACCAAAGTGGCCAGCTGGGTAAGGGAGTTGTTGCCCTTCTTCCATCAAACCCCAACTCCTGAGAGGCCAGATCCATAGCTTAGATAGCATCTTCTAGTGCTGAAATTGAAAAGCAGTAGGGATTAGGGAATTTTCTGTAAAATAATGTCACCATTTCAGCATAGTGTCTGTCATTCAGTTAACTGGTTCTTTCTAAAGGAAAGGAACATTTGAATCTACTGTAGGACTTAATTTTGGTGAGGAATGAAACAAATTTTGAAGAAAGGAAGATATTGGCAATCCTGGGTTAACCAAGATTGGATTTGTTTTTGTATTTTTCAGAATTTTTTTCTACAATTTATTTGTTTGAATCAGATTCCAACTAAGGTTCATACATTGCAATTGGTTCCTATGTCCTTTCTTTTAAAAAAATTATTTATTTATTTATTTATTTTGGCTGTGCCAGGTCTTAGTTGTGGCATGCAGGATCTTTAGTTGCGGCATGCGGACCTCTTAGTTGCGGCACGCATGTGGGCTCTAGTTCCCAGAACCCAGGCCTCCTGCACTGGGAGCACAGAATCTTACCCATTGGACCACCAGGGAAGTCCCTGGATTTGGTTTTAATCGCTGCTCTTTACCTATCTGTTCTTGTCCCAAAAGAAATCCACAAGTTCTCCTTTATAGCTTCAAATCATCCCAGGTAAGACTCTAATTCATTTCTTTAAAATATATTCTATTTTTCTGTGTCGCTCTCAGTTATAATTATATTTTTTTCTTCAGAATAAAGGAACATGAAGAGGAAGAAGAGAGAAGGAGAAAAGAGGAAGAAAAGGATGCTGAGGAAATAAAGCGACAGAATTCATTATATGAAATAGAAATGAAAAAAAAAAGAGGAAAGAAAAAAGAAGAGATCAATGAAAGCAGGAGACTATTTTTTGTAAGTTGAAAATACTTCAAAAATGTATCTCTTCAAAAAATGTACAGAGTCCAATGCCAAAATTTTAATATGTTTTTTATAAATAATAGTGGTATAGAAAACAAGTTTCCTATTAAGTTGGGTTTTTAAGTGTACTTTGGGGGGAGCTATATTTGCTGTTATTTCATTTGGATGTGCTCTCATTCATGAACAAGAATTAACAGAATGAGACTTTTTAAAAATGAATTTTGTTATCCTAAAAATGAGAGTTGTAATGAGCAATGAATGGGGTGATATGTGTTTGGTATCTCCTGCACTATTAATATATGCTGAATAAATGGTAATAATTATTTTATGGTAGTTGCAATTTATTTTGTAATTTTTTATATTCATTTCTTTAAAGTTATTTTTTATTCTTAAGTAACATATACACAGATTTAAAACATCAAACATCACCCAAATGCTTAAAAGAAGAGTAGCAGTCATTGCTTCACTCCTTCTGCTTCTTGGAAAATTATATTCTAAATAATCTATGTATTTTAGGGACTTCCCTGGTGGCACAGTGGTTAAGAATCCGCCTGCCAATGCAGGGGACACGGGTTCGAGCCCTGGTCTGGGAAGATCCCACATGCCACGGAGCAACTAAGCCCGTGTGCCACAACTGCTGAGCCTGCTCTCTAGAGCCCATGAGCCACACCTACTGAGTCTGTGTGCCACAACTACTGAAGCCATGCGCCTAGAGCCCATGCTCCCAAACAAGAGAAGCCACTGCAATGAGAAGCCCACGCACCACAATGAAGAATAGCCCCCGCTCACTGCAACTAGAGAAGGCCTGCGTGCAGCAACGAAGACCCAGCGCAGCCAAAAATAAATAAATAAGTAAATAAATTTAAAAATAAATAAATAATCTATATATTAAAAAAATATATTCAGTTTTAAAGATATGTATCTTGATTTATCAATTTTAAACATTTTCTGTCTCTCTGCCCTAGTAGTTGAGGATTTAGCTCTTTTCCAATACTGTCCCCTTCCCATCCACCTCTTCCCCCCAAATCATCATGGCATAAATTTTAGTTTAATCATTATTATGATTTTATAAATATTGTTCTCTGAAGAGCTAAGAAATATACTATGATTATAATTTTTTGCTTCCATAAATGTTTTTCTGTGGTTAAAATAATTCTCATTGTTTGCATTTGCTTTAAAGCTCTATACCTCAATTTTTTCCATATGTTCAGTATGTTCTGCCAAATGGTTAATGATACTAGTTTTCAAATGTTCACCTAAGTAATATTAAATTATCTATGGTTTTCTTGGAGCTCCCCCATCCAGAGTCCTCCGTCCTTCTCTTCCTTCTGGACTGTTTGCTCTCTAGGCCTGCTGCTCAGCTGTCATTCTGGAGCTTCCCTGGGCCACTTTCCTGGGTCTCAGCTCCTATTTCCTGAATCTTATGCCTTCCTCTTTCTTGATTTATTCCTTCATCTTTCTGAAATACATCTTTTTTTTAAAATATTTATTTATTTGGTTGCACCAGGTCTTAGTTGAGGCAGGTGGGCTCCTTAGTTGCACTCCAGGGCTCCTTAGCTGCAGCACGTGGGCTCCTTTGTTGTGGCACGCGGGCTCCTTAGTTGTGGCAGGCAAACTGTTAGTTGTGGCATGCAAACTGTTAGTTGTGGCATGCATGTGGGATCTAGTTTCCTGACCAGGGATCAAACCTGGGCCCCCTGCATTGAAAGCATGGAGTCTTATTCCCTGCACAACCAGGGAAATCCCCTGAAATACATCTTTGAGTAGCTTCTGAAGAAAGGGTATAGAATCCGCCTGCCAATGCAGGGGACACGGGTTCGAGCCCTGGTCTGGGAAGATCCCACATGCCGTGGAGCAACTAAGCCTGTGTGCCGCAACTACTGAGCCTGTGCTCTAGAGCCCATGAGGCACAACTACTGAGCCTGCAAGCCACAACTACTGAACCCAAGAGCCACAACTACTGAGCCTTTGTGCCACAACTACTGAAGCCCACACACCTAGAGCCTGTGCTCTGCAACAAGAGAAGCCACCACAATGAGAAGCCCATGCACCACAACAAAGAGTAGCCCCTGCTCGCTGCAACTAGAGGAAAGCCTGCGTGCAGCAACAAAGACCCAATGCAGCCAAAAATAACTAACTAAATAAATTTATAAAAAAAAATAAAGTAATGCTTGCTTTATAGTTTGGATGTAGAGTTCTGGGTTCAGAATTCAGAGTTTTGGATTTATGTTTTCATAATATTCTAGCTTTCAGTATTGCTATGGAAAAGTATTATGCCATTTATGGTATTCATTCTATGTATGTGATCTGGTGTGTTTTGTTTTTACTCCCCTTGTCTCTCTTTCTCTGAAAGCTCTGAGGGTCCTTATCTCTGCAACTGTAAGATTTAACAGGGACATACCTTGTTTAGGTCTTTTTCATTTTGCTGAGCACTCAGTTGATGCCTCAACCCATAAATGCATCAAGTTTTCTTATTTTATTTCTTGTATAATTTTGTCCCTTTCTATTTTGTTTCTTCCATTCTAGAACCCCTCTGATTTATATTGGACTTTCTGAAGTGATGCTCTAATTAAAAAAAATATTTTCTCATATTATGAGTTAGGGTAAGACTCAAAAGTTTATAAAAGAAAACCCAAAATAATGTAAAAAATTACAAAATAAATTGCAACAGTACTTTATCTGAAGTGCAGAGGTGGTCATGCCAAGGCTGATATGGTACCTCCAGAATCAAGGGGGAATGAGACAGCTTCTCTTTTTTTGCTTTGCTATTCTTGGAACATAGGTGGCTTCTGTCCTCAGGATTGCCTCATGGCCTTGAATAGCTGCTGGAGCTCCTGGCCACATTCCAGGCAGCAAGAAGGAGAAAGGATGAAGGACAAAAAAGGATTTCCTAACTATCTGTCCTCCTTTCAAGGAACTTTTTCAGAACTCCCACGTAACAGTTTCCATTAAATCTCATTGGTTGTAATTTAGTGACACCTAGCTAAAAAGAAAGCTTGGAAATATAGTCTTCTAGGTAAGCATATTGCCACTCTGAACAAAATCTGGGTCCTGCTACTAATGCAGAAGAGAAGAAAGACTCTTGGGCAGGCAATTAATTGTTCCTGCCATTTTTGGTTTTTGTTTGACTTTGAGAGTTATTCTCAACTTTGTCTTCTAAATCTTCTATTGAATTTTTAATTTTAACTATCAAAATTTTAATTTCTAAGAGTTTTACTTGTAATATTATTATTCCTTTTGCATAAAATCTTATTCGTGGTTCATGGAGATAATATTTTTATCTTTCCAAGTCACTTTGGAATAGGACAGACCTTGTTTTGTATGCTAACACTGCTACTTACTAGCTAGGTGACCTTGAGCTGAGGCTTTCAATTTTTAAAAATCAGGATTAACTTTGTGTTAACTCTGGGCTTTTCTTTCTTTTTTTTTTTTTTTGCGGTACGTGGGCCTCTCACTGTTGTGGCCTCTCCCGTTGCGGAGCACCGGCTCTGGACGTGCAGACTCAGCGGCCGTGGCTCACGGGCCCAGCCGCTCTGCGGCATGTTGGGATCTTTCCGGACCGGGGCACGAACCCGTGTCCCCTGCATCGGCAGGCGGACTCTCAACCACTGCGCCATCAGGGAAGCCCATGGGCTTTTCTTATTATAAAAAATCTGTATGAACATTTACAGTAAACTTAGAAAAAAACAGTAAAATAAAGTTTTTAAGAAATAATTCAAAACAATCACTTTTAAGAGTTTGATATTTTCATTACCTTTTCATGTCAACTAATATATCTCGTAACCAGATTACAGCTTTGAAAAGTAATATCCCATAAAATAAAAGAGTACTTAAGAGTAGTAGGTACATAGTAGACCCTGAGTTATAAATATAGTGGAATATTAAATATTATACCTAATAACTTTTACCTTGAATTGATTTCTACTTATAGTAACAGAAAGCACTGATACATCTATGTATCCAGGCTGTTGTGTTCAAAGACACCTATTTTTATGATGGCAAATGCAGGTCAGGTTGTAGAATTGTAGAACCCCTCTGATTTATATTGGACTTCTGAAGTGATGCTCTAATTTAAAAAAATATGCTGATATGAACAGATTTTTATTCTTTGTTAAAAAACCGACCTAGTAAACATTTTAAAATTAGAATATACATCTGTATAATTTTTTGTATATGCACAAAAAGAAAGTCTGGACAAGAAAGTAGTTTCACAGTAATTGAGTCTGGTGGGTGGAATTAGGAATAGGCAGATGGTGGATGTGGTAGGAAGGACGCTTTACACTGTGTGTTTTTAAAATATTATAAATTTGTGTAGCATATGACTATATTAATTATTCAAACATTAAATGAATGTATACATATTTACTGTATTTTATCTGATTATAGAATTATTTTAAATTCATATTTGTAAAGAAGTAAGATATTTGAAAAGAAATACAGAAAATTAATATGTGAAAGTCACCTATAATCTCATACCCTAGAGATAACTACTGTTAACATTTGATACATTTCTTCCAGTTATACATTCATTATAAACTTGTATTTATATATATTTGCAAAACTGAAATACTCCATGGTAGTGTTTTATATTCTGCTTTTTTCTCCTACTTACTGATTATGTTATTTGTATCTTCCCATGTCTTTGAGAGTGTAATTTATTTAACCATTTCTCCATTATTGACTACTTAGAGGTTGTTTCCAATTTTCACTGTTATAAATAACTTGGAGGAGAAGTGCGTGGTAGGTACATAAAACGTAATGTCCAGCTCTGATTATCTCCTTGAGATATTTCTCCAAGAGAGAAATAATTGTATTAGAAGCTGTGACCATTTGACATTTAATATCGTATTAGATATCTATATGTTGAAAGATACTTTTCTTTGTGATAGAATAATACACAGTTTTTTCCTCCAAGGAACATCTGAATGATAAAAATACCATCAAAGCTGTAGAACAGCAGCAGCAAGAGGAAGAAGATGAAAAGATTAGAAAATTTATCAAAGTGAAAAAGCGTCTTACACAAATGGGGAAAGAAAAAGAAGCTGAAACACACAGGTCAGCTTCTAAAATAATTTTTGTGATTAATAAAGTACTGTCTGAAATTATTTTAAATCAGAAGTTGTGATATGAGAGTAGTCTTCAGGAAAAAGGTTTCATTATTTATGTCAGGGCGTTTAGTGACATGGTGATTTCAGCTTGGAGCACATGAGTTGGGGTTCCCTTGGAATATTGATGACATCTGTGTGGTAGGTGGTTGGAAATACTGAAAATCTCTGCTTTAGGAGAGGGGTATGAGCTGGAGATGGCTTCGTGAGCCATTGATGTACAAGTGGGAATTGTAACTGTGGATACAGGTGAGCTCACCTGGGGGAGTAGGTAAGAAGTGAAGGTGACATAGTCCCTAGGGAAATCCATAGTTAAATGTCAAATGGAGAATGAAGGTAATATGAAGACCAAGGAATAGTTCCCAGAGAATGGAGGAAAAGCAGAGAAACAGCAAGGGAGGGGGGATGGAGACTCAGTAAGAAGAGAGCAGTCATCAGTGTTAGATCACTAGAGGGATTAAATGAGATTTTAAAAATGAAGCACCCATCAGATTTAGAGGTCATTGCTTACCTTAGTGAGCAGTTTGGGGTGAGGTGAGGTAAGAGACTTACAGTACATCGTGTTTCTGTCTAGACCATGCTTTTCACTTGTGCAAAACCCTCTGATGGCTTTACATCACACTTAGAGTCTTGACTATGGCCCATAAGGCTCTACATCCATCCTAATTCCCAGCCAACCCCAGCCTCCTCTCTCAAACCTCATCTCTTACTGTTCTCTCCTTCTTTCCCTCTTTGTCACTCACACTGGACTTCTCCTGTACCCTCTTTGGGGAATGCTCACCTCTTTTAACTCTTTCAGATCATTACTCAAATATTGCCTTCTCATTCAGGCCATCCCTGTGTTATTTAAAATTACAAGCCCAGGGCTTCCCTGGTGGCGCAGTGGTTGAGAGTCTGCCTGCCGATGCAGGGGACATGGGTTCGTGTCCCGGTCCGGGAAGATCCCACATGCCGTGGAGCGGCTGGCCCGTGAGCCATGGCTGCTGAGCCTGCGTGTCCGGAGCCTGTGCTCCGCAATGGGAGAGGCCACAACAGTGAGAGGCCCACGTACTGCAAAACAAACAAACAAACAAACAAACAAAACTAATATAGTAAAATTACAAGCCCACACCCCACATTGCTTATCACTTTAACTGCTTTCTTTTTCTTTGTTGAATGATACAGCACTATTTTAATTATTTATTTTGTTTGCTGTCTCTCTACCCCAACTATTGTGAAAGCTCCATGAAAGTAGAGATTTTTAATGTTTTTGTTTACTGTTATGTCCCAGTACCTGGAATAGTCCCTGGCACATAGTAGGTAATCGAAGTGTTTAAAATATTGTTTTTGAAAGCCTAGATGAAATGTCACCTTTTCCATGAAGCCTTCCTTTTTTTTCATTTGCCCACATCATTTTCTAGCTTTCTCATGGCATTTATCACTTTTGCCTGCATAGCTATTTACATAATTGTCTTTTCTCCACTTTAGATTGTCATTCCCCTGGGGCATGTGCTGTGTCCTTTCTCATTGTTTCTCCCATGTTGCTTTGCAAATTCACTCAATAATCAGTGAATATGTCACAACTAAATTTAAAAGTATATTTTGCCCAATTTCCTTAATGAAAATGTCCCCATTCCTTTAACAAATATGTAGTTATTGTTTTGTTTTTTAATTCTATTTTTATTTATTTATTTATTTTTGGCTGTGTTGGGTCTTCGTTTCTGTGTGTGGGCTTTCTCTAGTTGCGGAGAGCAGGGGCCACTCTTCATCGCGGTGCGCAGACCTCTCACTGTCACGGCCTCTCTTGTTGCGGAGCACAAGCTCCAGACGGGCAGGCTCAGTAGTTGTGGCTCACGGGCGTAGTTGCTCCGTGGCATGTGGGATCTTCCCAGACCAGGGCTCGAACCCGTGTCTCCTGCATTGGCAGGCAGATTCTCAACCACTGCGCCACCAGGGAAGCCCCTGTAGTTATTGTTGATGATGTGCCAGGCACCATGCTTGGCCCTGAACTAGAGAGAGGACTTACCCTGTCTCTGACCTTGGAAATCTCACAGTGTAAAAGGAGTTATTTATCTTCATATAAACAGATGAAGTCAATAAAGTGCTATGAATAAATTACAGACAGGGCATAGTAAGGATGAATTTATTCAGAATTTTGATAGCTTTTTCTGTTTTTGAGGTTAAATTTAAAGAAAGTCCTTTGACTTATTTTTATAATCTATGTGTTCAATATTAGAGCAAGTAGGATAGTCTAATAAAGTATTTAAAAATATTTTTCATGTGGAGAATTTTACACTTTATTTCCTATACACATACATACACAAGATCATACTATATGCATTATTCCCTTTGGATTTTTAGAATAGACTTTATTCTAAAAATAAAGTATAAAATAAAGTATTAAAAATAATTTCCACTTAATATATGAAAGGAGCAATGGGGCTCCCTTTCAGTCTTGTAAAAGACTATAAAATATCTGACTCTCTAAATAAAGTATATTGGCTCCATAAAAAATCCATTCATGAAGACTTGACAAGTGATGGTTATTTTGTTATAGGCTAATGGAGGAACGGAGAGAAAGAATAAATAACTTCCTGAGTAAACTAATGAAAGAGAAATTTGACAATAAAGATTTGATTATTGCTAGAGATATTGCAGAAGCTGAGGCTGAATGGAAAAAAAGAGAAAGAGAAAAGTATGAAAAAAACAAAGCAGAATTAAAAGCAATTGCAGAACATAGAGCTCTTGTGGTAAGCAATTCAATGATGACAAATAAAAATCTAAAAACAAATTTGAGCCCTTTACACTGTAGTTTCTCCTTACTCCCTCCTAATATACTCCCTCTGCCTCCCTGACAAAAACTAGCAGATTTGAAAAACAATGTATAAATTATCTTCCTATAGTCTTGAAATCAGACCATGTTTAATTTCTAACAGAAGATGACATGGTAGACAATTACAAATAAGATCTTTATAGATGCAAAGTAATAATAATCTCTTCTGTTTCAGAAGAGATTTGTTTGCATCTGAAGTGCAAAAAGTTATTCATTTAATATACCTTTCATTTGAATGTTTTTAAGATAAACCAAGTAAAAATTACCCCATTGTGTTTCTGTATATCTTAATCCTTCAGAATTTATCTCCTACGTGACTGTCATAAGATATAAATTGGATACTTTATAAACATTGTAGCAATTTTTTACCTTACAAATATTTCCCTACCCTGAGATGGTCTTTTCTGTTCCTGTATTTTTTTAAAACCAGTATCATTCTACTTACGTTTTTATTGTTTCTTGATATTAAGGAAATAGAACAAAATGAAAGTAAACTGGCCACGTGGGAATCAGTCCATGTGTGTCCAATTTTCTGCCCTTGCATTGCTCCTGGCTGACTTTCTGCTTAGAGCTTTCTAACTTTGTGCCTTATTGAAGGCTGTTGGTTGCTAAAAATGGTTTTAATTTTTTCCTTTGCCTTTTATCATCTAGATAAAAAATAAAGAGGAAGAAGAAAGACAAAGAAAAATAGAGGCTAAAGAACAATTGCTAGCTATCCTGAAAGCAGACCAGATTTTCTGGGAGCATGAAAAGGAGAAAAAACGGAAAGCTGATAAAGAACGTCGAGAAGTTCAAGATGCCCATATTCAACAAATGGTAATTATTCCTAAATGTTTATACTTCTTTTAGCAATAAATATGTAATATAGAGTTCTTGACAGTTTTTTGTTTCCTAAAGCAGTTTCCTTTATCAAGTAAGATCAGATGGTCATTATGGTTATGACACAATAAAATGTATTAAAAATGTGAAGAGTTAGTTTTTGTTTTTATGGGTATTGAAGTTTTCACACTAGGTTTATGTCTTTTGCACAACTATTTATCCTTCTTTAGTTTCTATTGTGTTTTGATAAATATTTAAGAAAATACAAATGCAAATGGCAGGCCATGATGCTTCCTTTACTTTTTCCCCCTGTTTAAAACCACTACCCAGAGAATATGTTGATTGGGATCACATAGGTTTCATATTTGAGGTGAGTGGGGGGTCCCAGAGATTTTACAACATGTATGGAGGACCTGGCAACCAATCATTTGTGTCTAAAAACTGTTTTCCAGAATAGCTGTACCATTTTCCATTCCTACCAGCAATGAGTGCAAGGACAAGTTGCCCCACATCCTTGCTAACACTTGTTATTGCCATCCTTTAATTTTTAACTATTCTAGTATAGTGTTATCTCATGGTGTTATTTTGCATTTCCCTAATGACTAAAGATATTGAACATCTTTTCATGTACTTTTTAGTCATTTGTGTGCCTTGTGAAGTATTTATTTAAATCTTTTGCCAATTTTTTAGTTGGGTTGCTTTCTTTTCTCTTTTTAAGTTTATTTTTTATTTTTGGCTGCATTGGGTCTTCATTGCTGCACACGGGCTTTCTCTAGTTGTGGCAAGCGGGTGCTATTCTTCGTTGCAGTGCATGGGCTTCTTATTGTGGTGGCTTCTCTTGTTGCAGAGCACAGGCTCTAGGTGCGTGGGCTTCAGTAGTTGTGGCACACAGGCTCAGTAGTTGTGGCTTGTGGGCTGCAGAGCGCAGGCTCAGTAGTTGTGGTGCATGGGCTTAGTTGCTCCGTGGCATGTGGGATCTTCCCGGACCAGGCTCAAACCTGTGTGACCTGCATTGGCAGGCAGATTCTTAACCACTGCACCACCAGGGAAACCCTGGGTTTCTTTCTAATTGTTGAGTTTTAACTTATTTTTTTAATGTGGTGAAATATACATAACATAAAATTTACCATTCAAACCAGGGGTCCCTAACCCCTGGGCCCCAGACTGGTAGCGGTACGCGGCATGTTAGGAACCGGGCTGCATAGCAGGAGGTGAGCAGTGCGCGAGCGAGCAAAGCTTCATTTGCCACTCCCCATCGCTCCCCATAGCTTGCATTACCACCTGAATCATGGCTCACATTACTGCCTGAACCATACCTCCCCCTCCCGTCCGTGGAAAAATTGTCTTCCACGAAACCGGTCCCTGGTGCCAAAAAGGTTGGGGACCACTGATTCTATTTTTAATCATACAGTCCAAGGGCATTAAGCACATTTACACTGAGGTGCAACTATGAATACTGTCCAACTTCATAACTTTTTCATCATCCTACTCTGAAACTCTGTACCCATTAAACAGTAACTCTGTTCCCCTTCCTCCCAGTTCCTGGTAACCAGTGTTCTACTTTTTGTCTCTGTGAATTTGCTTATTCCAGGTACCACATATTAGTGGGATCATACAATATTTGTCCTTTTTTGCCTGTCTTATTTCACTGAGCTTATGTCTTCAAGGTTCATTCATGTTGCTGCATGTGTCAGTTTCATTCCTTATTAATGCTGAATAATATTCCATTAATACCATTAATAATAATAATATTCCATTGTACCACAATTTGTTTATCCTTACATCCATCAATAGATATTTGGGTTTTTCCCATTTTTTGGCTATTGCAAATAATGCTTCTGCACATTGGTATAAGATATCTGTTTGAGTCCCTGTTTTCAATTCTTTTGCTTATATACCCACAAGTGGAATTGCTGGATCATATGGTAATTATATGTTTAAGTTTTTTCAGAACCACCATACTGTTTTCTACAGCAACTGTACCATTAACATTCTGACCAGCAAAGTTCAAGGGTTCCAGTTTCTCCAAATTCTCAACATTTTCTGTGTTTGTTGTTGTTTATCATAATGGATTTCAAATGGTATCTTATTGTGGTTTTCATTTGCATTTCCCTCATGATTAGTGATGTTGAGCCTCTTTTCATATGCTTATTCAGTCTGAAGACTTCCTTTAGCACATTTTATAGCACAGGTGGGCTAGCAATAAATTCTTTCAGTTAATGTTTTTCTGGAGATGTCTTTATCTTGCCTTTTCATTGGATATGAAATTATTGGATATCGTTTTTTTCAGCCTTTTGAATGTTTGTTCCAGTGTCTTCTGGCCTTCACTGTTTATGACTAGAAATCTGCTCTCAATCATAGTTTGTCCCCTATATGTGATGTGTCATTTTTCTCTTGAAATTGAAGTTTTTTCTTCATTTTTGGCTTCCTGCAGATTGAATATGATGCATTTTCCTTGAGTTTTTTCTATTTGGGATTTGTGGTGCCTCTTGGATGTGCTAGTTAATGTCACCAAATGTGGGGAGTTTTCTGTTATTTCTTCAAATATTTTTCCTGCTTCTTTATCCTTTTTTCTTCAGGGACCCAATTTGCACATACACAGAGACATCTGATATTATACCAGAAACCTCTGACAATTCTGATCATTTTTAGTCAATATTTTTCTCTTTGTTCCTCAGATGGGACAGTTTCTATTGATCTACCTTCAGATTCACTGATTCTGATGTTGAGCTCATCTAGTGAATTTATCAATTATTGAACTTTCAACCCTACAGTTTTCATTTGGTTCTTTATATTTTTTATATTGTTTCTATTTATCTGATTAGATTGCCAGTTCACTCATTCTGAGCATATTTCCTTTAATTCACTGGATATATTCATAACTGCTTTGAAATCTAATTGCTAAAGTCAATACGCAGTTTCATTCAAAGTTTGTTTCCTGGGAATAATGTAACACGTTTCTATTTCTTTGCAGGTCTAGTAATTTTTGGTTGAAAACTTGACATTTTATAGAATATGTTGTAGATTGTTTTGTTCTGAGAGTTGTTGCTTTTTTAGTAGGCAACTGCTTTCCCTGGACGCAAGCTATGAAATCTGTTTTCACCACAGAAGGTAGCCTCTGATGTCTTTGCTCACTTTTATTTTTTAAAGCCTCGACTCCTAGGGTTCCTCACTGTACTGGTGTTGACAGTCATCCAATAATATGGGTAGAGTTTATGTTCAGACACCTTCAGCCAGTAATGTTTTTACTCCTACCCCTGCTATGCAAGCTGTGGGCAGGTTGAGGGTGGTAGTCCAAAGAACACTAAATTCATAATTTCTCCCAGGCTTTTTTTGCCAGGCTCCTGAGGTATCCTGTGTGAATGTGTTTTATCAATTAGTCAGGGATGTCTGTAAATTTTATCATTTCAACTCTTCTGTCTCATTCCAGAATCTCCCCCTTTAATTTCTAGCTGCTTTGCCACTCAACCCAAATAGAATCTGACATCATTATCCAGTTAAATTGCAAGTTTTCACCTCCTGAGCTGGAGGGATAGCAATGCCCTCCAAAGAATGCCCAAAACTTGCGGTTCTTACCTCCTGATTTAGTAGCAGTTTTTCATGAAAAAACACTTCTCAAGTAGTTGCCTGTACATGGTCACTTACCAGTGCTCTGAAATGGCTGATTTTAATAATTTTTAATAATAAACTTGTTTTCTGTGGAGAATAATTGGCCAACCTCCTCATGTGGCCATTACCAGAAGTAGGATCTGCCATATTATTTTGAAGCAAATTCCAGATATCATATTTTATCAATGTATATTTCAGTATCTTCTCTCTAAAGCTCAGGGACTCTTTAGAAATTAACATAATCACAATTCTGTTAAAACATCTAAAACAATTAACATTCAAAAATATAAAACAACATTCAGCATTTAAATTTCCCCCAGATTGTCTCATGAATATTTTTAGTTTTTGTTTGAGGATGAAACAGGGTCCATATATTCTATTTGGTTGACTGATGTCTTTCAAGTTTCTTTTAACCTATAACTCCTCCTCCACCCCCATCCTCTGTTTTTGTCTTAGGTTCTCCCTCCTTGTCTCCATTATGTTTATCTTGCAATTTATTTGTTGAAGGAACAGGGTTTCTTATCTTTTAGAATTATTATAGTCTGCATTTTGCTGATTGGATCCCTGCAGGGTAGTATTGTTCTTCACATTTCATGTAAAATCTAGTTTAGGTCAGATTCAGGTTCAATTTTTTGGTGAAAACTCCTCATAACTGGTGTTGTGTATTTCCATTAGAAGGCATGTAATGACTGTTGTCTCACTTTCTGTGACACAAACAGCCTTTGATGATTGTTACCTAGATTTAATTCATCAGGTGGAAAAATGTTAGTATTTTCTGCTTCCTTCTCATCGATTTGCTGAAGTTTTCAAAGAAATTTTCATGATCAGCAGTTTCTCTGCAGTACAATTTTAAAAGAAAAGACAGGATATTTGATTCTTTAACTGCATTTTCGAGTTTTCAAAATAATTAGCTCTCTAGCATCCTCCAAAGGTATTTGTTACTTTACCCCCATGTGTTATAATTTTTAGGATTTTAAGTTTCTTTACAAATCTGTATTTATGCTTAATGTATATAAAATTTAAGGTACCAGTCATGTATTCCATTATGGTTACCTTTCCTTCCATTCTCATTTCTTTTCTGTACTTCAAATATTTCTCCCTGTTCCCTCAATATCTTTCTACAAAACTGCTACCAAACCAATACAGTATATCCCAACTGCTCCTTGTTAAGATCCCAAATTACAGCATTTTACCATTGATGAGATAGTTCTTAGTCTCTCTGATTTTTTCCTAATGTTATTGAATATCATTTTCTATTTTTCAAACTCCTAGTATCCTATCCCCTATTCAACATATAGCATGAAAGCCTGTTTTGAAACATAGCACTAACAAAAATTTGCTATTTTGTATTCATATGGTTGTTTTATTTCCTCACAAATTTCAATTCCTGGTAGATATATCAGGTTTAAGCTACTATTTTATGCTGAAGTGTTGGTTACTGAGTTTGAAATATATTTTCATGAATACTATATTCATAAGTAGACAAAATCTTAATTTTTGATTAAACTCAGCATTTCTTAAAATGCTTCTGAGAAGACACAAGGAAAAGGTGTCAACCAAAACTTTATAGAAATCTTAAAAAACCCATTAGTCACTTCATATAAGCAGTTAAAAGAACAATCGTTTTGTAAATTATAAAGTTAAAAGAAAAAAATATGGAATGTTAGTAAACTGGCTTTTGGTAGGTAGATTGCTTATTTCTACCTAGCTCCAACATTGATAAATGTCACTTGTTCCAACTTCAAATTCTTAGGAAAGAGAATGTAACTGGTTTAACCACTTAATTCAGATATTCATTGCTGACTTAATCTTATGTGGCTGAGTCACATGGTATATCTGGCTGATTTGGGACAGCGGGTTTGGGTGCATTCCTTCAGAATAGTGGGTGAATGGGGACAGGGATTGATTGTCTTCTACACTTGTCAAAGTACACATCCTCTAAATGGTAGAAACAGGATTTTAAACTTGGTTATTTGATTTTTAATTTCATGCTGCATTGTTTGAAGATGTACCATCACATAATACTGAGCCACTACTTTGAACATGATACTGTTGTGAGAAGCATGGGAGAATTTATGAAATAAATTATACTATATAGTTGTTAAGTCAGGACTTGTCAAATATCGAGTTTAGAAAGCTCTATCTGCAACTTCAAATGCTACATATATTTAGAAAATTGATTTTTTTTTTTTTACTAATACAAAGTGTATTTTTTCTTTCCTTCCCAAATAGGCCAAAAATAAATTTAATGCACTGCAAGCAAAACAAGCAGAATTAGAGTACTGCAGACTTACTGAAGCTCTTGTGGCTGAAAAAGAGAAGGAATTTCAGGATTATGCCAGAGAAGTAATTGAATCTGAGTCTGAATCAACAAACAAGTATATTTATCCTCTTGTAAAAGCTGTACAGGAAGGACCTGGAGGTGGTGGTGGGCCAGTTTTTGTGGACAGAGGTGTATTAAGACCCAGCTATCAGGCAAATGATATCACTGGAGTCCAGCTCCCTTTTTATACCTCTCAGGGATCAAAATATAATAATTTTCAAAAGTCTAAGGGAAGGCTAGGTTTTACATGGTAGAAAAAAGTTTATTTTTAAGAAGACTAAGTCATAGCTAATATTATGAGCTACAAATTCAAGTGAATTATATGCTTATAATTTGTTAATAAAGCTGCTTTTCATCTAAGTACAATTATGTCTGATCTGATTCGTCCCCATTCAAGATTAAGTCAGATTCCATTTTTTATTTTGATAAAACACATACACAACCAAATGTATAATTTTAGCCATTTAAGAATATTCAGTGGCATTAAGTATATTCTTAATATTGTACAACCTGCACCTATTAGTACACAACTGCTCTGATCTGGTAATTTGATAAAAGAAACCATAGCTAAAATTTGTGGCAAAGATGTAAACTGGAACTAGGACGTTTTGGGTATTGAGAGGACTTGGTGGGGTGGGGGAAGTGTAAAAATTATGAATCCACACTTAAAAAAGAAACACAGTACTAGGTTAGGAAGTATGTTTAGGAAAGAAACCTAGAAAGCAATGAAAATAGAAAAAGCACATTGAAACTAAAAGTATTTTAATAACAAATTTGTACAGTCCATATGAAGCACTCACATTTTACATATTCTCCTGGCTTAATAAAACATTTAAAAACACTCCAGAATTTGAGAGTTTAATAATATTCACCTGCTAACACATATAAACCACTGAATGGTCAGAACGTTTTTACTTAAGCATATATATTTTCAGTGACTAACTCTCAAGTTAACTAGGTTAATTTTCCCTAAATGTCTAATTTAAATAAAACCAAAAATAAACAAGAAACCAAAAACTAGACAATCTGTTTTACAAACTCAATTAACATTTATATGGCTTTACAATGGTAAGTGTTATATTAAAGCTGGCAGGCACAGAATATAATACAGTGTTCCTGCTGCTGAGAAATTTGGAGGAATTAAAAAGCAAATAGTAGCATTCCAGTTGACAGAAATGCAAATTCCATGTATAACCTTAAAAGTCTGCTGAGGCAAAAGACACCCTGCAATGTGAAGCACTATGATTAAACAGTTACACTAGAACTTATTCCTAAACCTGGAAATTGTCACTGCTGGCTAAATTCTTAAAAGAAGTTCAACATTGTTAAACTCTTTGCTCAGTTTTTTCCTAATACAATTTCTGTGGGTAAAATAAAAGTATTATTTTAATTGATTTATCTTCATTATTTAGCTTTTAATAAAAATAAAGGCCGAATAAGCTAATACAATGATTTAAAAAATACAAAAACAAACTGTTTATGATAGTATAGTTTATTTTATACAATGTTTAACTATAAAAGTTGATAGTTTCAGAGTTTAAATTCTGTAAAATGCAGTTTGCAGAAAACAGTTTAACAGTTACTAGACTCTAATGATAAGAGAAGCAGCATTTTGAAACTAATTATACAATTGTAACAACAGCTTTATTCCTAAATTTCATTAAAAAAATATACATCACAGTGACTTCTGAGCTAGGAAAAGAAGTGCATTAACTTCATTTGTTTTTCCCTTCTGTAAAGAGAGCAGCCATAACTTTTAATATACCCACATACAAATACCCAATTCATTTATCCTTCAAAATACTATAAACACACAAAGGGGGAACAAAATATACAGCATGTGCTTTTGGTAAACAGGAATTTGCTTGAAAAAGGGGGGCGGGGCAGACACACAAATCAATCCCACCACTCCCCCCAGTACATAAAAACAAACAAAACCCCTCAACAACTCCTTTCTCCAACCTTGCTGATGGAATTTTTCAAATTAAAGGTTCAAAGTGTGATGAAAAATACTGCCACCCAGAGTAAAGCAAAGTCAACTACTAAAACCATACTAATTTGTTCCACACACTAACCTGAAAACAAATTAGAACTGTCAGTAATTACTACTACTGAAAACATGAGAAGCCCAGTGTGTTCCCGTCCCCAATATTAAGAAATTTTTACTTTCAGTTTCATATCTTCCACTGAGTACAGAATCAAAGGCCATTAGGCAAAGCCAATATGAATCAATATTACACTTGTGCAAAGATGGATTTATAAGACAAATTCTTTGAAACTTCTGTGAGGGATCTGATTAAGAAACTTAGAAACTACAATGCTCTATGAACTCACTACCTATAGAGTAATTTAAAAATGTTTTAAAGCAACCTAGTAGCTTCTCTACAAGCTCTTTAACATTAATCGCTCTGCAGTGTCAATTTCTGTGGCAGATGGTTTACCCAGAAAAAGAATTCCCATGAAATAATCATGAAAAAATTTCTCATATATTGCCAATCAAGCAATAAAAACAAACTAAATATCTTTAAGAGGATATTAAATCAAACACACTTTGAGGTAAACTGTAAGCTCAAACGTAACTATTATCAATTTGGCAGTAAAGAATTAAATAGTTGACTTTTAGGAAAACAGAGTTGTTCAAAGTAAAAACTAAAGGTTGCACAACTATTAAAAATGTAATGAAAGGATCATTTGATTGGTGTACTATTCAGATGCAAAGGCAGATGAGGTACAATTAATGCTGTTTGATCATTTTCTAAATGTTATTTATATTCTGAAAATAAAATCTGATTGTCATCTCTCACTTCAACTCCTTCACATATCTGTTCTATTGTAAAAACAGCGAACAAAGTTTTTTTTTAAAGGCTTATAAATAATGTTTAGCATGGAATTGCTTCTTTGATGACCAAAACAGAATACTACTTAACGAAATTACTATTTTTTCCCCCTATGGTTACTTGTCTATAATTCTTAGTGGATAAAGCTCCGGGATCAGACAATATAGAAGTATTTTTACTTAGCATGTTTTTTTTTTAATATAATTATTAGAAATCCTTTCTTAAACAGCACCTTTCTTGAAGCTCAAATAGTTTAACAAAGACTTTTTAAATGCAGTTTACTGAATTTAAGACAAACAATAACTAATTTAAAATATATTAACATTATACAGCTTGGGGACTCAAGACTCAATTATCTCTAAGGTTTGTGGTCAAAGTCTCTAAGGAATCAACCACCCTGGATTATCATAAACATCTATTACTTTTACCATCAGGAAAAAAATTTGGTAAGACTCTGCTACGGATATTTGTTTCAAGATATTGCAAACAATCATTACCCTATTTGTTATATAAATGGCTACCACAATGCCAAATGTATCATTACTGTATTAATCAATAACGGGAATTATGCTAATAAGCATTGCTTTGCTCAGTACAAATAACATTGAGTAGCTACTGGGTTTACGAAGGAGCTACCTTGGTAACAGAGTAGGTATTTGACACTACTGACAAATAGTAAAGTACAAAAGCACTCTAGAGGCAACTACTAATTGGAATTCTGAAATTTCTTTTCAAATGAGGCAGGTTTTGTGTTTACTGTATGTTCAACATTTTATTTAGAAGAGAAATTACAGAATAAAAGGCCACACATCACTAAAATAGCAATATACCACACACAAAATTCTAAACGGACTTTGGATATCTTTAGTGTTTCACACTATAAGCTATCAAATTTTGCAACTCTCTACTCTATGTGGCAATGCTATACATGCCAAGTTAAAATAATGATTAACAGTTACGGTATAAAGCCCCCTGAATAGAAGAAACCAGAGTCATAAACATGCTACAGCCTACTGTGATACACAGATAAAAAAGATGCATTTTCTTGCCAGTTGAAGCTCACAGTTATGAGAGTTAGAGAAGTCAGTTCAAGTTAAAAAAAAAAAAAAAACATGCAACATTAATACTCAACTCTATATAGGTCAGTGGCCCAAAAAGAGAAATCTAAGTTAATGTGTCAATACTAACAATTTTTAGAATCTGTCTAACATAAAGACCTGCACAAGTGGTATGTTTTAGTGAGAAAACTATTTTTTTCATTTTAGAGAAGGGTAATGGTAATAATAATAATCAAACATTCCCCCAAAGCAAGTTTCATCTCTTCAGACCAACAGCAACACAGAATTGAGAATTACAACCTGATCTTCAAGGTACAGTTCTTGTCAGATGCTGTGTAACAGCAAGCCAAGCCCAATCAGTACATCAACTGAAAAAAATACTCAACTATATTTATAGACAGTGAAGTAAAACAAAACTAAAGAGGAAAAATATTAATATGAAACAAGCTACCGGTAGAAATACAAAGAGTAACATGAAGTGCAATATAAATAACTATCTATTTTAAAGCACAAATTACTATAAAATCAAAAGTAATGACTTAATATCTCAAGTTATTAGGGTCCCACTTCTGTGTAATTAAAAGCTGCTGCTGCAAGCCTCTGTTATAAATGCAATAGAAAAATCTACACAAGATTTCTTCTACCTAGTGGCTTCTAAGGTTACTTTAATCATGAGAAACACAAGCTTTTGTAACAATGTATTCCAACAATCAGTTATGTTTGTTTCCAACTGGCCGATCACACAAATCAGGGTGTAGAATAGCATGTTTGCTACTGGCTGATTGTTGCAACACAAAAATGCATACATGAAATAGTTAAACACAGCACACAGTATTACACCAAAGTGTTTTTCTCATTTCAAGTTTATTAAAACTTTTGCAGTACAAATTATCCAGGTTGCAGATTATCAAAAGATTGACTCAATAAAGTCCACATTGGAAAAAAAAAAAAAAAAAAAGACAAACATAAACCCAAAACAATGAAAAGAAAACAACATAAAGGGGATTCATCAGCAAGTCTCTAAAACTTAAAATTTGAGACAGAATGGAAATAAGTTTATATACCTCATTCATCCACTTTTGTCTTCATCTGTTCCAGGGCTTGATTCATGATCAAATTTTTTATTTTTATCATGTGTGTGGTCATTTTCTTGACCCTTTGATTTTTGGTTTTCTTTTTCCACTGAGGATCTGGTCTTCTCATCCTCCTTATTTTTCAAAGTTGAGAACTTTAATTCATTGTCCTGACTACTTTGTTTCATTTTTGAGAACGGACTTTGATCTCTATCAGCCTTTTTTTCCCTGTTACTATTTGAGCTACTATGATCACGATTTTTAGAGTACATTCTCTTCTCACCCTCAGAATTCTCTTTTCTGTGTGAACTTTTACTTTCTTGGTTTCTGTATTTTTCTTTGTTTCTGCTTTGACTTTCTTCTCTCTCTGAGCTCCGTGAATCTCTCCTCCTTCTCCTCCTGTCTTTACTTCTTGATCTTCCTGGCGTTGCTCTTCTGTCTCGGCTCCGTGACCTTCCTCTTCTCCTGTACTCCTGTTCTCTGTATCTGTGATACTCCTTGCTTCTGCTGCGATCTCGGTCATGGCTTCTAGACCGCACTCTTCTGCTCCTCTCCCTACTTCTGCTTCGTTCCCTTGTTCTACTATTGTAACTGTGTTTGCCTTTAGTTACATCGCGTTCTCTACTCCTAGACTGTGCACGTCTGTCCTTGTCCTTACTTTTATTATGATCATGCTCATTGCTTTTGGATTCTAACTGTTTAGACTTCTCTTTACTTCTACTCCTTTCCTGATCTTTTCCTTTAGGATCAGACTTTTCTTTTTCTTTAACATTCTCATGATCCCTTTCTTTACTCCTTGACCTCATCCTCTTTTCTTCATGTCTATTATGCTTTGTATCTCTTTCCTTACTCTTGGATTTCTCTTTGCTCTTACTCCTACTTTTCGATTTGGCCCTTTTCTTTACCTTGTTTTTATATTTATCATCTTTTTCTGAATTTCTTCTGATGTCTCTCTCTTTGCTGTTAGATTTATGATCTTTAACTTTCTTTTCCTTTTCACTTTTTCTGTTTGGACTCTCAGAAATATGCCTATGATCAGTTATTTTTTTCTCTTTTACTCTAACTGGGCTTCTTTGATTTTCTTTTATTTCATTTAACTCACTCCTAAAAAATGAAGAAAAAAAGTTTTGGGGAAACTTTATTAGGAAAACAGTGGTGTCCATTATTGCTGAAATGATATTCTATTTTCCTTAAGACATTCAGAAACAATTGAAATGGCTTTAAATGAAATAATTTTAAATAGTTAAAAAAATACTTGTTACTACATTTGAAATAAGAGTTAAATCTTACTTATCCCCTTTGATCCATCTTTCACCACTTGATACCCTCATTCTTTGAGCTCTCTGCATCTCCTGCCTCCAATGTGGAGGAGTCTCACTACGTCTGAAACGATCCCTGGATCTGGATCTAGAAGGAGTTCGATAACGCTTTAAAAAAAGAGGGGAAAAATTAATATATAAAAATATAAAAGCATTATAACAATTGCTAAAGTGTACGTATTTCTAGGTTCAAAAAAATGTCTGATATTTCCATGCCTTCTAAAATAACTAAATTTCCCAATTTTCAGGTAGGAAATCAATGAGGCATAATGTGGTTTGATATCTTTGCTTTCATTGCTAATGAAATGTGTGTTTATATGTTCTTGTTTTAAATATGTCTTGGGTTTAAGTTCTAAAACAGTAAATATCGATAGCTATATCCCACATCAACAAAAGCTCTTTTGAATCCTCAATCATTTTTAAGAGTGTAAAGAGGTCCGAAGACAAAAAAGTTTGAGAACTGACATGAGAATAGTTAGGAAGCCATTTATAGTTCAGAGAATATACAATGGTGAACTGAACTAAGATGGCAGGAGTGGAGCTTGAGAGAAGCAGATAGATTTCAGAGTATTTAGGAGGTTGAGGTCGAACAGACAGGATTTGGTGATGGATAAGTTATATAAGGTAGGAAAGAAAGGGGAGAAACAAAATGATTCTTGGGCTTCAGGTTTAAGTGCTTGCACAGGTGGTAGTGTCTGTCACTGAGACCAGAAATCTAAAGGAGGGTCAGGCCTGAAGAAGTGTTTAGGCTTACCATTGTATATGATGAGTTTAAAGTGCCCATTAGGCACCTAAATGGTTATCAAATAAACCTTTGATGCCAGAAAGGCAGATGAAAAACTGACAGTTATCAGCATACAGGTACCCAGTGAAGTTACGAGAGTGATTATATTGCCCAAGAAGCATATGCAGAGTGAGAAGAGTTAGAACCCTGAGGTACTACAATATTTAAACATCAGGTAGAGAAGAGCATGAACTAGCATTGGAAATTTAAGACAGACTGGCCAGAGACAGGAAGAAAAGATGATGGAAGCAAAGGGAAAAGAGTATTACAAGGAGGGAGATTAAATAAGACAAAGACTGAAAGGATCCAATGGATTCTGTGACTTGGAACTGACCATAAAGCAAGTGCTGTTTTCAGCAGAATGGCAGAAGACAAACTGAAATGGCTGAGGAATGAGTAGGAAGTGAAGAAATAATATACTAAGTATAGCCACGTTGGTTAAAAGTTTTGAAAAAACAAGAAGATATTTAAATTCTGATGAGGAGAATCCAGTGAAGAGAAAGAGTATGAAATATAAGAATAGGGTTAATTTTTAACAAGCATAGGGACACAGTGGTCAGGAAGTAACAAAGGGGTACAAGAAAGACCTCAATCTCATTTTATACCATGTACATGTAAAATCCATTAACATCCCATGGATTTTCAATGTGGAAGAACCAACACAAAGAAGTTACTATAAAAAGAGAACATATAATTCATCATCCGTATCTACTCTAAATTTTAACTACTTATGTATAAAACAATACTTAAGAAACACTCTAGGATTATTTAAGATAAATGCAATACTATTAGGACTTCTGGGAAAAGAATCACCTACCCTTGGTCCTCTTCCTTTAATTTTCCTGCCAGACCTAGTAACTAAAAGTCGCCTCTGGTATGAAGCAGGCTGGGAGTTAAGTAGATTACTAGAAGGAAGCAGAGGGAAAATTAAAAAACATTATTTTATAAAAATAAATCTGGAGAACATAGCTTTACTGATCTAAACTAATAAATTTAAAGACTTACATATATAATCAGTGGTTCTCAACCAGGAATGTTATCAATCCTAGTAGTTATCTGGAAAAGTATGGGAGCATTTTTACAACTGTCAATGACTAGAGGGTGCTATTGGTACCGAGTGACAAGTCAGGAATGCTAAAATCGTGTAATGTGTGTAGATGAAGAACTATCCTGTTCCCAAATGCCAACTGTGTCCTGTTGAGAAACACTGTTATATAATCATCACTAAGATGAAGTCAACTTGATAGTGCTAAGGAACTCAGAGTAGGCTACATGCTGTTGAGAGAACAATTTTAAAGCTATCTGATTCTAAATTATCTTACTATCCTATAAGCAGTTGTTCACTGGTAATAAAACTATAGAGAAATGTAATTAATGTGAATTAAACAGAGACAAGATGGTCTGAATTAGCAAAATGTTTAATATCATGCTTTATACCAGAAAGGGAAACTATTTATTTTCAAATAATAATGAGTTAATATTTAATTAGCACTAACAATATCTGTGTATGTTATATCTGAAAAATGCATTCTAAAGTAGTTCAAATATCTTCTCCTTAATGTTTACTTCCTTGGAAACACAATTTCCTATTAACTGAGTAAACTCAATCCAATCCATCAAAATTATCCCAATTCAAGTAACCAAGACTTACTTTTATATTTTTACTGTATTGTGAAAGTATAGGGAGAATGTTCAGAATTTTACCACTTTTAAATACATTATTTCCAATTATAAATAAGAGAAAGATACCCATCTTCTTATCTATCTTTGGACATAATTATTAAAATGATTCATAAAGAACCAACAACTTCTAATACTAATAATGTGAACTTATGTAGAAAAATTTTCAAAGTACTTGAATATGCTGTCAATTTTCAATACCACAATATTGTAAACCAGGCAAGGAAAACAGCATTTTCCCCCATCAGACAAACTGAAAAATAAAGGTTCTTACTTGCTTAAAAGTTTAATGTATACAAATAACAGAGTAAAACACCTGTTTTAAATGGAGTTTGTTTGGAATGCCACTTAACAATATCTTTTTGCCATTTGCAGTGCTTGTTTTTTTTTTTTTAATTAATGTAACTTTTATTCAAAAATCTGTCTGAATTAAGTCAATTTATCTTTTCAGCTATGTGGTTAGCAAAAAGGAGCCTTGCTAACATTATCCTATTAAGAAATTTCAATCTTGGGACAAGGTCACCAATTAAATCTTATCTAAAATAAGCAAAAATGGTTTTTTAAAAAAGAAAGGTTCTGTGGTAGAGAATGTAGGGCAGTTTATAAAATAAACATATTCACATACCACTCTCTCTCTCTCTCCCTGTTCTTCCTTTCTTTTTCATCAGCTTTAGGAGGACTTTTTCTCATTAGGAATCTATTTTCAGGTATTGGAGGGATTTCTTCTGGACGAACAGTAGACTGGGGTTGTGCTTCAAGATTTTCAGCCTCACTTTCACTAGATGCGCTTTAAAAGAAACACACACAACAAATTCCACTTGGTTATTATGTACCTACCCCGATTTTCCAATTGTTGGTATTTCTTTCCTTTGTAATATGTACAATATATGCATCATTCTGTCCCCCATCTCTGACCAAAAATGCAATTACATGGGGAAAATACGCATTCCTCTGACAAACCAACCAGAAACCAAAACCAAATGTTTCTGTTATCACATTCTCAAAAAATATTTTCCAATAAAATGGAACCAAAATATGATACTTCATGTGCAATGCCCTCTGATAAATTTAAAATACTTGAAAATATAAAGAAACTGCTTTAGAGGCAACAGGTTTATAAAGATGAGTTTTAGTACAACCATAGATTATTTCAGACAAAACAGGAAAGAAAAGAAATACGCTGACATTATCTGCTTTCTACCCTATGCTATCATAGGAGGAAAAAAAATAAAGAACAAAAAAGCGAGAGACTGCTACAGAAAATAAGAAAACAGTCATTGGTTTCCTATAATTCTCACTAATCTTATATTCCTCCCATAAAATACAAACCTATATAACCAAAAGGTCATTGAATTCAGACAAAATGAACTGAATGGTTTAGTTGAAAATTAAAATGAATGTTCCCAAATTTAATCTATACACTGTAGAATATCAAAATGGTCTTATACTTCATGCTATGAAACATTTCTCACTATATTCATGTTCCATATAATTGATCCAAAATCCCAACAGATTTATATATAAACAGAAGGGAATTAGAATACAAAGTCAGTACTGTAAAAGTAAATTAAGACCTTTTCTTGCTTTTCTTTCGCTTCTTCTTTTCTTTCTTGTGTTTACGAGAATTTTTCCTATGTTTCTTCTTTCTTTTTTTTGATTTCTCTTCAGAAGCACTTTCAGAATCAGAAGAATCAGAAGAGGACTGAGAATCGCTTGAACTATCTGAGTCACTGGATGATGATGAGGAGGAGGAGGAGGATTTATGCCTTTTCTTTTCTTCTTTCCTAGCTTTAATAAAAAGCAAAACGGTTTGGTGAACACTTTTTAGACAAACTTTGTAAGTGGAAGTTTAGATTTTTTTTGCAGATTCTCAAAGTCCAGTATTTAACACTTAGCTCATCCAGCTATTTGACCTGAGGGGTACAGGAAAGGAGTTAAGACTCAAGATTAGAATCCAGATCTCCAGACTCAAGGGTCAGAGTTATATTTATATCTAAAGAATTCTGGAAAAGTAATAGGTAAATCTAAAACATTAAACTAAGTTAATTTTAGGAATCATACGAATAACATACTTTTTTAAAGGCACAGAAATAACACTCAAGAATCCCAGATTCTAATCTTTTTGTGGTTTTCAACTTTTTCTCTTATTATCAATATTGGAAGTACAACTGTAGGAGAGAAGTAATAGAAAAAATACTATGCATGAATGTGGAAAGATAAGAAACACGATTCCACTGGCATAGGCTTATTCAATGCCTGAGTATTCCTCTAATGATTAAGAAATTTAGCTTTGGCTGAACAGCAGACTTACAACAGGGGGTAGTGGTAGTCATTTGCCAATGATTAATAAATATGTTTTGGGGTCTCTACAAAAAGTAATTTCAAATTTAAATTTTATTTTGGGTTAAGGAAGTTTAATTTTAAAAGGGGTCCCAAAACTCAAATGCTTTAAGGATGAGGAAACTAACAGAAATAAGTGAGGTTAACCAGGAAATGGAGGAAGATATGACTGACTGGACAGAGCTTCGCCAACCTAACAGTATTCTAATTCCAACCATGGTGGACTTAAAGAAGTGAATTCAACAATCTGATTAAAAAATGGGCAGAGGACCTGAATAGACATTTTCCCAAAGGAGACATACAGATGCCAACAGGCACATGAAAAGATGCTCAACATCACTAATCATCAGAGAAATGCAAATCAAAACAATGAGATAGCACCTCACACCTGTCAGAATGGCTATTATCAAAAAGACAACACATAACAAGCATTGGCGAGGATGTGGAGAAAAGGGACCCCTTGTGCACTGTTTGTGAGAATGTAAATTGATATAGCCAGTATGGGAAGTAGCATGGAGGATCCTCAAGAAGTTAAAATAGCAGTGCCATATGACCCAGCAATTCTATTTCTGGGTATTTATCCAAAAAAAACTAAAACACTAATTCTGAAAGATATATGCAACTCAACCTTCACTGCAGCATTATTTACAATAGCCAAGATATGGAAGCAACCTAAGCGTCCATCGATATGTGAATGGATAAAGAAGATGTAGCGCGTGTACACACACACACGCGTGCACGCGCAATGGAATATTACTTAGCCATAAAAAAGGAAGGACCTCCTACCCCTTGTGACAAAATGGATGGATCTAGAGAGTATTATGCTAAGTGAAATAAGTCAGACAGAAAAAGGCAAATACTGTGTGATTTCAATTATATGTGGAATCTAAAAAAACAAAACAAATGAACAAACATAACGGAACAGAAACAGACTCATAGATACAGTGAAGAAACTAGTGGTTGCCAGAGGAGAAGGCGATTAAGGGGGTGGGGAAATAGGTTTATGGGATTAAGAGGTACAAACTTCCAGTTATAAAATAAGTCATAGGGATGTAGTGTAGAGCACAGGGAATATAGTCAATAATATTGTAATATCTCTGTATGGTGACAGAGAATAACTAGACTTATTATGGTGATCATTTTGTAATGTATAAAAATATCAAATCACTGTTGTATACCTGAAATCAATAGGATATTTTCAGTCCATTATGCCTTAATTAAAAAAGAAGTAAGTGAATTCAGGCTAAAGCTGGGACAATATTGATATATGGATAACTACAATACAGTGGAACAGAAAATACATTAGAATCCATCAGTTCATAATGATATAGGTAAATAAAATATAAATCATTTATCCTTCTTATCGTATATGAACTGTTCCACTGGCTAACCAAATAGAAGATGAAGGGAAGATGCTCTTTATCAAAAGTACTCCAAGAATAAATGAATAAGGAATTACAGAGTTAGAATATCACCATTTCACAACTCCTAAGGAGACACTGCCCACCAATGGCCACTGCAGAGCACAGAGACAACCTGTCCTAAGTGACTCTTGCTCCCATCAAATAGAATTTAAAAAAATCAAAACTATATCTGATCCATTTTCTAGATCTAACTACAAAGATATATGAAACAGAAGCACAGAAGGAACACATTACATAACAGAAGGATGCAATCCGTAAAATTCAGTGTGTGCAATAACGGGAAAGAAACACTACAGGACAAATGACCTAGCTTGTTCAACAAATAAATCTCAAGAAACATAAAAAGAAATGGTGGGATAATCTATTAAAAACAAAAAAAATTTACAACACCAACCCAAATGTTTGAACCTGATTTGGATTCAAATTCGAACATCAAAAAATTAACATTAACTAAACAATTAGAAATTTGAACACTGTAAGGATTTCTGACATTTAGGAACATATGTGTATATATGTCTGCATATGATTATGGTACGGTTATTTTTTTCAAAAGAGTCACCTTTTAGAGATAGTGAAATATTTATCAATAAAATGTTATGCCTAGAATTTGCTTCAAACAGGAAATGGAGTACTGTCCAAGGACAGGTAACATGAGATTAGCCATAAATTAACTGGTAAAGATGGGTAATGAACATAGGTGATTTGTTATACAATTTCAATCACTTTTGTATATGTTAGTATTTTCCATAATTAAAAAAATATCAAAGAGGACAAAGAAAATATCTTTGGACTGACTGTTGGCTGTTTACAGACCTTAATTGAAAGGGTTAACAGCTGGTTTGTAACCTTTCTGTTAGCTTCAGAACACCTGAGGATTTGGCACTTGGTTGGCACTTGGCCAAATTATTCCTGAAACTTATTTACTTATTTATGACTGCACTGGGACCTTCTCTACTTGTGATGAGTGGGGGCTAACTCTTCATTGTGGTGCACAGGCTTCTCATTGTGGTGGCTTCTCTTGTTGCGGAGCACAGGCTCTAGGCGTGCAGGCTTCAGCAGTTGTGGCACACAGGATCAGTAGTTGTGGCACACGGGCTTAGTTCTAAGCTCCACAGCGTGTGGGATCTTCCCGGACCAGGGATCGAGCCAGTGTCCCTCCCCTGTATTGGCAGGAGGATTCCTAACCACTGCACCACCAGGGAAGTCCCTCTTGAAACTCTTAACTCAGAATTTATAGGAGTGTACTGAGTTACAGAGATAAATGAGAATCTGGCTGGAGTCACTGTGTACTTGCCCAAGGGTCTGTGGTTCACTGTTAAGATTATTTCTCTGATACCGAAGAGATGCTGCTGAACTGGAGAATGGGAACAAGGTATAAAAGCTGAAGGAACTCAAGAGGTAATAGCTTCAATGAACTTATTAGGTAGTCTTCGTCACCCAGTCATGCTCCTCAGGACCACGAACCTATTAAGCTGAGATGCCTAGGATATATGCAAGCTCTGCCTAGAACTCATGACATCTCTAATATGAGGCTGCTGTTCAAGCTGTGCTGTTTCCTGTCCTATATCCTTTCTTAATGATAAATAAGCTTAGTGCTGAGTGAAGCCTATCTTGTCTCATGAGTCCAATTGTTAATCTGATACCAAAACCACTGTTGATGGTGAGGCAGTATGGGTATGCAAACTGAAAAACCTACTTGCATACACTAAAAACCTGACGGGGGGGAGAATCAAACTTAAAGAAACCTAAGGAAGAAAATAAATTCATAATGCATATGAGTAACTCTAAATACAAATATCTGAGGCCATATAATATGGAGACAAAATAAAAATATTCCACATAAGCACAGAATACAGCTGTTAAAATTACTTGACAAAACATAGTAATGCTCTTCCCCATGATTAACAAAGCTTTATTCACCAGCTCCAATTTATATTTATTTTGCATTGTGACTCTTTCCTGAGAAATACACTGAAGTTGGTTTCGTTAAAAGGCAAGCCCGAGAAGCAAGAAGAACTGCAGAGTCCTGCAGCCTGTGCAACAAAAACCACATTCACAGAAAGACAGACAAAATGAAAAGGCAGAGGACTATGTACCAGATGAAGGAACAAGATAAAACCGCAGAAAAACAACTAAATGGAGATAGGCAAACTTCCAGAAAAAGAATTCAGAATAACGATAGTGAAGATGATCTGGGACCTTGGAAAAAGAATGGAGGCAAAGATCGAGAAGATTTAAGAAATGTTTAACAAAGACCTAGAAGAATTAAAGAACATAACCTAGAAGAATTAAAGAACAAACAAACAGAGATGAACAATACAATAACTGAAATGAAAAATACACTAGAAAGAATCAACAGCAGAATAACTGAGGCAGAAGAATGGATAAGTGACCTAGAAGACACAATGATGGAATTCACTGCCACGGAACAGAATAAAGAAAAAAGAATGAAAAGAAATGAAGACAGCCTAAGAGACCTCTGGGACAACATTAAACACACCAACATTCGCATTACAGGGGTCCCAGAAGGAGAAGAGAGAGAGAAAGGACCAGAGAAAATATGTGAAAAGATTACAGTCGAAAACTTCCCTAACATGGGAAAGGAACTAGCCACCCAAGTCCAGGAAGTGCAGTGAGTCCCATACAGAATAAACTCAAGGAGAAACACGCTGAGACACACAGTAATTAAACTGGCAAAAATTAAAGACACAGAAAAATTATTGAAAGCAGCAAGGGAAAAATGACAAATAACACACAAGGAAACTGCCATAAGGTTAACAGCTGATTTCTCAGCAGAAACTCTACAAGCCAGAAGGGAGTGGCATGATATACTTAAAGTGATGAAAGGGAAGAACCTACAACAAAGATTACTCTATCTGGTAAGGATCTCACTCAGATTCGATGGAGAAATCAAAAGCTTTACAGACAAGCAAAAGCTAAGAGAATTCAGTACCACCAAACCAGCTCTACAACAAATGCCAAAGGAACTTCTCTAAGTGGGAAACACACGAGAAGAAAAGGACCTACAAAAACAAACCCAAAACAATTAAGAAAATGGTCATAGGAACATACATATGGATAATTACCTTAAACGTGAATGGATTAAATGCCCCAAACAAAAGACACAGGTTTGCTGAATGGATACAAAAACAAGACTCATATATATGCTGTCTACAAGAGACCCACTTCAGACCTAAGGACACATACAAACTGAAAGTCAGGGGATGGAAAAAGATATTCATGCAAATGGAAATCAAAAGAAAGCTGGAGCAGCAATACTCATATCAGATAAAATACATTAAAATAAAGAATGTTACAAGAGACAAGGAAGGACACTACATAACGATCAAGGGATCAATCCAAGAAGAAGATATAACAGTTATAAATATATATGCACCCAACATAGGAACACCTCAATATATAAGGCAACCGCTAACAGCTGTAAAGGAGGAAATCGACAGTGACACAATAATAGTGGGGGACTTTAACATCTCACACCAATGCACAGATTATCCAAACAGAAAATTAATAAGGAAACACAAGCTTTAAATGACACAATAGACCAGACAGATTTAATTGATATTTATAGGACATTCCATCCAAAAACAGCAGATTACACTTTCTTCTCAAGTGCACATGGAACATTCTCCAGGATCGATCACATCCTGGGTCACAAATCAAGCCTCAGTAAATTTAAGAAAATTGAAATCATATCAAGCATCTTTTCCGACCACAACGCTATGAGATTAGAAATGAATTACAGGGGAAAAAACGTAAAAAAAACCAAACACATGGAGGCTAAACACTACTTTACTAAATAACCAAGAGATCACTGAAGAAATTAAAGAGGAAATAAAAAAATACCTAGAAACAAATGACAATGAAAACATGACGATCCAAAACCAATGGGCTGCAGCAAAAGCAGTTCTAAGAGGGAAGTTTATAGCTATACAAGCCTACCTCAAGAAACAAAAATCTCAAACAAATAATCTAACCTTACCCCTAAAGGAACTAGAGAAAGAAGAACAAACAAAACCCAAAGGTAGCAGAAGGAAAGAAATCATTAAGATCAGAGCAGAAATAATTGAAATGGAAACAAAGAAAACCATAGCAAAGATCAATAAAACTAAAAGCTGGTACTTTGAGAAGATAAACAAAATTGATAAACCATTAGCCAGACTCATCAAGAAAAAGCAGGAGAGGACTCAAATCAATAAAATTAGAAATGAAAAAGGAGAAGTTACAACAGACACTGCAGAAATACAAAGCATCCTAAAAGACTACTACAAGCAACTCTATGCCAATAAAATGGACAACCTGGAAGAAATGGACAAATTCTTAGAAAGGTATAACCTTCCAAGACTGAACCAGGAAGAAACAGAAAATATGAACAGACACAAGTAATGAAATTGAAACTGTGATTAAAAATCTTCCAACAAACAAAAGTCCAGGACCAGATGGCTTCACAGGTGAATTCTATCAAACATTTAGAGAAGAGCTAACACCCATCTTTCTCAAACTCTTCCAAAAAATTGCAGAGGAAGGAACACTTCCAAACTCATTCTACAAGGCCACCATCACCCTGATACCAAAACCAGACAAAGATAGTACAAAAAAAGAAAATTACAGACCAATATCACTGATGAATATAGATGCAAAATTCCTCAACAAAATCCTAGCAAACAGAATTCAACAGCACATTAAAAGGATCATACACCATGATCAAGCGGGATTTATCCCAGGGATGCAAGGATTCTTCAATATATGCAAATCAATCAATCTGATACAACATATTAACAAATTGAAGAATAAAAACCATATGATCATCTCAATAGATGCAGAAAAAGCTTTTGACAAAATTCAACACCCATTTATAATAAAAACACTCCAAAAAGTGGGCATAGAGGGAACCTATCTCAACATAATAAAGGCCATATACGACAAACCCACATCCAACATCATTCTCAATGGTGAAAAACTGAAAGCATTTCCTCTAAGATCAGGAATAAGACAAGGATGTCCACTCTCACTGCTATTATTCAACATAGTTTTGGAAGTCCTGGCCATGGCAATCAGAGACAAAAAAGAAATAAAAGGAATACAGATTGGAAAAGAAGAAGTAAAACTGTCACTGTTTGCAGATGACATGATACTATACATAGAGAATCCTAAAGATGCCACCAGAAAACTACTAGAGCTAATCAATGAATTTATTAGTAAAGCTGCAGGATACAAAATTAATGCACAGAAATCTTTCATTCCTATACACTAATGATGAAAACTCTGAAAGAGAAATTAAGGAAACACTCCCACTTACCACTGCAACAAAAAGAATAAAATACCTAGGAATAAACCTACCTAGGGAGACAAAAGACCTGTATGCAGAAAACTATAAGACACTGAGGAAAGAAATTAAAGATGATACCAACAGATGGAGAGATATACCATATTCTTGGATTGGAAGAAGCAATATTGTGAAAATGACTCTACTACCCAAAGCAATCTACAGATTCAACGCAATCCCTATCAAATTACCAATGGCATTTTTTACGGAACTATAACAAAAAATCTTAAAATTTGTATGGAGACACAAAAGACCCCGAATAGCCAAAGCAGTCTTGAGGGAAAAAAACGGAGCTGGAGGAATCAGACTCCCTGACTTGAGACTATACTACAAAGCTACAGTAATCAAGACAGTATGGTACTGGCACAAAAACAGAAACATACATCAATGGAACAAAAGGGAAAGCCCAGCGATAAACCCATGCACCTATGGTCAACTAATCTATGACAAAGGAGGTAAGGATATACAATGGAGAAAAGACAGTCTCTTCAACAAGTGGTGCTGGGAAAACTGGACAGCTACATGTAAAAGAATGAAATTAGAACACTCTCTAACACCATACGCAAAAATAAGCTCCAAATGGATTAAAGACCTAAATGTAAGACTGGACACTATAAAATTCTTAGAGGAAAACATAGGAAGAACACTCTTTGACACAAATCACAGCAAGATCTTTTTTGATCCACCTCCTAGAGTAATGGAAATAAAAACAAAAGTAAACAAATGGGACCTAATGAAACTTAAAAGCTTTTGCACAGCAAAGGAAACCATAAACAAGACAAAAAGACAACCCTCAGAATGGGAGAAAATATTTGCAAATGAATCAACGGACAAAGGATTAATCTCTAAAATACATAAACAGCCCATGCAGCTCAATATTAAAAAAACAAACAACCCAATCCAAAAAGGGTCAGAAGACCTAAATAGACGTTTCTCCGAAGAAGACATACAGATGGCCAAGAAGCACATGAAAAGCTGCTCAACATCATTAATTTAATTAGAGAAATGCAAACCAAAACTACAATGAGGTATCACCTTACACCAGTTAGAATGGGCTTCATCAGAAAATCTACAATCAAATGCTGGAGAGGGTGTGGAGAAAGGGAACCCTCTTGCACTGCTGGTGGGAATGTAAACTGATACAGCCACTATGGAGAACAGTATGGAGGTTCCTTGAAAAACTAAAAATAGGGCTTCCCTGGTGCGCAGTCGTTGAGAGTCCGCCTGCCGATGCAGGGGACACGGGCTCGTGCCCCGGTCCAGGAAGATCCCACATGCTGCGGAGCAGCTGGGCCCGTGAGCCATGGCTGCTGAGCCTGTGCTCCAGAACGGGAGAGGCCACAACAGTGAGAGGCCTGCGTACCACAAAAAAAAAAAAAAAAAAAACTAAAAATAGAATTACCATATGATCCAGCAAGACCGCTACTGGGCATATACTCAGAGAAAACCACAATTCAAAAAGACACATGCGCCCCAATGTTCACTGCAGCACTATTTACAATAGCCAGGTCATGGAAGCAACCTAAATGCCCATCGACAGACGAATGGATAAAGAAGTTGTGGTACATATATACAAGGGAATATTACTCAGCCATAAAAAGGAATGAAATTGGGTCATTTGTTGAGGCGTGGATGGATCTAGAGACTGTCATACAGAGTGAAGTAAGTCAGAAAGAGAAAAACAAATATCGTATATTAACGCATATATGTGGAACCTAGAAAAATGGTACAGATGAACCGGTCTGCAGGGCAGAAATTGAGACACAGATGTAGAGAGTAAACATATGGACACCAAGGGCAGAAAGCCGCGGGGTGGTGGTGGTGGTGGTGGTGTGATGAATTGGGCGATTGGGATTGACATGTATACACTGATGTGTATAAAATTGATGACTAATAAGAACGTGCTGTATAAAAAAATAATAATAAATAAGATACAAGGATATATTGTACAACACAGGAAAAAAAAAAAGACCCACTTCAGACCCAGGGACTCATACAGACTGAAAGTGAGGGGATGGAAAACGATATTCCATGCAAATGGAAATCAGAAGAAAGCTGGAGTAGTAATACTCATAACAGATAAAACAGACCTTAAAATAACGTTGTAAGAGATAAAGAAGGACACTACAAAATGATCAAGGGATCAATCCAAGAAAAAGATATAATAATTATAAATATATATACACCAACACAGGAGCACCTCAATCCATAAGGCAAATGCTAACAGCTATAAAAGAGGAAAATGAGAGTGACACAATAATAGTGGGGGACTTTAACACCTCACTTACACCAATGGACAGATCATCCAGACAGAAAGTTAATAAGAAGCACAAGCTTTAAATGACACAATAGACCAGATACATTTAATTGATATTTATAGGACATTCCATCCAAAAATAGCAGATTACACTTTCTTCTCAAGTGTGCATGGAACATTCTCCAGTATAGATCACATCTTGGGTCACAAATCAAGCCTCAGTAAATTTAAGAAAACTGAAATCATATCAAACATCTTTTCTGACCACAACTCTATGAGATTAGAAATAAATTACAGGGGAAAAAATGTAAAAAACACAAACATGTGGAGGCTAAACAATATGTTACTAAATAACCAAGAGATGACTTAAGAAATCAAAGTGGAAATCAAAAAATACCTAGAGACAAATGACGAGAACAGGATGATCCAAAGCCTATGGGATGCAGCAAAAGCCGTTCTAAGAGGGAAGTTTATAGCAATACAATCCTACCTCAAGAAACAAGAAAAATCTCAAATAAACAATCTAACTTTACCAAAAAAAAAAAAAAAAAAAAGCAAGCCCATTCTCCCCACCTAATGTATTAAATATATTTCAAATAACCATTATTTAGTTTTCACTTCACTTCTCATGTAAGCATTTGAGCGAAGCAAAATAACACAACAATATAGAAGACCATAAAAAAGATTTATAACTCTTTTTAGGGTAATATAATCTGCCCAAGTATTAGACAATATGAACTATGAAAGAAAAATAGGGGCTTCCCTGGTGGCGCAGTGGTTGAGAGTCCACCTGCCGATGCAGGGGACACGGGTTCGTGCCCTGGTCCGGGAAGATCCCACATGCCACGGAGCGGCTGGGCCTGTGAGCCATGGCCACTGAGCCTGCGCGTCCGGAGCCTGTGCTCCGCGACGGGAGAGGCCATAACGGTGAGAGGCCCGCATACCGCAAAAAAAATTAATTAATTAATTTTTTAAAAAAGGAAAATAAACTGTGATTTTAGGGAGGATGCCTTGGAATAGAACCTAGAAAGCTCTAAGGTTGAAAGGCTCCCTCTTTTCATGTTTCTCAACATTATTTTTTAGTGAAATTTAATTTATGTCCCCTTTTCCTATGAATCTGCTCAGAAAAAAAAGATAAAATGACTGAGAAAGAACAGTTAAAAACAGAAAAGTAAGAAGAAAAAAATAGAGACATGACAATATCAATATTAGTTCTAACAGAATGTAGCTTGAGTGTCAAAATTTGTGTTAACCTAAATTTAAAAATATGACTTAGGCACATCGGGAATCTGAAATTTTATCCTTCTCAGATCAACAAGTATGTTTAAGTGAACAGTACATAGATATATATTTAACATGATGCCAGGACATGGAGAGAAAGAATTGTAGAGTATAAATGGGGAAGTTCCATAGCAAACTTCTGCCTTCACAGAGTTTACTGTCTATTTGGAAAATAAGACCAACAAGTGTGAATTTAACAGCAAACAGCATCTGAAAACATACATTGAGTTGTAATAAATTTTCTAGAAACTCTGACTGTAAATTGTATATGGGTTTATTAGTGCATATGGTCAATAAGGACAAGAGTAAAGTAGAAAAGGTTTGGAGAAGCACAGTCAGTTCTGCTGTTAGACAGCATATGCATTTCTTTTTTTTTTTTTAATTTTTTGGCCCTACTGCATGGCATGTGGGATCTTAGTTCCCCAACCAGGGATCGAACCCACGCCCCCTGCACTGGAAGTGCAAGTCTTAACCACTGGACCGCCAGGGAAGTCCCCCAACATATGCATTTCTATAAATCACTGTGCCATGAAAAACTGTACAATAAAAACCACATGGCTTATAGAAAAAATGGGGTTAGGGGCACAAAACTCAAAAACTTCATCAGTGACACATTAAAAAAAAAAGATAGGAAACTAATAAAAATAGCAACAGAGGGCTTCCCTGGTGGCGCAGTGGTTGAGAGTCCGCCTGCCGATGCAGGGGACACGGGTTCGTGCCCCGGTCCGGGAAGATCCCACATGCCATGGAGCGGCTGGGCCTGTGAGCCATGGCCGCTGGGCCTGCGAGCCATGGCCGCTGGGCCTGCGCGTCTGGAGTCTGTGCTCCGCAACGGGAGAGGCCACAACAGTGAGAGATCCGTGTACCGCAAAAAAAAAAAAAAAAAAAAAAAAAAGAAGAAATAGCAACAGAGCCTTCACACATGTTAAATAGTTAAGAAATACATAAATACGACAATTAAATACAGCACTTTGAGAAAATCATGGGTTTGCTTGTGGAAGTGAATGTCAGTAGGGCTATAGCTTGTGAGTTACTGTAAAGTTAGTGCAAGGGGGGGTGATATGAAACTAGATGGAAAGTTTTAGTACAAACTGTACTTAGGCGTGGCTCATAACACAAGTGATGAACTGAGGTAGCTTAGTAGATGTGTGAGGTGTGTGTATGTGTAAATTTTTTGGGGGGGGGCCGTGTTGTACAGCTTGCAGGATCTCAGTTCCCCAACCAGGGAATGAACGTGGGCCATGGGGCAGTGAAAGTGCCAAATCCTAACACCAGGCCACCAGGGAACTCCCCTGGGTATGTGTAATTTTTGTGTATTCCTGTAAAGCTGTTCAACTGCGTATGGTTTTCTGCACTCAGTATTTCTTGTAGACAAGAGCATGCATAGGCAAAGGTGAAACTGATGTTATGTTCCAATTGTCTTCTAATGTATCAACTGAATGGAATAAATGCATGCTTTCAAAACAAGCAGTATAGCAGAACTGACTATGTTAGGATTTGAAATAGGGGCAGGAAAAAGTAGTGTGGAGTAGTATCTGTAGAGTGCTTACAATGTGCTAGTAAGCACTGAACAAACTCGTTTATAGGTGTAATTTGATGAGTAGATTCTGGATATAAAAGGGAAAATTTTTTTTTACAACACTTTAAAAGTATGAAGAAAGGAATGGAGAAATTGTGAAGATGGAATAGATTCATCTCTTCCTATCCTCCTGCTAAGTGTAAGTAGAAATCCTAGACATAATACAAAAAGAAACAAACATAAGAAGACTCTGAAAGGTAGAAAGAAGGCAGAGTGGCCAGGGATTTCTGGATTTGAAGGTGACATGGTGGTTTTCAATCTGTCTCCCATATACCTTAGACATCACGCTGAAGAAGCCTGCAACTCAGAAATGCCAATGGACACAGGTTTGTAAAAGCCCCAAGAAAGGCCTGCTCTCTCCAGACAGAGAAATAGAAAAAAGATGGTTTAGCAGGACAAAAAATTTGTCACCAATACCTGCTTTACTGTAAGCAAATACTAAGGGGGAAAATTTAAAAAAAAAAAGTTCACCAACTCCCTCTTGGCTCTATCAGCAGAGACAAAGTAGAGAATTTGGATTTCCAGTACCCTCCCCTTCAAGCAGTGTTCCCCTTCCCTTGCCAGAGTGATGACAGTAGAGACAAAGTGGGAAGCCTGGGCTTCAGCTCCCCTCACTGCACCAGCAGGTGGCACAGATTTCAGAGAAGGAAGCTAGAGAAAAAGATTCTTTAAATTTATAGATGAAGTCCTGGGGAGGAGACCCCCAAGTTAAACTGACCAGAACTAATATAGCAAAAGGTTTCAGAATTAAACTACAGTGTTGAATAGCATCCAGTTTTTCAGTAGCATACAAATGAAACCAGAATAGTACTGCAAGGGCTCTGGAAATTGAATTATCATTGAAACCACAATCTACAAAAGGAGGCCAGGACCTACATGCTAAACCTATATAAGGTGACTGCTTGCTAAAAACAGAAAACATAAACAGAATCCAGAGTTTCATAACATACAATACCCCAAATTTCCAGGACAAAATTTTAAAAAAATCACTAATAATTTCAAGAACCATTTTCAAGGAAAATCACAACTTAAGTAAGAAAAAACAATCAAAAGACGCCAACACCCAGAAGATTCACATGTTGGAATTAACAAGGATTTTTAAAAAGCCATCTTAAAAATGCTTCCACAAGCAATTATTAATGTTCTTTAAACAAATGAAAAAAGTTTAAAAATCTCAGGAGAAAAGAAGATATAAAGTATCAAAAGGAATTTTAGAACTGAAAAATACAATGATACAATAACTGAAATAAAGCGTGCTCAATATCAGAGTGGGGATGACAGGGAAACTGTTAGCGAACCAGAGACAGATCAATAGAAATTACCCAACCAGAACATCAGAGAAAATTAAAAAAACAAACAAAAAATGAACAGAGCCTCGGAGACCTGTAGAACAATAAACAAAAGATCTAACATTTATGTTATCGGAATCCCAGGAGAAAAATTTGAAATTAAAAAAATTTTTTAAATAATAATGGCAGAAAATTCCCTCATTACCTACAGGGAACAATGATTTGAACAACAGACTTCTCACTTGAAACCATAGAGGCCAGAAGGAAGTGGCCTAACACTTTTTTATGTGTTGAAAGAACTGCCAACCCAGAATTCTACATCTAGTGAAAATACCCATCATGAAAGAAAGGGAAATAACGACATTTTCAGAAAACTAAGATAGTTACCAGCAGACCTACCCTTAAAAAAATGGCCATTTTCTCCAAACAAAAGGAAATACAAGGAGGCTTGGAGTTGAGTAAAAATATGAGGCAAAGCAATTAACAATCAACTCATATAAAAACAAATATAAATGGCTCCTAAGGAGATGATAACATCAAATACCTTAGAGAAATACTTATTTAAACCAGCTTTAAAAACAACAACAACCAACCCTGTAATTAGGCTGGCAAAGATTGAAGAGTTTGATATTATGTGGCTCTGCAAAGGGCATAGGGAAATTAACTTTCCTATATTCTAGTGGCAATGCCTACCAACATTACAAACGCATAACCCCTATAATCTGTTAATTCTATTTCTAGGAATTTATATTATCAACATTCACATACACGTAGAATGGTATAGAAAATTTGAGAATGGGAACTGATGGGCAGAAATGGAAAAAAGACTTTTCACTGACTATCCTCTTATGCTTTCTAAATGTTGAACAAAATCAATGTATTAAATTTTAAAACTCCCAAGTCTGACAACAATTGTCACCCTGTTCTCCAAAAAACCCTACTTCCTGCCTAACCACTTAAAATCTATTTCAAAGTATCATTTATAAGCATATAGCCATCCTTAAGATAAAAGAACAAGACTTTTTAACTCTTGGGCCACTTCTGGTTAGTTTATTTTAGATTATTTAGATTATGCAGTTTGCTTATCAATCACTATGTAAAAGAAATTCCCAACCCTGTTCACTGACCTTTGTTGGGAGGGGAGGTAGGATGTGGTGTAATACTACTGGGTACTGCTTTACTAGTATGTTGTTAAGGTGAAAAAACAAACTTCTAGAACATTTTACTTGTAAAAACATATGGTAAGAAAATGCTGCCTTACTAGTTTTTTGAGAGGTATAAATTTTATACCAATGAATTTCACGTGAAACCTTTATATTGAAGGAAATTTCAAGGCCATCATCAAAATAAGGTTTGAAATAAAGAAGAGAACTATACCTCAAATGAACCTCTTTTCATTTCAAAAATACTGGGTCTCCCCTCTAAACAGATTCGAAGTTTAACATCCCACTATTCTCCTTTAAAAGTGCTATCACCATGGCTCTTAATTCCAGGATAAAGACACTGAAATGGGATCCTGTCACCATACAAATGAGTGTCTGATCTTTTCTACTGTCTCCTGAGTACAAGATTCACCAACTGCTTCCTCTACTGTGCTCTTCTTTCTGTACTGCCAGGTAATCTGTTTTCTACCACATATATACAAGATTTCTGCTCATATAACTATTTATTTATTGCCATGCTGCCCTAACTCAGCACTTGTGTTTCTATGTACTCTATAATATATCATCAGCCCCAACTCATGCTGCATAGCAAAGGTGGACAGACCTCTCTTTAACAACTGCAGGAAACTCTGGTTAACTCTTGAAAAGCCAGGAAGTACCTTAATCAGTGTAGTGGTCTGTGTTCTATCCTACACTCTGCCCCTTGATAGCCTCTACAGGGTTGCAGTTTTGATTAGCCTCCTGTGTTCTCCTCTGCATCTGTTGGAAGGATCTTCCCCTTGACTCTGAACCTTCTCAGGCACATTCAAATAGCCACAAAAAGTAGAATTTCCAATCTCACAACAGCAAAGGGAAGGCCCAGGATGATTGCCCAGACTCACCAAGACCACTTACAGGTGGGCCCAGACAGTCATATTTCTTCAGAAGTCTTTTTGTTTTCTTTCAGGAAGTTAGAAAAAGAAAAAAAAAGATTCGGTATTTATTTTTAAAGTGGGGTGTGTATCTCTCAAACAAGGTTTTCAATATGATGATGATGATGATGAACACTGCTGTGTTACACAAAGCTTTTTGACTATGTCCAATTTAAGATTGTAAGAAGGCCATCAAACTTATAAATTGGATGGAAGACACAGCTCTGCCTAAAAAAAAAAATTTTATTGATGCATGACAAAATCCATTCTGACCAATGTTCTGAATGGTAATTGAAGGACTGTAGAGTAACAGGTGCCAAACTGTGTGACCTCAAACATAAAGATCTTTTCCTCTTTCTATAGTGTGATCCAGAACAGAGCAGGCATGGAAGGTACGACTCAAAACAAATCTGGCCTTTCGGTAACTCCTGTGCAGACAGTAACAAAGGGCCAAATCTTCCCCAACTGATGAAACTGATAAGGGCAAGATATACTTCCTTAGCATGAGTCTGAGGAACACACACTAGAACACTACATCAACTTTCAGCACAACTTCCTGGCCACAATGGCATGGGCAAAATTAGCATTTATTGCTTCAAGTGAAAATATATTATAAAAACATAATAATATACAGAGAGTGACATTCATTCACCTTCTCATCCTTTCAGCAAATATTCAAACACTGACCATTTAGTACCAAAAGAATCTTTACACCATATTTATTAGAGTCTATGATAACATTTATGGTTTAAGATGTAAGCTTTTTAATTATCTCTTCTAAATATGTAGACCACACAGCATCCTTAACTTTTATAAGCAGAGAATAGATCCTAACACAAGATCCTTGAAGACTATAAAACACAAGAAAAAAGCCAAAAAACAGTTAATTACAGAATAAAAGATGAATACTTTCTAGATGATGTGGAAAGAAATAATATCTTAAACCAAAATATTCCAATTGTACTGACAACACTTTGAAGAATTAAATAGCAGAAGATTCAGGGTCTAAAATATGCAAAGATTTAGATTGCTTTTTAGTTTCTATTTTTTTCAAAAAAAGGTAAGATACTCAACGACACTTCATTCTTAATGAATCATCACAAACACAAGGCATACATTATAACTGCTGTTTGTAAATAAGGATAGATAGCCAGACTCTTGAACACAAGAAGTTAAACAGTCCCAGTATGAGCTGCAGCAATATTCCTGTGATGGTTTACAAGGTATATATTTGACATAAAAGAGAAGAAAGTGAAATCATTAGAATCAAAGTGGAATGCAGAGAAAGAAAATTAAAAATAAGCCTTCTCCAGGGAATTCCCTGGAGGTCCAGTGGTTAGGACTCGGCACTTTCACTGCTGTGGGTCCTGGTTCAATCCCTGATTGGGGAACTAAAGAAAAGCAAAATAAAACGTGCATATTACAGAGCACATCAGTATACCTAAAATTTGAGAACAGAATGTTCTACTTAGGGCAATTCTGAAAGGAATATTAAAGACTTTAATGAGTTAGCAACATGTAACAGAAAAAGCTCTAGATCTGGAGCCAGCAAACCTGGGCTTGAGGTCTAGTTAGTTCCCTGATGTGGTAAATACTAATCTCCTTGACTGTATCTGTAAAATGAGGAAAATAATATTGATATTATACAGTTCTTGTGAGGATCAGAAAAGATTACAGAGACTCTCTTGCTAACCATGAATAACTAAGTACTGAGATTATTTATTATTCCCTGGACGATTAATAGAAAGATTAGGTCAATTCAATATTTTATTGCTTTCTACACAGATTTGAAGGGTAATCTCACCCCATTACTTTTACAGTGTCAGGCTCAATATCTGTAATAAACAATAGCAGTTACATATTTCTTATATAATATAAAGACTTAAAATACTTAAAAGACCAAGTTCTACCATTTCAGATAATATTATCAAACTACCAGTCGTGTTAACTTCAAGTGTTCTTGTCTAAGTAAAAGAAGTTTCTCAAACATGCCAGATGCTTCTGAATCTAAGCAGTGCATGAAGGGGAAATAATTTATTCCCATGAAGTTTATTAGTCTATGTTAATCTCTTCAACTGTCATCCTCCCCACACCGTCTCTTTCCCTAGAAGAATATTTATTTACCATGCTATTTAGACAACTACACTTTTTTTTTTTTTTTTGCGGTACGCGGGCCTCTCACTGTTGTGGCCTCTCCCGTTGCGGAGCACAGGCTCCGGACGCGCAGGCTCAGTGGCCATGGCTCATGGGCCCAGCCGCTCCGCGGCATGCGGGATCTTCCCGGACCGGGGCATGAACCCGTGTCCCCTGCATCGGCAGGCGGACTCTCAACCACTGCGCCACCAGGCAAGCCCTAGACAACTATACTTTTTAAAAAGCCCAAAAAATAAAGTGGAAGCAGATGGATGAATTACTGCAAATAATTCAAGGGAAGTTAAGCAGTTCCATGATAAATGAACAAAGTATGAAGTAAGATAAAACACATTTGAAAAACACAAAAATACATTTAAAAACACAAAAACTTCATATTTATATTCACTTTAGCGTAAAGATCGTGTCAACTAATTACAGTGTGTTTGTTTTGTGTGCGTAAGAGTTATCAGAAATATATACTTGCTTTTAGGGACTTCCCTGGTGTCACAGTGCTTAAGAATCTGCCTGCCAATGCAGGAGACACAGGTTCGAGCCCTGGTCCGGGAAGATCCCACATGCCGTAGAGCAACTAAGCCTGTGCACCACAACTACTAAGCCTGCGCTCTAGAGCCCACGAGCCACAACTACTGAAGCCCGTGCGCCTAGAGCCCGTTCTGCAACAAGAGGAGCCACCACAATGAGAGGCCCGCGCAACCCAACGAAGAGTAGGCCCCCTGCTAGCTGCAACTAGAGAAAGCCCACGCAGCAACGAAGATGCAACACAGCCAAATAAATAAATAAACAAACAAACAGATTTTAAGAAAGAGAAATATATACTTGTTTTTACCTTTAGATTTGGGAATTAGCTCTCCACAACTGAGTATCCGCACCTCAGCAAATGGTTTGCTAGCTGCATCTGTTTTCTGGTTTTCTATCTCTCTCACAACTTCTTGACCAGAAATCACTTGCCCAAAAACAACATGATGCCTAAAGAGTCAAGTAAAGATGACTAAATAAAAGCTTCTTATTTTAATATTAATTTAAAGTAGGTTGTAAAATAAATTAAAATAATCTTTACCCATCTAAATGAGGAGTTGGTTTTGTTGTTCTTTTGGAAGTCATCAGATAGAAGAATAAAAACAAAGTCAGAGAAAAACAAAGTTAGCATCTCTAAAAAGGAAAAAAAAATAACTGCATTGGAAACAAAGTAGCAAACAAAGAAATCATATATATGCTATCTTAACATAATAGAATCTTATTTACCTTAAACTTAAATAGAATCAAATGCAAGATGCTTTCGACAATGCATTTTCAAAAACTTGTTCTGAAATACCTATACACTGTTGAAAACTTACATGAAATTAAAGTTCACATTTTGGTGTTACTTCTATCCATCCATGTTCTTGCATGTAACTGGGTTCTTATTGAATATCCACGGTTGTACAGTATTCTACTGTCTGGGCATATCATAATTTATCAAACCATTTCACCAGTTTATGGGTTTAACAACAGTGTTTTTCAATCTTAACATTTTCAACAGTTAAAGCCCAGGTCATATTCTGATGTCCTCATACATGTTCTGTTGGACCTGAACAGAAATGGTCCATGTAGCGTTTATAAATTAGCTGCCAAGACTTAAAAATTTGGATACTTCTACATAAAAATCCAGATTCCAGACCTTTTTGAAAACATGGAAAGACATGGCACCTGGCATGTGGCAATAATTGGTCAGGCTGAGTATCCCTGCCTTCTCTAATACAGAGATTAATCATTAAGTTTCTTGTCCCAGCAGCCTTTACTCCCTCATATTACTTGCCTAAGACCTATGCGTCCCTAACATAAAGTAAACTTCACACTGAAGAAAGATATCTGCATTAAAATTTGGACAAAACCTAAAATTAGCAAAAAGTAATTTTTAAAAGTCCTTCTTTTCTCCACATCAACCTTAAAGCTTTGTAGCTAAGAAAGCTGCTATCTGAGTAGCTATGAAGACACACTGGTACAACAGACTGAATATGAGCATTGTACAAGATTTGTCATTTTAAAAATCTTATCAAAAAATGCATTAGAAATTTGGAAGAAGGAACACAATTTAAGCTAACTTTTGATTAAAACACACACTAAAAAAAATTCTAACACATACATGTATTTTTAAAAGTTCACCGTATTTTAAAAACTAATAACCTGTTAATGTTTTCTCACTGTAACAGCTATGATCACCTGAACTTGCTAAAACCACCTAGAAATGTAAAAACCTAGGTATACACTATATATGTATTTGTGTTACATTTAGTGTATATAATTTGCATCAAGATACAGTCAATCCTCACTTTACAGATTACGTATTTGTCCACTGGCTTGCTCACTAGAATTTATTTGTAACCCCTAAACCAATACTTGCATTGCTTTCATGGTCACTCTCAGATTGGTGAGAAAGTGTTGATAAGAATGGAAAAGCTAGAACTCTTTGTATAATGCTGGTGGGAATGTGAAATGATGTAGCCATTGTGGAAAACAGTTTGGTGGTTCCTCAAAGAGCTAACCATAGAACTACCATATGATCCAGAAATTCTATTCCTAGGTATCTATCCAAAAGAACTGAAAACAGGGAAACAAATATATATGACAATGTTTACTGCAGCATTATTCACAATAGCCAAAAAGTGAAAACAACCCAAATGCCCACTAACAAATGAATATGGATAAACAAAATGTGGTATGTATATATAATGGAATGATATTCAATCATAAAAAGGAATGAAGTTCTGATACATGCTATAAAACATGGATGAACCTTGAAAACATGCTAAGTGAAATAAGTTAGACACAAAAGGACAAATATTGTATGATTCCACTTACATATATAGAATAGGCAAATTCATAGAGACAGAAAGTAGAATAAAGGTTACCAGGGGCTGAGGGAAAGGGAAAATGGCTACTCTCTGGAATGATGAAATAGTTTTGGAAATAGTGGTGGTAGCTGCAGAGCACTGTGAATATAATTAATACCAGTGGGGTATGCAGTTAACAAATGGTTAAAATGGCAAATTTTATATTATATAATTAATATAAAACAATAAAATAAAACATTTAAAAAAAGATTAAAAACTGAAGTTGTTTTCTTTAAAAAAAACAGAACACAGAAGTAGTAAAGAATAGTTATCTAGAAGTGGAAAGAGGTCAGGAGAAACCAACAATTGGAAGAGTCTGAGAATATATATGAAGGGTTATTTGAATTTAACATACGGGTTTTGGTAAGCACAGAAGGGATTTTATTTTAAAAAGTGAAAATAAATGATAACACTCAGTGTTGCTGAGGATCTGGTGAAACTGGCACTTACATACTGTTGCTCTAGAGTAAACTACACACTTCCTTTTGGAAGTCAATGTAGCAATATATATGGATAGCCTTAAAAATATGTAAACATTTCACTAAGTAAAATTCTAGCAACTTACATAAAAGAATTAAAAAATACATCAAACAATAGATACAACAACGTTCACTGCAGCAGTTTGAAAACAAGAAGCAAACCAAATGTTCAAAACTAAGATTAAATAAATAAAACCACAGTACATTCAAACAATGGATTAACATGTTAATTCATATTTAGTGATGTACAAAGAAATTTATATTACATCCAAAAGTTGATTACAGACTATATGCAACTATCTACCTGTATTTTTATTGCATGTAAAGATGCTCTGGGGATAGGATTGTTTTTCTTCTTTTAATTTGTGTGTTCTAATTTTCCTACAACAAATGTGATACAAGTTGTTTTCATTTAAAAATCAGAAACACCTGTATATAGGCAATTGGCTGAATAAACTGCAGTATATACACACAACAGACTACTATACATCTGTGGGGAAAAAAAATGAGAAAGATCTCTATGAACTGATATGCAGTGATTTCTAGGTTATATCATTAAGTGAAAAGAAAAAAACATATACAGTATGCTATCTATTGTGTAAGAAAAAAGGGAAAATAAGAAAAAAATATATATCTGTGCTTATGTTTGTAAAAAGATATACAGAAAAATAAACCAGATACTAATGAGGTTGGTTACTAATATGGATAGGTGGTGGAAAAAAAAAAGGTAAAAAAATGGGGGAATGGGAATGGAATGAAGAGTTAGGTGGGAATGATACTTCAGAAGTATTCTCTTTGCTTTGACTCTTGGAATCATGTTAATGTTTTAAAAGCTTAAAAAAAAAAGGCAAGAAATAAATCAACGTGAGAGGGAGAACAAATGAAATATAATCGGAAATGAATTTAACATATGTTGAGTCACAAAACCACACAAAATTTACACTAAAAAGTACTAATCCAAGTCATTTTTAAACATGATAATTTAACTACATACCCTCACTGTAAAAACAAAAATTGCTATAAATACATAGTGAACTCTAGTTAGTAGGTTACTCTTCACAGTGGTATAGGATGGCAATTTTAAAATATAGGATTCAACAAATGAGTAGAAATTTTGAACACACTCGGAGGGAGATTTCTCACTGTTGAAGAAGGGAGTTACAAATGTGGAACAGAAAACACAAGAATAATCCACATGATGCTGACAGATTAAGTTCTTCTGAGACCAGAAGAGTTTACAGTTATTGAAGAGGAGAGCAAATCTTTACCCATGGGACATGATAAAAAGTATTAATTGCTGACAAGAGCCCTGGTAACAATTTTTTTGTAGTCAGAATTGGAAAACATTAGCACTATTGACTTTGGGTTACAAATAAATTTAGTGAGTAGGCAAATTCACAAATACAGAATCTTTGAATAATGAGGAACTGTATTTTACTCTTTATAATTAATTTACGAAGAGATACTCAATGCAAACATCCTGTTCCTTGTTAAACTTACCCTATAAATTTACCATCCATAGGTAATTCTTTCCTGAATCAATGTTACTGAGATGACTGCAAAACAGGGACATTTCTAACTCTATAATTCCTTTTACATTTATTAGTTGCATTCTACTAAGGAACAGTTTTTCTTTCTCCCTTGTTATTTATTCATTTATTATTTATATCTGAATGGACTCCTGGATTTCCATTTTATTTGATAATATTATTTATTTTCAAGATAATCAATGCTCAACTTGTCCTAATTTGGCCAGGCGGAATGCCACCCCTTCAAGCTGGCTCCTGAGTCCTCTTGACAAAAGTCTTCATCTTTTGAAAACTTTAGCAGTACAGTTCAACTCCCCTTTCAACAATTCTTTGTTCTTCCTCCTTCAAAAATTCTCTCCCTCATACGTCCCTCTCCTATTTATTAGTGATCAGTGGCAGGCACACAGAGAAACGACACACCAAAAAAGTGATATTTTAAATCATCAGATCATAAATTCTTACATGAAGAACTGTGAGCCGTTTGTATCCTTCCCTCTGTTGGCCATTGACAAGAGAAATTCTTTGTTGTGTTTAACAGCAAAACTCTCATCTATAGAGAAGCAAAGTTTTCAGTTATAGGTATAACTCCCCCCCAAAATTCATTTTCATTCTTCTTCATATCTTGTGTTCATATCATGTGCTCTTTAGTGTCAGACAAAATTCAGATAAAAGGTTAAAAGAAGAGAAATCCAATATTAACCAATTTCCTCCATCTTTTCAGATTAAAATATTTCTAATTTTCAATCCCTTGCTATAAAATCCAAATACTTTATCAATCCCCTTTCAATATTATTCTTAGCACAGAGAGGCACTCATTAAACTTAATATCTGCCATGGTAGAAAGAGCAGATTGCCTTCGAATCTTGGATTAGAATTGGAAAAAAGCAGGTGGAACGTGAAACAAAATTTCACTGACTCCCAAAAGTGAAAGATGGGAAATATGAAATTAATTCCACAATCACATGTTTATAGTCTTTCAAATGATCTTCACATTAATAAAAAATTCCAGACAGAAAACTTAAATTTGGGAAAAACATTACAGCCAAATTCAGAATATCGAAGATTAAAAAAAAAATCTTCATAGAAAAATGGATGCACAAAAATGTTGATATTGTCACTAAGAAATATAGCTGAATCTCTTTTAACAAAGATTAAGATCAAGCTATGGAAGTTCCTATTCTAGCACTACAATTCTAAAAGTTTATTACAGATCACTGAAACCCTTCAAGTAATATAATGAACGAAAGTACTAATCACAAAAAAATCCTACCTTTATAAAAAGTCTATCACATAACATTTTTCACAAGAAAATTAACTTCGTTTAGTTGAAGGTAGTTGGATATTAGTATATCAATAATCTTATTGATTCAAGAAAGAAAAATCAATGAATACTAGAAAACATTAAAAACAATTTAAACATAAGCATTTTTACCTTCAAAAAATCCTCCATAAATGGATTCCCCTCCTCGTCCATTTCCTAAGAATGAAAAAACATGGGACTCTTAGAACTGGTAAGTCAGTAATCTCCTCGAAGGTCCTACCTAAACACAATGCTTCTTACAAAGTAGGTACTTGAATGACTTTGAATCAAGAATACTCAAACGTTCACAGCAAATTATAAGACCTTAACTTAAAAGTCAATACTGACAAGATCCCAAATTACTTTCTCTCCTCTATGATACAACAGTATGAGTGTAACAAAGTTTATTAAAATCTGTAGAAGAAACAATGTTCAGATCCTAATGATTATGTAGGTCTTTTAACAGAAATTACTAGTAGCTTCTCAAAGTGTCTTTAAAAACACAGTTTCAATGTTTTTACAATAATAGAGGTAAAAACCATACTGTAGTAAAGGATTATTGGCTGTGACAAAATCAAACATGAACACTGATAGGCTACGAAGAGATGAATAGTGTTTTGTTTTTAATCCAGAAGCAAATTTCTGAAATTAATTCATGTATCAAACATGAAATTTTTTCCTATGTGTTTCCTCCTTTTTATCTATTTCTATGAGTACTTCTAATTTTTTTTTTTTTGGTCACGCCAGGCAGCTTGCAGGATCTCAGTTCCCCAACCAGGGATTGAACCCAGGCCCTCGGCATTGAAAGCTCCGTGTCCCAACCACTGGACCACCAGGGAATTCCCAGTACTTCTAATTGTTTGACCAAAGATTAAGTGGGCTGAGAAGAAAACTGGCCTAGTACTTCTAGAGACTTGTCTAACTTTGAGATCCATGTATTTAACAAAGAATATAAATATATGATTTTCTTTGTGGGAATCAAAGTCTTACCTTCACTGAAGTCACCACCTTGAACCATAAAATCTTTGACAACTCTGTGAAAGAGACAACTTTTATAATGTAATGGCTTCTGAGTTGATTTCCCTGTCCCCTTTTCACCTACAAGGAAGAAAAATTAGTAGGCTGTTAAGTAGAAAAGAAATTAAGGAAGTAGTATTAAAGCAAAATTCATGATGAAATCACAAGAAAAAAATTTTTCACTACTTCTTTAATTTTGTATCTATATGAGATTATGGATGTTCACTAAACTTTCTGTGATAATCACTTTATAATGCAAATAAATCAAATCATTATGCTGTACACCTTAAACTTATACAGCAGTATATGTCAATTACATCAATAAAACTAGAAGAAAAATTTAAATAAAATAAATAAAACACTTAAAAGTTAAAAAAAAATTAATGATGAAAGCTTTTGCCCAGTAAAATACACCTCTCTTGACCTATACAGACTTCTTTAAATTGCAGAATTTTAACTTCCCTCAGGAATTTTTTAAAAATTCATTTAAAAAGCACCCATGCTTTTCTACTGAATGTAGAAATCAATCTCAGATACAATCCCATTACAATTAATATGTATAAGAATTACTTTCATGTCTAGTAAATGTTGCATAGTCAGCATGCTGAGAAGGAAATAATATGCCCGAAAAAATCTAAAACATGTTAAATTAAAAATCAAAGCAAACTGAAATCAAATGGGACTACTATTAGGGCAAGTGAAAATGTCAACAAACCTGTACAAAGACAACGAAAGTTCTCGCATGTTTTGGGGCACACATCGGAAAATAATTCAAAGACAACTCTTCCAGCTAAAAAAGAAGGTAGTTGGTTTAAATTTCTTTACTAACTTAAAATATTAAGTACTTATATATAAATGTTAAATAGGGACATTAATTTCCTTACCAGGTTGATTATTAATGGCGATGTCAAAAAAACATCGAGGACGCTGAACCTTTATTCCCATGGCTTCAATACTTCAATCTATGAGTAAAACACAGTTTCAGGCAAACAGACGAAAACAGCAAAGATTTTTCATACATTTCTGAAAACAAAACAAAACTCTGTGGAGCATAAATGAAAAATGTAGTCTGAATTTATTTTATTATTTATTTCCGTGACATAAATCACATGAATTATTCTTTTCTTTGAGAGATTAGATTGCATCTTGTGAGGCAATCAGAAAAGACATTATAGGTCTAGCCATTATATAACACAATTTCTATTTTAACAACCAAATATAGATTGCCACCTCAAACAGAAAATTGTATTAAGTCTGTATGATTAGTGAACTAAGCAGCAGATTACCTTTAAATAGAGAAAAATCAAGGACAAGCTGATCCAATCTTTTTGCGCCTAGAAAACAAAATAAATTTTGATTAAAATGGTGGACTTTTTAAAAGAAAAACATTCAAATTCCCCAAAAATGCCAAAAATAATTCCCCAAGGAAGAAAGTGGGATACTTTAGTAATAGTAATATATGGTTGATTTACATTCTGAGTAAAAATACATTACATTTTACATATAAAGCTATTTTTTGATCATAAACAATAGCCTTTACTGATACACTAGTGTAGACACAAAAAATATCAGTAAGTGAGATACTCTATGTAAGTTTTATCTACATAGCAGATGGCTATTAGTTAAGACATTCTTTTTTTTTTTTTTTTTTTTTTTTTTTTTGCAGTACACGGGCCTCTCACTGTTGTGGCCTCTCCCGTTGCAGAGCACAGGCTCCGGACGCGCAGGCTCGGCGGCCATGGCTCACAGGCCCAGCCGCTCCGCGGCATGTGGGATCTTCCCGGACCAGGGCACGAACCCGTGTCCCCTGCATCGGCAGGCGGACTCTCAACCACTGCGCCACCAGGGAAGCCCCAAGACATTCTTTTGATAGGCGTTTATTTTAAGGACTTAGAATGTTTGAATTGTAATACTTGGTGGAGAATGACAGGGTAAGGTGAAAAGCAGAAGAAACAAAATAGCATCCAAAATGGCGCACTATAAAAATAACAGTTTCATCTGTTTAGAACAGAGACTAACTGAAATGTTTATGCGTTTCTGAAAATTATAGTATCTAGGCTGGTAGCTCAGTAAGCAGTGAATGATATTTTAAATCCAGTGAAATTTTTATTGAGACAATTTTAGATTCAGTTATAGGAAATAATACATAAATACATGTTTCCCCAATGGTAACATTTTACAAAACTATGGTATAATAGCACAACTGTAGCATAAAAACATAACAATGCTTATACACTTCACATTTCCCCAGTTCTACCTGTACTCATTTGTGTGTGTATTTATTTAATTCTACACAATTTTATCACACATATAGGTTCATATAACTACCACCATTCCTATCAATTTTACACATACCACAAACCACAAGTCAGAATACTCAACAATAAAAGCATGGAAGACTTTGCCCAAATTACCAACAATTTGAAAAATATAAATTCTATGTATTTATTCTTTATTGCATGGAAAGGGGGGGAAATACCATTTTCTCACAACTTCCTCCATTTTTTATTTCTAAAAGATACAATATATATACTAAAAATTTGTTTCACATGAAATAAAGCAAAAAAGATGCCTTTCAATCCTCCAGGAGACTACAGACATAGACTTCCTGAAAACAATAAAACAAAACAAAACTTAGTAATTTTAAAATCTTGCCAAGTTTGCTGCATTAAGTTTTTTTGTATAGAATTTCAACTCAGGCACATTTGAAGTTGAGAATACACTGAATCCATAAATCTGAGGAAACTATCCTATCTTAAAGAGAAATATTAAATTACTACTTAGTACCTGATTATCTTTTATCTTCTAAATAACTTTTAAAGGCCTTCTTAAATTCTCTACTTTTGAGGGTAGAAGAAGAGAAGAGGAAGTTTAGTGATTTATTTATTTTCCTCCAAAAAAAACCTTCTAAAGTTATTTGTTTAGCCACATATCTCAGGTAGAGATTTTTATTCTTACAAAATGAGTATAGTATAGATAGCACTGCCCAAAACATATTGAATTGTTTACAGTTATAGTTGATTTCCTATTTACTATGTTCTTGAAAACAAACTCCAAATGTGTGACACACACACATACACAGAGGGAGTATTATTCAGTCACAAAAAAGAAAAAAATCCTCCCACTTGTGACAACATGGATGGGCCTTGGGGGCATTATGTTAAGTGAAATAAGTCAGACAGAGAAAGACAAATACTGTACAATCTCACTTACACATGGAATCTTAAAAAAAATCCAAAACCTGAACATATAAAGTACTGAGAATGTAATGTACAGCATGACTAGTAATATCGTGCTGCATATTTGAAAGTTGCTAAATAGACAATCTTCTCATCACAAGAAAAAAAATTTTGTTAAGTATGTGAGGTGATGAATGTTAACTAGACTTACTGTGATCATTTTGCAATGTATACATTTAATAAGTGAGCATGCTGTACATCTGAAACAAATATAAAGTTATATGTCAATTACATCTTAAAAAAAAAAAAGGATTTACACCAAAATATTAACATTGATAATACCTGAGCCATGAATTTAAGGGTAATATTTATGTATTTCTGTTTTCCAAATTTTCTTCAACAAACAGGTACTAATTTTATAAGCAGGAAAAATATTTTTAAAGAAATACTAATAAAATGAGATAATTTTCTGCCTATTAAAATAGCAAAGATATTTTAAAAGAATAATTCCCAATACAGTAAGCAACTCCTCTGGAAACATATGTGAACCTCTTAAGTTTTTATACCTTAAACTGGTTTATACCTTAAAAAATCCAATTGCTAGGAATCTACTGTAAGGAACTATCTTAAATTTAGAAAGCCTTCATGTATAAAGTTGGCCATCTTAGTGCTCCTTTCAGTAATATACTATCACAAGTAATCTATTCAATATTATGACAAATGGTTACATTATGGTCTCTAGTTGAACAAAATATCATAGTTATGGAAGCAATGCTTACAAAGATTAATAATTTGGAAAATGCTCATAATTTGTTAAAAATAATCAAGATATAAAACAGTATATGCAATATTATTATAATAATTATAAACTACTCCTAACCCTGAAATTCAAAGATTTACAAAAAGAAAAAAAAAAATTGAAAGGAGGACTTCCCTGGCGGCGCAGTGGTTCAGAATCCGCCTGCCAATGCAGGGGACATGGGTTCGAGCTCTGGTCCGGGAAGATCCTACATGCTGTGGAACAACTAAGCCCGTGAACCACAACTACTGAGCCTAAGCTCTAGAAGCCATGAGCCACAACTTCTGAAGCCCGCGCACCCAGAGCCTGTGCTCCGCAACAAGAGAAGCCACCGCAAAATGAGAAGCCTGCGCAGCACATCAAAGGGTAGCCCCCACTTGCTGCAACTAGAGAAAAGCCCGTGCACAGCAAGGAAGACCCAACGCAGCCAAAAAAAAAAAAGAAGATTGAAAGGAAATAATCACTACGGTGTTTGGTTTTAAGACTGGAGAGTGTTTTTGCCTCACTGTACTTCTTTCTACTTTCTTTAACAAACATAGCTGCTGTTATAAATAAAAAATTCATAATAGAATAGAAAATGTACATATAATTTTCTAAGATTATAATATACATGTCTGTGTGTGGTTATAATATATATTTAGGTTATACCATGTGGGGATACTGTACTTTTCATAGAAATAGATTTAAATGGTTGCTTGAAATAACAAATCAAATATGCCTTAAGTTTAAGAAAGATGAAAGACAGCATATTATTATTAAAAGCACTGTACAAATATCTTGAGTATGTAAATGTTCTAATATTAGTAGCTAATGAAGAACAATGGTGACACAAAAGATGGCTCAATGCTATGTCTCTAACATTACTGAAATCAAATTTTATCTAATCAGAAACAGGACACAGTATTTCCTCTTTATTATTTCCTGGTATTACAATATCTAAAATCAAACACAAGACAAATATCTGGTCAATTTTTCTTTCTTTTTTTTTTTTCAAGAAAGAGTAAAGAGAAAATACTGAGAGATATCAAAAATACAATTCAGGGAAAAAAGTCAAGCCTATGCAATTTTCAAGTCTATGCAATTTTCAATAAAATAAGTCATGAATTTCCTAAGGATAGTACATAAAGACAGCTTTCAGAGCAGTAGTCTGCAGGCAAACTGTTCACTGCAAAGTTGTTTAATCTAAATGAGTTGCAGCTGTTTTATAAAATGCAGATATAAATTTTTCTTTAAAAAAAAATCACCATATGTAGCAACATGCCCCATTCCTGTACAGCAATCAGCATAGTGTGCCCCTTCAGATGAGGTATATATGTTCCAGTTCGACCTAGTTTCCACTATTGCATGTTAGCCATTACCATTTATCATCTACTTGTCCTCTTGCATTCACCTCACCTGCCTGACTCTCTAAGTATTTCATACTTAGTATCATCTACTTTATTTATAATGAAAATACTTTTAACGATAATCAGCAAAGTTAATAAGCTCACTGAAAAAAGAGTACACAAAAATGCATAAAATCCTGACTTTTAACACTTTTATGTATATTCTTCCACTTTCTTCTAACCAGATAGAATTACAATAAGTTGTTTTAAATGTTTATCAACACTATCAGTCATTTTTGTGTGTCAACAATATATAATGTAACAAAATTTCAAAATATTAAATGCTAGGATGTATAAACTTCTGCAACAAATGTATTTCATAAAAATATCAGAGATGTAACAAATTCATAAGTAAAAAGTTTAATCTTGTAGTTTCATACATAAAATAATTTCCATATTCACCCTAAAGTAACATGAAGGATTGGGGGGGGGCAGGAGAAGGACACAGGCAACTAATTATTAAAATATATAGTAAAGAACACGGTATTTGTAATTAGGCAATAAATAATGCAGTGACTTTATTACATTCAAAGAATTACCTGGAAATTTCACACAGTATGAGGGAGTCAGCATAGCATTTGGTCTTGAAAAAGGAGACAGTAAATACTTTTAACTATTAAGATGACAAGCGGGTCTTTGACATTTCTGATTCCCTTGGCTAATTCCTAAGTGCCCTTAAAAATTTAACATAGCCAAAGTACACTCTGGGAATTTCACCCCAACTCTCTAAAGTTTAAATGATTCTCATTTGTTCAATTTTATTTTCATTATCATAAACTTGTCTGTAAACTCCTTGAACTCAGATCCTTTATATCTTCAACACCAAGCATAATGTCTGGCCCAGGACTACATTACCAGAGAATGCGAGTTAAAGCATGAGCAGAAGCTGACTCTTACTCAGTACCTTTTCTCCCATATGTACTGCTTCTCACCTGGGGTATCGCTAATACGTATCTGTAGTTAGTAAATCTTCTCGGCCTATTCCACAGTTGAAATAGAGCCTGTTTTCTAGATCTGCCTTCTAGGGCTGCATTCTATTAAGTGTCTATTTTCTTTTCTTTTTCTTTAAACAGAATCCGCTATAAGAGAGAACGTCTTCAGTTCAAAACCAAGAAACAAAGATGGGAAGTTCTCATCTGCTTAAGTTTAATAAAAAGGTAACAATTTGCATATAAGTCTTCCACCTCTAAGTGCAATCATATTAAGTTTAACTAAAACTATAGCAGATCTTGAAGATTACTTTCAAAGATGGCAATCTAACATTCACATTTTACATTCATTCTTTACCCTACCTTAATGTAATTCACAGAGATCAAATGAGAAATAAAAATGGATTGCTTAGGGCTTCCCTGGTGGCGCAGTGGTTGAGAGTCCGCCTGCCGATGCAGGGGACACGGGTTCGTGACCCGGTCCGGGAAGATCCCACATGCCACAGAGCGGCTGGGCCTGTGAGCCATGGCCGCTGAGCCTGAGCGTCTGGAGCCTGTGCTCCGCAACGGGAGAGGCCACAACAGTGAAAGGCCCACATACAGAAGAAAAAAAAAAAAAAAAGGATTGCTTAAAAAACATATAAATACGTTTACGAATGCCATATTGCTAGCGAATTAAGTACAAACAAGTTAACGTTCTGAGGTGTCAGAAAAAGGCAACTATGATCTTCTGCACAGTTCCCCTTCCCTTAGTGTCTCTGACAGTCACAAACCTCGGCCATGGTAAAAACATAATTAACAGTGTATAGGCACTTACTAAATTCTTAAATCCTTCAGAAAACTTAAAGAGAAAAGCTGTAATGTTGCCAAGTTCGGTGTTAAATAACTTTTTGCACATACGATCCGAGAGACATAAAAACATAGTACAACTATGTTAGTACCAAACTAAAAAGCATATACTAACTGGGAAATCTCTCCTAATATTAATATTTTACCTGCAATTATCTAAACTCTTATAATGATAAATTTATCCCACTGTCTTCAGAGATAGAATCACACCATACTAGCAATGTTATTCAATCCAGTGACTCCTAAATAAAAAATTACACACTTTTGAAGTTTGAAGGAAATAGATAATCTAGTCCAATCTTCTGATTTTATACACTGACAACAAGAGGATTAGAGAGCTGAAGTGACTGGCTCAAAGTCACAAGCGGAAAAAAAAGCAAGAGTTTTCTGGTTAAGACTACAGCTTCACGGTAGAAACTAGCTTATTCACAAATATTCCAGATAATGGCTTACATAATTTTACTTTTCGCCATATGACCACAATGCAATGATTTAATTATGAATAAACCTTAAGCTAAACTTTATGCACAATTAACAGTAGCTTAATATATAAACCACCAGGCTTCATGCAAGTTAAAAATCAGTAAGTTAAGGAATCATTCATGTTTTAAAAATAACCATTTTAATACCAAAAATTGATATCTATATTTATAAGTATGATGTTTTTAAATTTCAAGACAAGTTGGTAATCATTTTAAGCCACTACTCAAACTAAAACAAAGTGCAAAAGATTTCCTGTCTGGCACTAAAAGTACACAATCCCAGTTACAGCAGTTTTCTCTGAGTATTTATAATACTGCCTGTAGTAAATTTCAAGATGCAAGATTTGCCTTATGGAAATAAAAATATACTGAGTTCTTATGGAGACCATATATGCATTAAACCACGTCAAAACTATTGACACTTAATCAAATGAAAACTGAAACTTGGTGCTAATATTAAAGAAAAAAAAAGAACAATACCACTAAATAGCAGTGAGATTTGCAACAAACTCTTCAACTCACTTGAATTAATTATCTATGGATTCCAACTACATAGAACAAGACACCTTAGTACATCAGGATACAGAAAATAAATACATAATTCTGTTGAAATATCCTACAAATAAAACAACGGAAAACATCAACATGTATTTCTTAAAAGAGCAACATTTGAAGAATTAATTGTAGATGGTGTCCTGATAACTAATAGAACTAGTTCATCCTACTATGAAGGCTACCAATTTCCCTTTGCATAGAGAATGGATGCTGCCTGATAGGAAATCTAATTTAAAATATGCAAAATATCAAAAGGACAAAGACTTTACTTAGAGGCCACCGATACTGCAAGACCACAATAACAAGCACGAAAAATCAAAGGCCTTTAACAAGTCACAATAAATGTAATGTATGCTCTTCACTTCACTCATTCGAGAACTGCGGAGTTCTTTTACACAGAATTTTAGCAACCCTGAATATTTATGTTTGAAGCCCACACCTGACGATAGTCTGAAATCAAATATCATTTTATAGATGAAATAAAACTGAGGTTCAGAAAGATGGCTGGGCCAGAAACAAATCCAAAGTTTCTGACCTAGGAAGTTTGTATATTTGTACACCCCTGACAACAGGGGGAGACAAGAGCCTGCAAAGACAAAAACCTTAAAAAGGTAAACAAAGTTAAAAAACAAAACGAAAAAAGCACAGAATCCTACTACAAGACAAGACCCATTAGGATCTCAGGACACCAACAATCCTGAATCATAAATTAGAAAACGTTAATGTAAAATGAGCTCTGTTTAAAACCGAAGTATGTAATTTCTCATAGAAATAATCCCATCTCAAATGGTTAAACTAAAAAAAGGAGGAGCGGAAGATAAAATGGGTAAATTTTCAGATGCATAAAAAATATGAATGAGAGAAACAGCCATTCTAGATATCTGTGCCTTTTCTGGATTTTATACCTCGATTTCAGAAAATGTTTACACACCCCCTCTCCATCGTCTATACAAACCAGGAAATTACTGGCCATTCTTTGCCAAACGGTAATCCAAAGACTCACATACTTTTCTATCTGGTTTTAAGCTACTGAAAATTAACGTAACCCCTAATTTCCAAAACAATTGTTCCTTGGTTGTATTTCTGATCACCATTGCAAAAACTTGGTCCTGCATAAAGTACTGTTGTGGGAAGAAATTAAAATCAATGCACAAAATGGTGATTTCGTAACATTTCCAAAACGACTGGGAGTTTTCCATTCCCGCAGACCTCGATTCAACACCTTAAAAGACTAAAGACGAAGCAAATTCGCACACTTCCCCCAAGGCATATGGAGCTCCGATGCCATCACCCTCCTCCAAAACAGTAACTATCTCCTCCTAAAAGGCCTGCACTGCTCACAGCTCCTCGCAACCGTGGGAGAACTTGGAGTCAGCTCTCGGATGAGAAGCGAAGAGCCTGGATTTGAGTTTCAGGAGAACTAAGTGGCCTGTGTCACTTCACCACGCACGATAACCGGCTGTGAGAGGAAAAGGTCGGAGTAGGGGGAAAGCCTAGCCTAATCTTAAACCCTGAGATCCTCGCTCCTCGCCTGCCACTCTCCAACCCTAATCTGACAGGACAGCAGGTAACGCATCCCACTTCCCCACCTATCCTCCCACCTACCCCGCATTCGTGCTTAGTCTTACGATTTTGAAGCATCAAAATCACCCCGGCTCCCTAGAGTTCAGGCCACCATCGCTGCCGCCATATTACAGCTTGTGCGGCAAAATGCGTCAGGGAGGGAGGTGTGCGCTCGAGTGGAGAGGGCGGGGGCGGGCAGGGGGAAGGCCGTTTCCCAGGCCCGTGAGGCACGGTTAGAAGGCCTCTGCAGCCGCAAGAGCTGCAAAGCTAGCGTCACGATCTTTGGGGGCCGCCTCTGGCACCTGGCAGCCCCGATACCTCGAGGGGAAGACGGTAAAGTCGGTCTGGGCCTATCGCGTCGGCTCCGCCCCTCTCCTCGGGCCCTTCCCGCTCTCGTACCCCGGCACTGCTGCAAAGGGCGCCACCGAAACAACACGGGCCCCGCGCCACCTACTTGCACTAGTACACTCTCCTCTTCCCGGGGTCCAGTCCTTTAAATCGCTTCAAATCTACCGCCGCCAGAAAAGGCGCTAAGGCCAATGACCGCCTCCCTCCCCCCAGTCCCGGCGTGGAGGGAAAGCGTCGCGCCGGAAGTACGTCACGGCGCGGCGGACCGCATCTTCGGGTGATCCGTCGATCGCGTCATCTCACCCTCCCCGGAGTTCTAGGATTTTGGTGTCTGTTAAATGCCTGGTTTATAGGTAACTTAATGCTTTCTGTGTGAGTTGATTGAGAGCGTTTGAAACCGCCATGTCGTTCGTGAAATGAAGTGCTTCACTTAATAAACATTTATTGATCCTCTGCCAGGGTACTGGGAAGGAGACCCTACCTTCAAGGAGCTTCCAGGTCAGCTTCCAGTTAACGCTATGACACAAGTTCTAAAAAACAGATGAGCAAAGTGCTATTTGGCAAAAGGAGGAAATTATAAAGGGCATTGACGCTCTTTGTTGTCGTTTTTAAATATTCTCACAGCAGCCCCATGATACAGATTATTATCCTTGTTTCACAGGTAAAGAAATTGAGGCTCAGGGAAGATAAGTGCCTCTCTCCCAGACACACTGTTCCTAAATACCAGAGCAAGGCTTTGACTGCAAATCCAGTTCTCCAGGGGAGACCACTATTTTGGGACATATATTGTTATTTAATTATTTTAACAGGCTAAGAATCCCTAGATTTTTAGAATTAATTCCCCCTGCTATTCAGGGGAGTTGGCGGCAATCATTGTGGAGATATGGGGTGAGTGAGTTTTAAAGGAAACAGCTAAGAGGACTTAGATTTTATTACTGTATGAAAAGAACGTTAAGTTACAATCATTTAAAATTTTCACTCATTTACCTGAGGTAAATTAGTAATTATCAACAGCAGTTGGGCATGTGGTACTCTTAAGCATCTTCACCAATTTTATTAGCTGTAAAACTGAGAGGACAATCCCTGCCACTTTTAAGCCATTGCCTTCATTGCAGGGGAGCAGCAGCATACTCCTCTTTGAACAGTTCAGAGGTTGTATGAATTTACACTTTGCAGTGAGGAGGGCAATTCTACAATACCTTTAAAAATCTGATTTATACTGAGCGCTCTATTAAGATAGATTTTTTAAGCGTTGGTTTGTTTGACTTTTGGTTGTTCAGCTTCCTTCAGAATATATTTTTATTTAGCTATGATATACAGATTTATTTTTTAGATTTCTACTTACTGGTAGAGGTAATGTGTGGCATTGCTGTGACATTGGTGTATTCTCCCTCTTTCTCACCCATTCAGTCAGAGACATCTTTGAGGATATATTACAGATTATACCATAGTTAACATTTTGAGGTGTACAAAGGTGACATTACTAATCTTGTTCTAGGATATACTATCTTCCTAGAGAGATAGACTTTCATATGAAGTGACTGAAGAATTATTTAACAGTAAAATATTAATAAGTACTTAGTTATAGTATACATTATAAATGGTCAGATTTTAGGAGATTCTTGAAAGAAGTTTTGAAGCAGCATTACAAATGTCCATTCAAGGACTGGTGGCTGGTGCTGAACTATGACAAAGTTTTCACTGCTCTTTTCTTAAGAAGAGTTGTTTTGGGGGGAATTCCCTGGTGGTCCAATGGTTAGGACTCAGCACTCTCACTGCTGGGGCCCCAGGTTCAATCCCTGGTTGGGGAACTAAAATCCCATAAGCCATGTGGCACGGCCAAATAAGTTGTTTTGTTCATTTTAATTAAGCATATCACCTTTTCTCAGATGGTTATAGAATGTGATAGTTGTTTTCTTTCTCTAGATGTCCTTACTTGGACAAACAAAAAATTGGCATGCTTTGCTGGGTCTCAAATATGTTGAAATTTCATTGGTCTGTGAAATCCAAAACTTTCCCAAATAGATTTGACATGGATTTATTGTTCCAAGAAGGAAGATGTTGCAAGTAACAGGAAGTATTATTATCTACATTAATATGGTGGCTTAAAGAACAAAGGATTTATTTCTCTCTTACATAATAGATCTGAGGTGAGAGGGCCAGATCAGAGGGCAGCTTTACTCCATATAGTCAGTCAGGACCTTGAGTTCCTTATATATAATTCCAATATGCTCCAGGTCCTTGACATTGCATGATTAGAGTGTATTGCCGGTTTCAGGCGGCAGGAAGGAAAGAGGTTATGTCTTAAGGCCTAAACAAGGAAGTAATACATGCCACTTTGCCTCTAATTCCATCAACAAAAACTTAATCGCAGGGCCAAACCCAATTACAGGGTACTGAGAAATGTAATATTGACATGTGTCCAGAAATAAGACAGGGCCAAACCCAATTACAAAGTACTGAGAAATGTAATATTGACATATGCCACAACTACTGAGCCTGCGCTCTGGAGCCTGTGAGCCACAACTACTGAGCCCGTGTGCCACAACTACTGAACCCCACGCACCTAGAGCCCATGCTCCACAACGAGAGAAACCACTGCAATGAGAAGCCTGTGTACCACAACGAAGAGTAGTCCCTGCTCGCTGCAACTAGAGAAAGCCCGTGCTCAGCAACGAAGACCCAACACAGCCAAAAATAAAATAAATAAATTTATTTTTTAAAAAAGATAGTTATTTGCATAATTAGTTTATGTGACCATTTTGTACTATGAGCACACAAGATTTGCTGTGATGTTGCTAGTATTTTGAAATACATATAGACTCGCACTTGTAGGTGAACTGTTAGAATCACTTTTATTAACAGATTTAAAGAAAAAAATTTTATAATCATCAAAACGGGGTTTCAAGGGGTGACTTCAGTTAGACCTTAACTTACTTTGTATGCCTTTTTTAAGGGTAGGATTTTAAAATTAAAGTTTAACATATATTCATAAACCGTAAGTATAGCTTCATACATTTTTACAAAGTGAACATACAGGTGTAACCTCCACTAGATTAAGACATAGAGCAATATCAGCATCCCGGAAGCACCCCACATACCCCCACCCCATAATGCTATCACCCCACCCCTATCAAAGATAATTTCTATTTGGAGCTCCATCAGCATATATTAGTTTTGTCTGCTTTAGAAACTTATATAAATGGAATTATGCATATATATTCATTTGTGGCTGGCTTTTTTGCTCAACGTTGTGTTTGTGAGATTATCAATATTGCTGCGTGCAACAATAGTTTGTTATTTCTAATGTCCGTATACTACTCCATTATATGTGTGTATTAGTTGGGGTTCTCCAAAGAAACAGAAGGAATAGGATATAAATAGGAAGAGAATTATTATGAAGAATTGGCTCACGTGATTATGAGGGCTGAAAAGTCTCACAATCTGCTGTCTGCAAGCTAGAGACCCTGGAAAGCTGGTGGTATAATTCCAGTCCAAGTTCCAGATTCAGGGGAGCTGATGGTGAAAATCTCAGTCCAAGGGCGGAAGACCAATATCCCAGCTTAAGCAGCCAGGCAGGAAGCAGAAGGGGTGAATTCCTCCTTCCTGTGCCTTCTTGTTCTATTAAGGCCCTCCATGAACTGGATAATGCCCACCCACATTGGGGAGGGCAGTCTACTTTACTGAGTCCACCAGTTCAAATGCTAATCTCATCCAGAAACACCCCCACAGACACACCTAAAAATAATGTTTAATCTGGGTAGCCCTTGGCCCAGTCAAGTTGACACATAAAATTGACCATCACTATGGGTATTGAATAATTTATCCATTCTACTTTAGATGGATATTTGTGTTGTTTTTGAGTTTTAGATATTATGAATAAAGTTTTTATGAACATTCTTGAATCTGGTATATTGGAGCACATATATTTTGCATGTACATTGGAAATATACCTAGGAATGGAATTGTTGGATCTTAGGGTGTGGATAGAATCAGCTTTGGTAGATACTGCCAATGAGTTTTCTGAAGTGGTTGTACAATACTTTTGTTGTATGTGCCTTTTTTTTTTTTTTTTTTTGTGGTACGCGGGCCTCTCACTGTTGTGGCCTCTCCCATTGCGGAGCACAGGCTCCGGACGCGCAGGCTCAGCGGCCATGGCTCACGGGCCCAGCCGCTCCGCGGCATGTGGATCTTCCCAGACCGGGGCACGAACCCGTATCCCCTGCATCGGCAGGCGGACTCTCAACCACTCCACCACCAGGGAAACCCTGTATGTGCCGTTTGATTCCAATATTAGTGAGAACTCTCATTTGCAAATAAGAGATGCCCAGCTTGAAGTAGTTTAGGTAAAATTGGGAATGTATTGCTTCGTGAAACAAAACTGTTGGACACTGTGGTGGCTTTAAAAACATGTCCGTAAGTTCCTTAATGTGACTTTCTTCCAACGACTAAGGCAAAGTGATAGTTTGTGATTTTTGGAGACTAGGTCATAAAAGCATTTTGATTTCCTCCTTGCTGTGTCTCTTGGATAGGGGAAATCAGCTGCCATGTCTTTAAGACACTCAAGCAGACTATGGAGAGGCATGTGTGGCAAGAAACAGGCTTCCTGGAAAAAGCCATAGAGGAATTGAGGCCTCCTGCCAACAGCCATGTGAGTGAGCCATTTAAAAGCAATCCTCTGGCCTCAGTCAAGCCTTCAAATAACTCCAGTCCTTGTTGACATCTGACTTCAATTACATTAGAAATTGTGAGCCAGAACTGTTTCGCTAAGCTACTTCTGAATTTCTGATCCACAGAAGCTGTGGGATAATAAATGTTATTTTAATTCATTAAGTTTGGGCATGTATTTTATACAGCAGTGTATAACCAATACAGAGAAGAAAAAATAGATGGAATGTCACGGAACTTCTCTCTTGTCTAATTCTACTTACCTGTTTTTTGGCTTCATTCTCTTGACTGACTCCTTCAAGAGGCTATGTCACATCTTGATAAACGGAGTCTCTGCCAGCTCCAATTATAAAATGCCAGAAAAGTCTTCGATTAGCATTGCAGTGACAGCCCCAAAATTTGTGCCTCCCCTTACAAAGTAAGGGGTGTCACGGGGAAATGTCTGTCCTGCTAAGAACTACATTTCCTTGCATCTGAGTAAGCATATGCAAATACTTCTCATCAGTGGAAAGTGCATGAAAATGATGTGTATTACATCCAGACCAAGATATTTATGAAGTGCTGTGCTTTTCCATGTCATCTCTTCCTGTTTCCATCAGCTGGATCCAGAGTATTTTAAAGGCTTGGGAGATTATTGAAGAAGCCTAGTTTCCTGAATCTCTGTGTGGAGAAAAGTCCTCCACTGACCAGGGATACCCACTGGTTGTAATGTGATGTGATTGAGAAATCAAATTCTGTAGATTAAGCCATTGATATTCGGCTTTATTCATTACAGCAGACATCATTACCCATCTAATAGGCCAAGGTCCTGAAGCAGTACTAGATTTGGTCTAGCCTGGGTCATTTCAGTCTTTGTAGTGTGAAGTATGGAGTCTGATACCAAAAGAGGGGAAGTAGATGGGCTGGACTACTACAATTAACCTACCTTTACTTTAGAACAATGAAAATTTTCACTTCTACCCATAGATAAATTATTGTTCTAATTTTCTATTATATTGCCAATATTATGTTTAACTTTTTAAAAGCGCATGTCTATTGTCACATATATTTCACAGTAATATAAACAAGTGTATAAATTTGAACATTCTATAGAGGTTTAAAATTTAATAATTGCCCCTAACCCTTTCCAATTACATTTCCTTGAGGTATCCAATGATACTCTTCTCTATTCCTATTCTAACATTAAAAAATCCTTATTTAGTATCCTTCCTCCCTCCCTTTGACAAAAATGAGATCACATCACACATATTACATATTATGCTTTCATTTGAATAAAAGTATAGGGGCTTCCCTGGTGGCGCAGTGGTTGAGAGTCCGCCTGCTGATGCAGGGGACACGGGTTTGTGCCCCAGTCCGGAAGGATCCCACATGCTGCGGAACGGCTGGGCCCGTGGGCCATGGCCGCGCAGCCTGCGCGTCCGGAGCCTGTGCTCCGCAATGGGAGAGGCCACAGCAGTGAGAGGCCCGCGTACCGCAAAAAAAAAAAAAAAAAAAAAATCATGAACATCTTTGATATCTATACAGCATTCCATAGTATGGGCATACTATAATTTATCTAGTCATTCTCCTATTGGACATTTCAGTTGTTTCAAGTTTTGGTTAATATAAACAATATTGTAATAAACATCCTTTTATGTATATCCTTATATATTGAGGTTTATAAATCTGTAGGAAAGATAGCCAGAGGTGAGATTATTGGGTCACATAATACATACACTTTGGGCTTCTCACTGTTGTGGCTTCTCTGGTTGCGGAGCACAGGCTCTGGACACACAGGCTCAGCGGCGATGGCTAACGAGCCTAGCCGCTCCACGGCATGTGAGATCTTCCTGGACCGGGGCACGAACCCATGTCCGCTGCATCGTCAGGCGGACTCTCAACCACTGCACCACCAGGGAAGCCCCTTGAACATTTTTTCATGTGCCTGTGGCCATGGAGTAAGGTCTATTGAAGTCCTTTGCCCATTAAAGAAATCTTTTTGTCATTGGGTTGTAGGAGTTCTTTACATATTCTAAATATTAATCCCTGTAGATACATCAACTGCAATATTTTCTCCCATTCTGTGGGTTGCCTTTTCACTCTGTTGATAGTGTCCTTTGATGCATACAAGTTTTTTTAGTTTGATGAAGTCCAGTTAACCTATTTTTTTCTCTTGGTGCCAATAATTTTGGTGTTATATCCAACAAACACATTTTTTTACTGGCAGAATTACTCCAGGAGAAAAAGCATTCATTAACTTGTGATAAAAAAGAAAAACAGTTCCTGTTGTTGGGAAACTGATCTGATGTTCATAGCTAAGCATCAATGTTATTTCAAACTAATCTGGCACAATTTAAAGCATGTTGGCCTCCTGTGGGAATAAGGAATCTCATAGAACATCAAGATCAGACAAATTCACTATGCAACACAAAATACCAAAGATTCCCCTTTTGCTAAATGAATGAATGCTACTTCTTTACCAATTTCAGCTTTATCCCCACTTCGGTCAGCCTTCTCTATAGTTAAAATTTATTAAGGTACCCAATCACAGAATTGCCCTGTTTCCTGACAGCACCCAAGATAGGGCAAACCTCATCTTCCTTAGGCCCTCCCTGAAATTACCCACCAAAGCCCAAATCCTGTAAGAGGTTCTTTCTAACACTCTTTTATTGAGCTGCCAAATGGTTTCCTACAGTGTTCATTTTCCTGAGCTGTAACAAGAAGTCCATCAACTGCAGGTTCCTGCTGGGTTTTGGCTGAAGGGCATTGACATTTACTAAGAGGAAAGTTAGAGCCACCCTTTGTTAACCACTTGTCAGCCCTTGTAAAAGATACTTCTTCGTGACTTAAATCATTAGCTAAAATGAAATTTTATAGCTGTGGATTTAAATTATTACCCTGGTTCTCAGGTGTGATTTGTATATAAATATGTATTTTATGAATGCCCTAGACTGCAGGTAAAGGAAAAAGTCCCTAACAGTGACTAAACAAAAAGGATTTTCTTTTCTCACATGGACAGTGTTTCTAGAGGAAGGCAAGCTGTTGGCATCTGTTTGTTCCTTAGACTCGTCTCCTAATAATTCCACAAACAGGTGAGAAGGAGACAAACAGCCCCTAACAAGTGAAGAAACTGTCCTGTCACTATCATTTAGGCCTTACTGTTGCCAGGAGCTGATCTGGCACTCATAGCTCGGCCTTGGTATTCTGTTGAACATAACAATTGCACAGAATGCCAACATGAAACAAGGTTACTCTCTGACTGATGGGTCAAGACCAAAACAAGACCATTCCGTAATTATACCTGAACTCAGACAAAAACAAGAATATTGTCCAAACCGGGACTTCCCTGGTGGTGCAGTGGTTAAGAATCTGCCTGCCAACGCAGGGGACATGGGTTCGAGCCCTGGTCTGGGAAGATCCCACATGCCACAGAGCAGCTAAGCCCATGTGCCACAACTACTGAGCCTGCGCTCTAGAGCCCATGAGCCACAACTACTGAAGCCTGCGTGCCTAGAGCCTGTGCTCCGCAACAAGAGAAGCCACTGCAAGGAGAAGCCCACGCACTGCAATGAGTAGCCCCCACTCGCTGCAACTAGAGAAAGCCTGCGTGCAGCAGCAAAGACCCAATGCAGCCAAATATAAATAAGTAAATAAATTTATTAAAAAAAAAAGAATATTGTCCAAACCACAAAAAATGACCAAACATCCACTTATCTTGGCTAATATGAGTGAGGGCTGCTTCTTTACCAATTACAGCTTCAACCTCACTTTGTTCTTTCTGCCTTCTAGATAAAGTTTATTAAAATACTCAGTGAAATTCTCACAGCAGCTAATGTATAGAAAAGTCCCTCTTAAACCCCTGAATCACTTAACACAAGGCCAAATACTATAGTAAGTTCTTTCTAACACCACCTTAATTTGACACCGCTTAGGGTGTGTTCTGCTTCATTGCAGCCAACCAGTAATTCCAACTTTAGGTGTATTCCTGGTGGTCTTTGACTGAAGGGCATTGACACAGGTCATGCTGAGTCTCATCCCTATGCTTTTTCTCACATTTGTTCTGAAACCCCTTCTGTCCTGTGCATTCAGATCGACCTCAGTTTTCATATTTATTACCAGTTGATCTAGTTTCCAACAATCCAAATCAGTGCTACTCCAAGAGTGCTCTGCGATTAGTGGTTGCCTAGGGTGTTAGGGGTGTGGGTGGAGTGACTGCTAAATGGTTACAGAGTTTCTTTTTGGAGTTATAAAAATATTCTAAAATTGATTGTGGTGATGTTCCACAACTCTGAATTAAGAAAAGCCACTGAATTATACACCATAAATGGGTGAATCGTATAGTGTGTAAATAATTTCTCAATAAAGCTCTTAAATTTTTTGTGGTCTGGAACTGGTACCTGCCTACCACTACGCAAGTGCAGAAACTGAGAGAAGTTTGATGCTTTTATAGCATTCGATAGTTATTCCATACACGTTGAACATAAATAAAAATCTGGACGTGTCTTTTCCATGTTTAAGTTTTCAAATTTCACTTTTCTAAGTATTCATTTCTACTGTATATTATAAAAATATCAGTCTTCACGGACTGGGAGAAAACCTCATATAGTTGAGAAACACGTGCCCTAAGGACCTATAACTTCAAGACGTGTGGCCCGAGTGTCTCAATGAGGAACTACAATACCCAGAATTCCTGCCAAATGCGTAAGCGACGTCTATTCCGCCGACCTCGCCGCGACGTGCCCTTGGGCGTGTAGTGCGTGCTTTTGGTAGAGCACGCTGTGTTCACCCGGCCTCTTTTCATGGTTTGGGGACGGACACCACGAGAGGTAAGGTGATGTCTTTCGAGGAAAGGCTAAAAACTCTGGGATATGAGGGAGGCGTGAGCGACACAACCCAGCCTGTTGCGTCCCTTGCTGGGAGACGTGGAATAGGCTTGAGTTCTGAGCCCTCGTAACCAGGCTTAACCGCGATCCTTCAGAAAAGTTCTCTGGCGTTGAGGGAAAAACTTGCCCGCAGGTCCCGGCCGGGTGGCGGCGATAGGTTTTCTTTTTGCTCACAGCACATTCTCGGGCCGGGACCCTGGGTTCGGCTGAGAAACGGAGGCTTTCTTCCGGGTATTGGATTTCCCGGAGCGCGGAGGACTAGGGCAGGGCTGATCCCTCTCCCAGCCAGGACCGGGAGACCAAATTCATTCGTTCAGCTCCACTGTGTGCCAAGCGCGGAGGATGCCTGCCATTTGCAAAGGGTGTCGTTGTGTATCCTGCACAGTACCTGTTCACGGCGGGTAACCTATCTCTCATTTATAGTCCCAAGGCCCCTCCTTTGGTTAAGTCACTTCCCCAAGGTCACTTAGCTGGGGACTTGACACCTTGGTATTGTAACCAGTGGGTTCTTTCCACTTTCAGATGTGAATAGGCAGGAGACTGTTTGCTTTGTGCAGAGTTTTTTGTGTATGTGTGTGATCCAAGTCGGCTTGGGTCGGGATGCTGTACAGATTGCCACAAAGTAGTCAATATCGTCTCATCGTTTTTTCTTGGGTACAGACAGTTTGGCCTAGCCATAGGATTCTGAGGCATACTTTTAGTGTTGGTTTGTTGATGTAATGAGGATGTTCAAGTTGAAAGAACTGGGTGGTTGTCTCAGCTTCATTAGTACTAGAGTAGTTTTTTTTAACCTTTTTGAACCTAGCTTTTCTCTGTAAAATGCAAATGATAGCATCTACCTGGCAGGTTAATTGAGAGAATGTAATGGGATAACGTATTTTAAAAGTCCTTTGTAAAATGTTGCAGCAGTGTTAGATGATAGGATTTTAGTCCCAGCTTTTCTAACCATTGTTTTTCAACTAGAAATATAGACATTTATAATATATTTTAAAAACAAATTATTCTTTTTCTTTATTGTCTTTGGTTCTCCTGTTGCATCACTACGCAACTACATTACTTGATTTCTTCATATGTCCTGATTGGGCTTTAATCATCTCATTTATTGCTTAAAACCTACTTAAGGTCAATAGTGATTAAACTGTTTGAGTTCTTTTAGTGTACAAGGAGAAAGGAGCAAGAAATTATCTTGAAAGCAAATATACCAGAAATCATCCCTCTGAAAAAAACATTTTTTATTATGGCTCTGAATTAATGGCTATTCTTCGTAGAAACTATAAAGGCAAAATGTTTATTTATTGCAGTTTTATTCTTCTATTTAAAAAAATGCTTCTTTCTGGTTTGGGATTTTTTTTTTTTCCCTTCTGCTTTTATAGTCAAATTTGAAAACTTCATGTTAAATGTCAGATTTATCATTTTTAAAATGGAGTGCGCGGGGCTTCCCTGGTGGCGCAGTGGTTAAGAATCCGCCTGCCAATGCGGGTCATGGGCCTCGAGCCCTGGTGCAGGAAGATCCCACATGCCGCGGAGCAACTAAGCCCGTGTGCCACAACTACTGAGCCTGTGCTCTAGAGCCCGCGAGCCACAACTACTGAAGCCCGTGTGCCACAACTACTAGAGCCCACGAGTCTAGAGCCCTTGCTCTGCAACAAGAGAAGCCACTGCAATGAGAAGCCTGTGCACCGCAACAAAGAGTAACCCCCGCTCACCGCAACCAGAGAAAGCCCGCACACAGCAGCGAAGACCCAATGCAGCCAAAAATAAATACTAAAATAAAATAAATAAATAAATAAAATAGAGTGTGGAAGGAAACCCCTTTTCCTGGATATTTAGTTGTGGATTAAATCCTGCTCTCAGGTTCAGGCTAAGAACAAAGTGTGTAATTAATGGAGGAAAAGCTTGTTATTTTAATTAGAATTTTGGAATTTGATAGTTATAACTGTGTTAAACTGATTTCTTTACAGAAATTGCATATTGGAATGAGATTTGGAGTCATCATAATGGAAGCAAGCTACATGAAGGAAAAACAGTTATTTTTATACCAGCATATTGCACCTGACTGCTAGTTGCAAATGGTTTTCTTTACGTAAGAAAATTTGTGATATAAATGAAAAGATAGTTTTTTTTCCTAGACTGATTGTTTACAATATGCTTCGCCTAAGAGCTATTTGTCCATTCTCCTGGAGAGTGTTTCAGTTTCGACCCTTTAGTTTCGAACCATTACTTATTCGGATGAATAAGTGTACAGATGAAGAGCAAATATTTGATCTTATTGAAAAAAACAAAGCCATACTTTCAGAAAAGCAAGTGGCATGTGCACTCAGTATGCTTTGGCAGTTTCAAAAGCAGAAGATCAGCTTGTTAAAAAATGTGGAATGTATCAGAGACCATCCCCAATTTCTTACTCTTCATAATTTAGCTACAACTAAAATGGAATTCATGAATGACAATACCTTGGTGAATGTGTTATACATCATACAACAGTAAGTAATGTACTTTTAGATTTTATAGAAATGATTGTAGTTTATTTTTATATTTAATTTTCTAAAAAGCTCTAAACGGGAAAAAATGTTTTTTTCCCTTTTTCCTGATAAGCTAATTTTTTAAATTTTATTTTAATTTTATTTATTTTTGGCTGCATCAGGTCTTCGTTGCTGCGCGTGGGCTTTCTCTAGTTGTGGCGAGCGGGGCTACTCTTCATTACAGTGCGCGGGCTTCTCATTGCAGTGGCTTCTCTTGCTGCGGAGCACAGGCTGTAGGTGAGCAGGCTTCAGTAGTTGCAGCACGGCGGGCTCAGTGGTTATGGCACACGGGTTTAGTTGCTCTGCGGCATCTTCCCGGACCAGGGATCGAACCCGTGTCCCCTGCATTGGCAGGTGGATTCTTAACCACTGAGCCACCAGGGAATTGCCCTGATCATCTAATATTTTAAAGATATGTAGAGGATATTCTTTGATTATGGTAATCATTTCACAGTGTATATACATATCAAAACATTATGCTGTACAACCTAAATATATACAATTTTTGTTAATCATATGTCAATAAGGTTGGGAAAAAATTTAAAAAGAAAAGAAATTTTACATCATTCTCAAGGGAATCCAGCCTTCAGAAGAGCTGGATGTCCTAAATGAAGAATTGTGCAGCTATATAAAGGGAAAAAGGACACAAAAGTTAAAATTAATCTGTTTGTTAGTCTCATTGGTGAAATTATCCAAGGTGCAAGGGCCATTTAAGTAGCTATAGATGTCAGCACTGTACAAAGCAGAGATACAGTTGTTTTATTAGGGTGTCAGCGTATACAAGAAAGGGGCTTAAGGCTTTACTTATTCTGGGGGGTGGTGTTAGACTAAAAAAGAGTGACATCCCTTTTTTGGTGGTCTTTCTCAGATTTGCAAAGTTTTTTCTCTGAGGTACATGGTGGGATGGGTATGATAATCAGTTTTGTTTTCTCAGTGGTCATATTAGTTTGGAAAATGCTGAATCAGATGAAATTAAACAGATCTTTATTGGACTTCAGAGCATTCAGAGCCTGCAGGACTCTTCAATATACATATGCTAATGTATATTGTGAACCTTTCAGCGGGGATATTTTCCAAACTTACTTATCCACAAAACATTGTGTTGAACACCACACAAGAACACTGCACAGATGGAGAAATGCTGCTTCATGGTGATTTGCCCCCAAACCGCATTTCTGTGTATCCCTCCTAAGTCATATTTTAGTGAGGAAAGGATTTTAAGAGTAAAATATAATTTTGTTTTCAAGTTTTTAAAATAGCATGTAGTTTGATTTTGTTTCATGACTCAACCTGAAAGTCTTTGACTTTTAGGAGACAAAATAACCTAGCCTTAACATTATAAAGATGTTGAAATCGGTTAAAAAGAGATTTTTATATGTACAACATATAATATATATTGCTTAATTATATATAGAAAATATCCATTGTTAGTGAAGGTATATGCTTTGCATTGTTAGTGAAGGAACTGCCATATGCTTCTGGTGGTATAATATGTATCCAGAACTATAAAAATGTCCGCGGACCCGGTAATTTTGCTTCTAAGATTTATCCTAAGAAAGTAATCTGAGATACATGTAAAGATTCTTGGGCTTCCCTGGTGGCGCAGTGGATAAGAATCCCCCTGCCATTGCAGGGAACACAGGTTCCATCCCTGGTCTGGGAAGATCCCACATGCCGCGGAGCAACTAAGCCCTTGCGCCACAACTACTGATCCTGTGCTCTAGAGCTGGTGAGCCACAACAACTGAAGCCCACATGCCTAGAGCCTGTGCTTCGCAACAAGAGAAGCCACCGCAATGAGAAGCCCGCACACCGCAACAAAGAGTAGCCCCCGCTCTCCACAACTAGAGAAAGCCTGCGTGTAGCAATGAAGACCCAAAGCAGCCAAAAATAAATAAATACATAAGTAAATTTAAAAAAAAAAGATTCTTGTACATGGTTATTCATCCCAACATTGTTTATAATATTGAAAAACTAAGATCCTAGTAGGTTGGTGAATGTTTAAATGATAATTTATTCACATAATTAATAGTACACAACCACTAAAAATTATGTTTTGAAGAATATGTAATGATATGGGTAAATGTCCACAATATAATGTTAACTTACTGAAAAAGGCAGGATATAAAAATGTAAAAGAAATATGTATATGTCTTTAAGTATGTAGAAAAATAACTGGAAAGAAATGCTCCAAGTTACTGATGGTGGATATTTATGAGTAGCAGAGTTATAAATGATTTTTATTACCCACTTAAAGTTTTTCTTTATTTTACAAACTTTCTCCTATAGAAATATTTTTTGCGGTCAGAGCAAAGTAGTACGTGTTAGGTGTACTTTTAACTTAAAATATATCATTGAACATTTTTATTGTTCAGTGGAGGTCATTGAAATGTACAGATAAAAGGATGAGAAGGGCATGGGATAAAGTATAGGGGCTTATTAGATTGTACCAAGAAATCAGAATACTGAAATGAAACGAGACCAGAAATAAGGACTGATTGTGTAAGAATATAATAACTTGTGGTTTACTTTTGCATTATAATCCTTACTGCATGTATGTTTTTAATAATTTTAAAATGTTTCTGTATAGAAAATTATTTTCTCTTGATTTTATTGAGGTTTGGTTTTGAGGCCCATGACCCGCTAGTTGAAGCACTAGTTACAGAAGCATGGAGAAGACTGGAAAGGCAAGTACTCTGGGTTTTTCAACTAAGATCAGGGTTGTCCTTTTCAGGGTTAGCACAGTGAAATCTTATAGGGAAAGAATGAGGAGCTGCTGCCTAACTATCAAGCTTCATTGAAAAAAATGTATTTAAATTTAGTTTACTTCGAGGGGTTTTTGATCTTGTAAAGTGTGTTTATTTAGCATGGTGAAATCTTGTAGGAAAAGAATGGGGAATGTGTTTTTTTCCTTAAGAGAGAAAGAAAAGTATTTCAAATATTCCCTATTTAAGGGTGTGGAATGTAGTGTGCTTTAAACATATATAATTAATCAAAATATAAATAGAGTCACTGCTATTCTTGGACTAGGCTTTCTGAATTTTCTTTTCTGAAAGAGTTCTGCTTCAGAAAGAAAAACATGCTGAGTGACAGGCTGTCAGTAAAAACCCTAGATGTTCAGGAGTCATAAAAGGAGAAAGAAGATACCAGTTCAGGAGAAAGGAAAGCTATATAACTGTTTAGCAGCATCTATAGGTACTTGTCTATCACTCCATCTTTATGAAGAGGCAGTGAGCAGAGTCTTAGAAGCTAACAGTGTCTTAGAAGCTTTCAGGTCCACTACTATGAATAGTATCAATTCAGATCTATTTCCTACTTTATACACAACTATATCTTTAGCATATTGCCATAATCAATAATCATCTAGAACGGGGCATGACCAGAAATACAGCCGCCCCCTCCCCCGTCCCACACCCCACGTTCATGGGGAACCTGGTGCTAAACCATTGGTAGACAACCTACTTCTGGGTGGGGGGTTTCATAGTAGCAGAGCAGCTCCCTGCTGTGATCTATTGAAAGTCAGCCCTCAACACAAGGGTTTGTAAAAAAATAAAAAGAGAAACAAAGAAACCAAAAAAAGAAATAAAAAAATAATTATCTAGAAAAATGTGAAATTTGTTGAGTATTATGAGTACAGAGAAGCCTATGGTATCCTATACTATACTATTTATGTTTTATAAGAATATATGAGAAGCTCTCCGTTTATAAAACAGCTGAGATAGTAGCAGAGCTCATTTTGGCTATTTATGAAAACTTGGAATATTTAAACCTAGGGGTTCTGGATAGCCAAGGTCCATCATTAGTAGAATAAAGCAAATGTTAGTGAGGAAAGGGAAAATCAAGGTGGGAAAGAGACAGGAGGAAAACCACAGAACAATGCTCCCTCTAAACCAAATAGTAACCTAGGGCAGAAGAGAAAGGATTGACTAAGATAAGAAACTATAACTGTTTATTTGTGTTTAGATGAGAGGAGCAGCGTAAACTTTACAGCTCCTCCTTTGTAGCAGCATATGTTTAAAGCATAAACAATGGTAAATTCTTACAATTGTAGTCATATAAAGCTCTGTAGGCCTTTGTTGTGTGAGCTGGATTAAATTAAACAAGGTACCCACCAGATCTCTGGGCTTAGAAATTCCACATTCATTTACTGAATGGTGGTTTTAGTTAATCTTATTATCTAAACCTGTCTGTTTTCTCTCTCCATTTTTGCATTCTCTCTACCTGTAACTATCTTTTTGTTGAGGGTAAGGAGAATAATCTTAGTGCTTTCATGAGCAATTCAAACTAGTCTTCCCGCAGTATCCAAGGACAATTGGTTCTAGCATCCCCTCAGATACCAAAATCCATGGATGCTCAAGTCCCTTATATAAAATGATGTAATATTGGCATAAAACCTACAGACATCCTCCCATCTACTTTAAATCATCTCTTGATTAATTATAATACCTAGTACAATGGAAATGCTATGTAAATAGTTGCTCAGCATGCGGCACATTCAAGTTGTGCTCTTTGGAGCTTTCTGGAATTTGTTTTTTAACTGAATATTTTCGATTCGCTGTTGCTTGAATCCATGGATTTGGAACCCTTGGATATGGAGGGCCGACTCTACTAGGTCTTTGGGGGTTAAATTTGGTCATTGTTGATAATAGCTCAAAAGTTTTCTTCAAAGCAGCATTAAATGGTATGTGTATTACTCATCTTGAACAAATCAGTTGTAGAATAGGTGCTTTTTTCATTTTGGTTTTACTATCTACTACTTAAACAATTAAATTAAAGATATGCAATTATACTTCCCAGTGAATCAGACATTTCTTTTTAATTTTTCTTAATTTCACAATAGCTCAGGTGATAATGACTTTGTTCTATATGGTGTTTTTTTAATTTGTAGCAATACTTTTATTTTTTTATAATACTAAGTAATAAAATTTTTTAAACCCTAATTTGTATTCCATGTGTAGAATTTCTAATAGAATCATAGAATAAATGTTAATTTCTGATTTTTTTATAGTGGTGGCCTATGATGTTAAATTTTTGTTACTGCGGTAACTTAATTAAATGATTTTGCTATAATATCTATGAATTTGTTATATAAATATAATTTGTAATGATTCAAATAGGATAGATTATTATGAATTAACACTATATGGTGGATCATAGCAAGAATAATTAGCATACATTTGAAATTCAAATTAAAAACCCTCTTTATTATGGAAGATTTTAAACATTTACTGAAGTAGAGAAATTAGTATAATGAACTCCTCTGTACGCATCATCCAGTGTCAACGATTACCAATATATAGCAGTCTTGTTTTGTCTAGATCACCTCCAGTTCCCTCCCTACCCTTCAGTATAGTTTAAATTGTGGTATCATTTCATCAGTAAATACCTTAGTATATATTTCTGATAGACAAAAAGCACTCTTTAAAAATATATATATAATCACCATGCCATTTTTTATACCTACGAAAATGAATAATTATTCCTTAAATTCCCTAATAACTGAGTTCAAATTTCCTTGATTGCTCTAAAAAAGGTCTTTTTATAAGGCAGTTTGTTTAAATAAGCATCCAAACAAGGTTTACTGATTACATTTAGTGAAGTTTTTCTCTGCCCTTTTTTTTTTTGCGGTACGGGGGCCTCTCACTGCCGTGTCCTCCCGCTGCGGAGCACAGGCTCCGGACGCGCAGGCTCAGCGGCCATGGCTCACGGGCCCAGCCGCTCCGCGGCATGTGGGATCCTCCCGGACCGGGAACGAACCTGCGTCCCCTGCATCAGCAGGCGGACTCCCAACCACTGCGCCACCAGGGAAGCCCTCTGCCTTTTTTTGTAAGTACTCATTTTATTAAAGGATATCATTTAAAATTATACCAATCATAAGTATGCATCTTGATGAATTTTCACATACTGAAAATATACTTCTGTGTAATAGCACCAAGATCAAGACAAAGAATATCACTAGTTTCCCAGAAGTTTCTTTCATGCTCTCTTCCAATCACTCCCTACCTTCCCTCCCTAAGAGTGACCACTCTCTTGGCTTCTACTACCATAAATTAGTTTTGCTTTTATAAAAATGAAATCCTGGGAATTCCCTGGTGGTCCAGTGGGTAGGACTCGGCACTCTCAACTGTTGTGGCCTAGGTTCAATCCCTGGTTGGGGGACTAAGATCCTGCAAGCCATGCAGCATGGCCAAAAAACAAAAAGAAAAAAAAGCGAGAAATCATATAGTAAGAACTCTTATACCTAGTGTATTTCACTCAATATATTTTAAAGATTCTTCCATGATATTGTGCTATTTGTTATTTTTTATTGCTGTATAGTATTCTAGGAATATGTGCAATTTATTCACTGTACTCTTGATGGACATTGAGATTGTTGCTATTTAGCATTTAGTTTTTTGCTGTTACATATTATGCTGCTGTGCAGTTCCTTATGCTTGTCTTTTAGTGAATTCAAAGTCTTTAAAAATCTGTAACAATTCTCCTTCCTGCTCATTTGTCTTGCCATTTACTTGTTGAAGGAATCGAGTCATTTTTCCTATAGGAAAATTCTGAAGTTTTTCAAGCATGATTGTACTAGAGGTTGTTTTATTTGTTAATATACAACCTTGAGTTGAAATTGTTCTGTCCTCAAAAAATTAATATGAATTAAAATTAATTTGAATTAAAATTAATTCAAACAATTTCAAGTGGTTTTTTCCCTTTTTAAAATCTTCAAGTAGAATTTGGCTTTTTAACTCTTAGCCTGGGTTACTTTTATAATAATAAAGAATCAACATTTTAGAAAAATTCATTTTATAGTAGTAATATATTAGTATTTTTTATTGCTTTTTATTTTATAACTGTGTATTATGTTTTAAGTGAAAATAAATAGTAATGATCCCCTTTGTATATTTACTTTAATAGGTTTGATATTAATATGCTGTCAAAATTTTCCTCTTGCCTGGCAGATCAACATTTATGTTTTAGTCCATTAATGGGAAAAATAGCTGATATTGTAAATAGGAACTTGGAAACGATACAGGACTTAAGGTAAATCTATGTAGGGGCTTTGTGTTATGGTGGAAAGATTCTGGGCTTTGAATGCACACACACTTAGACTTGCTAGTTCCTAACTATGTGACTTTATAATCTCTTGGAAGTTCACTGTCCTCATCTATACAACAGGTATAGTAGTATCTACTGTGCAATGTTGCTGTGGGAATTAGAGATGAAATATGTAAAGTATAACACAATGTTGTCAAGATTTGTGATTTTTCCTTACTTGCAAGCTAACATGTTTGCCTACCATCCTTACAACCTCATTTAACCTTAATTACCTCCTGAAAGGCCCTACCTCTAAATATAGTCATATTGCCAGCTAGGGCTTTAACATATAGATTTGGAGTGGGGGGGAACCATAGTTCAGTCTATAGCATACACCAGTGTTCATAGCAGCATTAGTCATAATAGCCAAAGGGTGGAAACAACCTTAATGTCCATCAACAAATGATTGGGCAATCAAAATTTGGTATATACCCACAATGGAATATCATTCAGCCTTAAAAAGGCGGGAAATTCTGATATATGTTACAACATGGATGAACCCTGAAGACATTATGCTAAGTGAAATAAGCTATACACAAAAGTACAAGTATTGTATGATTTCACTTTATATGAGGTACCTAGAGTAGTCAAATTCATAGGAACAAAGTAGAATGGTTGTTGCCAGGGGCTGGGGGAGGGGAGAATGGGGAATTACTGTTTAATCGGTAGTTTTAGTTTGAGAAGATGAAAAAGTCTTGCAGATGGATGGTGGTGTTGGTTGTACAACAGTGTGAATGTACTTAATACAACTGAACTGTACACTTAAAAATGTTTAAAATGGTAAATTTTATATTATATATATTTTCACACATACATGAAAGTAGCTTATAAAAGCAGAGACAATAAAAATCACTGTAAAGTAAATTTTTTTAACTTTAAAAAATTATTATAGACCCATTTGAGAATCTAATGAAATCTTTGGACATTTCCCCACTCCAAACTGCAATTACAAATATATATACAATTAAAAAAAATCGTATTCAAAGGGTTCATGATTAAACTAAATAGCAATGCTAGTTTACTAATTAATGTTAATTGGTACTAACATTAAACATTCTGATTAGAGAAGCCAAAGTATTGTATAACTGGGTTTTTAAAACATAATTTGTTTTATTGAAAGGATTGAAGAAATTTTGAAACAAAAAAATGCAAACAGGCCCCCTATCCTAATGGTTGAGATATTCGTGTCTTTTTTGTAGATTGTTTTATAATTATTATCCCCACATGTTTGTTATATATCTTACATTTTGCATTCTTTATTCATTATTAGGTATATTCTTAGAGTTTCTTGATTTTTGTATCATGTAAGAACTGTCTTTTGAAAGCAGAGACCTCACCTTTGTAATTTTGGTGTCTTCCACAGTGCCTAGAAGATTGATTTATGTTTCTTAGGAGTGTTTATTGAGTGAAGAAATATTCACGTTCAATATTGTCCTACTGTTATATATTAATATTAATGTAGCCTGAAACATTAAAAAATATGAAATCATTAGTGAGAAATATTTTGCCAAGATTTTTACTGGTAAATTACAGATACACAGAGAAAGGAGTAACAAAGCGAAGTCTACTTCCAAAAATATAGAATGAGACTTTCCATGTTGCATTCAATGGGCTGTTGGCCCAGAGTGATTTCTGAGTAAATTTCACTAAAATATTTTCCTTCAAAGCATTTATCTATAGAACGAGATATTATACACACTAAAAAAAAATTATTTCAATTCTTTTTTGCCTAAAGGGGTTTGATTAGTGGGAGATCAGAGTTCAAGTCCCATTAGTATTTAAAAGAAAAATTTTGTTGTATAAAACCTATAATATTTTTATCAGTTCCTTTCCGTTTCTAAGCATTTAGTCTTAGAATTGCTCATTTTTCTTAGATAATATAAAAATCTTTGCATCTTCTTCCTTTTTCAGGTGCTTGTCTGTTTTAATGGTCAGCATATCTTCTTTAATATCACAGCGTTTTCAAGAGCAACTAGTGAACAAAGCAGAGCAACTTTTTGACACCATAGATTCTTCCCAGGTCAACACTGCAAGAAGAATAGTACAGTTTCTTCGAAATATTAAATATAGTTATTACCCACTATTGGAAAGGTGCAATAAAGTGTTTTTGAGCAATGTGAACCATCTTGATTTGGACTCCATAAGTAAAATACTTAGTCTATACCACTCTCTACAGTTTCATAGTTTTGAATTTATTTTAATGACTAAGAAGAGGCTAACAGAAATGATTCCTCTGTTTGACCACCCAGCTAGCTTTGTAAAATTGTTTGTAACATTGGGACCTGTGGCAGGACCTGAAGAAGAGAAACAGTAAGTTCAGCTAAAAATACTTTACTTTTCTTGTTGAGAATATATAGAGCCTTCAAGCTTAGATCTTGCAGTTCTGGAAGTCAGAAAAGTCACTCCACTCAACCGTAGAAGGGAGAATTATCTCTTGTGCTCTGCTCCTTGATTCTTTCTCTGATTTTTCTAATTTACATCTCAAACTCTTAGTCTCCTACTGCTTTGAATGGGGACCAATAATCCCCTGGTGGCCAATACAGCAGTGGATGTGGGAGAACATCATTTAAGTGCTATTCTCCCTTCTTAGGCCAGGTGACTGGCTTTGCACAGAGAGATAAGACTCCCCCATCCCCAGTACAGAGTGTGGAATATTCAGAATTATAGTAGTCCTAATGATGGACCATTTTATGCTTTGGTATCTTCAAATTCATCATCAAAAGCATTTATTATGCACATTGGTATATGTTCCCAGTGTCAGGTTTGAGTGATTTTGGTCTGATTCCTATCTTTTAAGAATTTCCAGTTTTGCCAGATTTTTTTTTTTAACATCTTTATTGGAGTATAATTGCTTTACAATGGTGTGTTAGTTTCTGCTGTATAACAAAGTGAATCAGCTATGCATATACATATATCCCCATATCTCCTCCCTCTTGTGTCTCTCTCCCCCCCCTCCCTATCCCACCCCTCTAGGTGGACACAAAGCACCGATCTCCCTGTGCTATGCGGCTGCTTCCCACTAGCTAGCTATTTTACATTTGGTAGTGTATACATGTCCATGCCACTCTCTCACTTCGTCCCAGCTTACCCTTCCCTCTCCCCGTGTCCTCAAGTCCATTCTCTGTGTCTGTTTTGCCAGATTTGATGTAGATAGAAATATTTGGGCTATAAAGATGAGCAAATATTAAATTAATACATGATTACTAGATATGAGCAAACAAATAAGTGTGATTCGTAGATTCAGTTGAGCAGGGGTTCCAGGAGTTACATAATAGAGGTATCTGCCTCATTTCTGTTAGCAAAGACTTCATGGAGAGTTTTATTTTTAAGAGTTCTTTGAATTATATGAAGAAATTTAAGGGTACATTTTAAGAGACTATCAACATGGAAACAAGATGATTATTAAAAAACTTCTATTGGAATCTTTCTCTTTTTTTGTCACCATGCACTGTTAAAATCTTTTATACCAAGGCAGTACAAAAGTTGAATTTAATTGAGTCCCTGCCTTCAAGGAATTTTTATTCCACTTGAGAGTGCAGAAATACATAATTGAAATATGTAAATAGCATGACACTTCAACATAGTTTATGAGTAACTACTAAAATTAGTGATATAGATAGTAACTGCTGTGGGCAGACAGAAAAGTGAGAGAAAAACGTGGACTAAAATGGTTGGGAAAAGCTATGGGGAGAAGCTGGGTTTGAAATGTTTGATAAGGTTGGTGAAAAGGATGGTGTGGAACTATGTAGGATGAATAGAAATTTAATTTATCTTGCTTTCTTTAGACTTCATTTTTAGGCTTGCCTTCTAAATTATTCTAAAAGACACACTTATATACTTTTATTACTGGATTACTTTGGATGGTTTCAAAATGGACCATCTTTGTAAATTTTCAGTTTATAATGTTACAGTAAGTAGTTAATATATAAGATTTCTGTTAATATGCAGGTATATTGACTTCCTGGTCAGATCTTATTCAGTTTTAAAAAATTGGGGTAGAGTTGGAATATCAATTGTTAGTTCCTTAGCTCTCTAGCTAAAGTTCCTTAGCTCTCTAGCTAAGGTTTACAATGTTAGAATTATTAATTAACCAATTAATTTAAAAACATTTTATCTATATTTTTTAAGAGATAGTTTAGGATTATACTGAGGCCTTAATTACTTTGAAGAAAACAATGTATTTTTCTTTATTTAATAGTATTTTGTATTATCCCCAGTTATGTGGGGAGAAAATTAGAATTATATATTGAATTCAGTTTTTGTTTCTGTTATTTTCTATTTCTTACCTAAGAACTTATTTTTTAAAAAAATTTATAAGCTAATCATCAGTTTTTCAACATAAAAATATTTTTCTTTGCTTCTAGACTTAAATCAACCATATTGTTGATGTCAGAGGAGTTGACTGGCCAGCAAGCCCTGGCAGTGATGGGAGCAATGGAAGAGATGGAAAGCAGAAATTCACGTCTGATTAAAAAGTAATCTTTTCTGAAATTCAGGGTGTTAAGTTTAGTTGACATTCATAAGTTGGTATTTTTTTTTTGAGAAAAAAACTTATGTTTTTTTCCTGTAATCTTGGTTTTGAAGAACTACGGAATTAACATTTAAGTCATTGTTTATTTTCTAAATAATTTATTTTTCAAAATAGAGATTTTTAAATAGTTTATAGCATATTTCATTTCATTTGCTGCTGTTGTTATTCTCAAGCAGAGGATATAATCTAGGAAAGTGGAGAGCATAGAGCAGAACTGACTTTAAAAGGACAGTTTTTGCAGAACAGTTAACATCTCTATGAACTTGAATTGTTTCACACTACCGTTGTTACCTTGAAATCATACTGCCATATATTGCCTTTTTTGTTAACTTGACATTTAAGAAGAGACAAAAATACATGGTTCAGTTTGTGTATATTTATCTTTTCATTATCATAATATTATATATTCCTTTAAAAGATATTCCTTCTGCCCTAATTCTTCCAACTTATTGTCTCTTCGCATTTCCCATTGCTTTTAAGCATCTCTGTTAGAGGACCAGTGGATTTAAGGAAGAAAATTAAATCAGTTTTACATTTCTATCATCTTGAGACAGTTCTTCAAGAACAGAAGACCTTGTGTCATTCATTGCTGTTTCTCCAGCACAGAGCATGTCTGGCATGAAACAGCTCCTCAGTAAAAGTTTAATAAAAGTACATGAATGAACTGGTTATAATACATGTTTTATCATTCTTTTTAGAATTGCTTCAATTCTGTATAAACATTTGGATAACTATAAACCAGTAGAGTTATTGAGGATAACTCAAGCATTGATTTTTCTCCATTTTCAAAGTAAAGAGCTTTTGGTGAAACTCAGAGAATTGCTGCTTAGGTAAGATTAAAATAGATGTGTTTAAGTCTTTCACTATTGTTTTTTTTATTTCTTTATTTCACTGTTTGTTTTCTTTATGTATAGAGTTGTTGGAAGTTTTTTTTTTTGTTTTTTTTTGTTTTTGCGGTACGCGGGCCTCTCACCGTTGTGGCCTCTCCCGTTGCGGAGCACAGGCTCCGGACGCGCAGGCTCAGCGGCCATGGCTCACGGGCCCAGCCGCTCCGTGACATGTGAGATCTTTCTGGACCGGGGCACGAACCCGTGTCCCCTGCATCGGCAGGCGGACTCTCAACCACTGCGCCACCAGGGAAGCCCAGAGTTGTTCGAAGTTTTGAAAGCAGAAATGGGTAGGTTATTAAAAATGTTAAAGACACTTGTCTCCCCGCCATGCCCATTTTGCCAGTGCTTGTGCGTGATATATTTTGAAATGGAAATGAGGTCAGTGGGGTGATGAGTTCCCTAGGACGTGAATACACAAAGCCAAGCCATTCTCCTTTCCTGCTGGGATGGAATAACCATGAAAAGATTGGAGCTGCTGAAGAAGGCAAAACTCCATTTGGGAGTGCTCACATTTGGGGGCCTTTAGTCTGCTTAGTTGCCTGTTTTAAGGCATATTAAGTTTTTAAATTCGAAATTTTAGAAGTAAAATATGTGGGGGTAATGTTAGTGAAAAAGTGTTTTCATACAGATTTTTCCCTTTATAATTTAAAAATTTCTGCATTTCTATGGATATAGCATTCATATTTCAACTAAGAAGTTATTCAGTTTTCCATTGACTTTGCATTATGCTAAAATGGAGTTTTCCATTAAAAATTTTTATTTTAAGGATCAGAATAATGAATGAAATTAAAAGCAGATTAACCTTTTTCCCCTCCATTTTTCCATACTAGTTTGCTTTCTTACTGTGATTTTTGAAAGACCAGGCATGGGACTCTATGCTGTAATCGAAAGAGTGACATATAATTGAAAATGATTTTTACTATAATAAGGTGATATCCATTATGGTTAAGATTTTTTTTTTTTTTTTTTTTTTTGCGGTACACGGGCCTCTCACTGTTGTGGCCTCTCCCATTGCGGAGCACAGGCTCCGAACGCGCAGGCTTAGTGGCCATGGCTCACAGGCCCAGCCGCGGAATGGCTCACAGGCCCAGCTGCTCCGCGGCATGTGGGATCTTCCCAGACCGGGGCACGAACCCGTCTCCCCTGCATCGGCAGGCGGATTCTCAACCACTGCGCCACCAGGGAAGCCCTATGGTTGAGATTAGAACTGAAGACTAAGAGGTAGCACTTTATCAGATGAGAATTTTGCATGTTAGATATGGAGATTAGATAAGAAGATTCACTGTTTTCTTAAAGAAATAACTTTCTTCTTATCAAGATGATTAAGTACAGGATTATTGTGTCTTCACCCTTTCCATATTTAACATGAACTTTCACAAAGCCTCTATTAAGAATTTTATGTTCTAAATTAGATATCATAAACTGGCCCAGCAACATTATTTATTTGGTCAGCATGATCTTTTTTAAAAGATTAAATTACACAATACTGTTTGCCTACAGGTATGCTTACAGAAAAATAAGATAGGAGTGGGAGCATCACAGGTGATTTCACTTTACCTGTAATGTTTTTATCTACTTTATTAGAAAACTTGAAGCAAATATGACAGTGTTGAAGTTTAGTAATTCTTTTTTTTTTTTTTTTTTAATTATTTATTTATTTTTGACTGCGTTGGAACTTCGTTGATGCGCGCGGGCTTTCTCTGGTTGCAGTGAGTGGGGGTTTCTCATTGCCGTGGCTTCTTTTGTTGCAGAGCACAGGCTCTAGGCACGCGGGCTTCAGTAGTTGTGGCTCACGGGCTGTAGACCGCTGGCTCAGTAGTTGTGGTGCACGGGCTTAGTTGCTCCATGGCATGTGGGATATTCCTGGACCAGGGATTGAACCCGTGTCCCCTGCATTGGCAGGAGGATTCTTAACCACTGCACCACCAGGGAAGTCCAAGTTTAGTAATTCTGAGCAGCGAGAGCCCTTACATACCTCTGTAATTTAAAATTTTAACCCTTCCCCCACTTCAGTGTAGATTGTGTGAAAGAACACAATCTGATTAAAATAGTTTACATAAGCGTTTGTATAAATAGCTCCTGAAACCATTTGGGGAACCCAGGGAGTTCATGTGCTGGAATAATATGTTCTTTTTTAAAAAATATATTGAAATATAATCTACATAAAATATACATATCCCCTCCACATTACCCTACTCCTTCCTCCTTCCCCCTCCTTCCCCAGGTTAGCTACTATCCCTGCTTTTACTGCAGAGATTAGTTTTGCCTGTTCAGTGCCTGGCTTCTTTTGTTTAATATTTTATTTATGAGGTTTACCTCATAATATTTTTGCTGTATACTCTAGTAAGAATGTAACAATTTTGTTTTAGTCTGTTCTAATGTTGACCGATATTTATTTCCACTTTTTGGCTATTGTAAATATTCCTGTTATGATACGTATTCTCACATGTATCTTTTAGTGAACATATGTGTGCCTTTCTGTGGATATTTACCAAGGAGTATGATTGTTGGTTTGTAGGTTATACATATGTTCATCTTCAGTAGATCCTGCTAAACAGTTTTCTATTTTTTTTTTCTTTTCTTTTTTTAACAGTTCTCCGACTAGGGGTTGAACCCGGGCCACAGTACTGAAAGCCCACAATCCTAACCACTAGTCCACCAGGGAACTCTAAAATAGTTTTCTAAAGTGACTGTGCCAGTTTATATTACCACTAGCAAAATGTGAGCATTCCTGTTACTCCATATCCTCACCAACACTTGGTATTTTTTTATTTTCTAATTTTAGCCTTGGTGGTGGATTTGTGGTAGTATTGTAAACACAATTGCATGTGTAAGTTTTGGAATTTGAGGAACCACCATAAGGAAAAACATGAATGGAGGTTGGCAGGTTTGTGTCTGTAGGGGGTTTATTTTCAGACAAGTATCACAAGATTGGCAAATACTGAGAGTTCCTATCCCTTGGGTCAATTCTGCAAACATATAGCTCTTGGGGACTTTCTTTTTTTTATATAAAATAGTATAGTAACTTTTTGTGGTTATAAGAATAAAATAGTCATTTAGTACTTATTGAGTACCTACTTTGTGTCAGGCAATGGACCAAATATTATATGAAAATCATTTTGAGATCCTTTTGTACTTCATAAGCATGATGATTGGGCGTTCACACTATTGTGTGAGATGTGCCTCCCTCAAACCTGTTATGATGTCAACATGTGACCCATCTGATGTGGAAAAAAATCACTTTAAAAACAGAGAAAAGTATAAAGAAGAAAATAAAAATCATTTGTAAGGCCTTTCATCTACGGTCAACAGTTTGGTTTATTTCCTTGTGGTATATACTTACATTTTATATCTGTATCTATATCTATATGCTTTCTTTTTCCATAGTTGAGAGTCATGAACGTGCAGCTTTGTATTCTTCCTTCTCCAACCCCCGCACTTAACCTTAACAGCATTTCCTACATCATTTAAAACTATTTGTAAATGTTTTTAGTGATTGGATATTACCCATCATATGATTTGTACCATAATTCTCTTAACTATTCCCCATCATTGGGTATGTAGACTGTTTTCAAATTTTAGCCACATAAAAAATATGATTAATAACATAACATAAATCTTTGCCTGCATTTTAGATTATTTTCTTAGGCTAGTTTACTAGACAGAGATTGATCATGACAAATGATATAATTACTTTTAAAGTTCTTAAGCTACTACTAAATTACTTTCCAGAAAGTTTGCACCAACTTTTTAAGTTTACTGTTAGTGAATGAGAAAGCCTGTATCAATGCACCCCTGCTAGCATTGAACATTATCATTATTTTAATATGCTAACTTAATATTTTTAAAAGTAACTCAATTTTGTTTTAATTTATATTTGATTATCTCTTCCAACACTTCTAACCCTAAAGATTCTTTAAAAGCTCCCCGTTTTTAATTTGTATTTTAACAACTGCTGTCCTGGTGTTAGGGCTTTTACCGTAGGGGTTTGGGAAAGGAGGAGTGGAGGATGGCGTCAATTGGATGCGCTGTTATCCTGTTTTTGTTTTTTTAAAGCTGGGCTTCTTATGTAGCAGAAGAAAGAAGGGAATCACTATTACTGAGTGGTCACGCTTTGCCTGTTCTAGGTCATACCAGCTCCTGACAGGTCACATCAGAAATTCAGTCCAAGTTCCATCTCCAGCTGCAGCACTGCAGACATTGTTCTGACACTGATGTTTTGTTTGTCAGGGTCTATGGTTTTATTTTTGCATAAAAAATTGGGGCAGTGCTTTAGAACATCTTAAGGCTTCCCTTAGTAATCCATTAAGAGGCTGTCATCTTTGAATTTATCCAACTCTTCTTAAATTAACTTATATTTTAAGCCTATCACACCTATTAATTGTAATAATAATTATATATTCATATTTTAATACTTATATGTGTATTGTTTTTTTTGCTGATGTATTAATTTTGTTCTTTTCATTTTTCCCTCTTTATAGTTATTTGAAAGTCAGTGTCATACCTAGTGAGATTTCCCTCCTGGTTTGTGCTCTTTCGATGCTTCCTTCTCCTCGCTTAGACGAAGCGAAGATATCTCAAATTGAAGCAGTTTTACCACAGTGTGACCTAAATGACCTGAATAGTTTTGCCACATCTGTTTTAAGATGTATTCAGTATGATCCCATGTATCGGAATAATACTCCTGGGAAACAGTTGAAACTACTTCAAAAACTAGATCACTACGGTCGTCAGAGACTACAAAAATGCAGCAGTTTGAATCTGTTATGGGAAGAAGTTAAATCTCTAAAAGGAGACTGGTTTGCTGATTCACTTCTTGAAGAAACTGTTGTTACCTTACAGCGTTTGATGGATGAAATTAATTACATAAATGTTGCAGGGATTGCATCTTTTATTTCTAGAACTAACTACCTCAGTACTTCGCTACTTGATAGGATAGCCTCAGTGGTCCTTCAGCAGAATGAAAAGGTGAAATTGAAATGTTTGTTACACATTAGTTTTATATAGTTGTCAACTTCTAGAAGAATAAATGTTTATCATAAGTACTTTGAGAACTTGATTGGAATTTGAAGTTTAAAAATTAAGCTCTAGTGGGAATTCCCTGGTGGTCCAGTGGTTAGGACTCTGCACTTTCACTGCTGAGGGCCTGGGTTCAATCCCTGGTCAGGGAACTAAGATCCCATAAGCCACGGGGCGTGGCCAAAAAAAAAAATTAAGCTCTAGTTTCTGGTTCAGCAGTTTGTCGTTCCTCCCCTTAAAACCCCTTCCTCCAGCAGTGCAGATTTGGGGAGATCAGCTGTCATCTTTTGGTGTATTACAAATATTGTTAAGATCAGTCAAAATTCATTGACTAGAAGGAAATTCTTAAAATGATAGTTGTATAAGGATAAAGAAGATGAATGATTTTTGTTTTCTTTTTCTTGTTTTCTATAATCCTGTGATAGTTACTTTTACTATTTAAAAACTATTCAAAAGAGTGAGATAAGTGTGAAAACTGAGAAAATTATAAGATCTCCACTGACTTCAATATTCTTGAATTGCCAGTGTGTCTTACACATTTATTTCTGGAACTTGTAAAATGCTGCTTTTTGGATTATGTGAGAAGACAGTCACTTACAAAATCTATTATATAGATCAGGATATGGCTTTTACTTAGAAGACATTATTTCTAATAAGTGAAAATAAAAGTCTGTAGTGCCTGTCAGTTATTAAGTATTGGATGAATGAATAAAAAAGAAAAAGAAGGAAAGAAAGAAAAATGAATTATGATTATTATAAACTAAGAAACTTCCTTAATTACATTATATTATGAGTCTATAAAATGTGCTGGTATCATGGAAATTAGTGACACTTTTCTTGTCATTTTAATGACTAAGGAATTCTGGAACAGGATTTTACACAAAACAAAATCAATCTGTAGCTTATCTGATTTATTTTTCCTGCATTAATATTTAGAGTTACTAGAGGGCTTCCCTGGTGGCGCAGTGGTTGAGAGTCCGCCTGCCGATGCAGGGGACACGGGTTCGTGCCCCGGTCCGGGAAGATCCCACATGCCGCGGAGCGACTGGGCCTGTGAGCCATGGCCGGAGCCTGTGCTCCACAACGGGAGAGGCCACAACAGTGAGAGGCCCA